>NC_091751.1:49245329-49553329 GCF_043380555.1 Nothobranchius furzeri | reverse complement strand
AAAATATCTGAGCCTAAAGTTATGTTTTAAGGTTCATACATGGTTTATAGACACTGGTTATTTTGTAGATCATTGCTAATAATCTGTTACTAATTTTGTTATAGCATGTTTTTACATTTTGGCTTCCAAGAAAACCTCCTGAAACGGGCTTTTTCCACTGGTATGTCTGTTCAGTGACTTGAACTTTGACATGTTCTTTCAGGTTTAAATGTTTTCATTTGTGTTGAATAATGAGCCTGCATCAGTGTTTATTAACACTTGATCTAAACACTTAAATATTACAGGTTATTCAAATATAGCATCAGATGGAGGAACAATAAAAGACTGCACCTACCTGTCCATATGGATGCAAAAGGTGCTTTTTTAAAAAAATACGGTTGAACAGCCAGAGGAATCTTCTCACTGTTCTGACTTAGAGCTCAGGATGAGAGACAATGGGTCATTTTTTCATCAAAACCCCTCTCCACCAAGTACAGGCAGAGCTCTCAGAAGACCAGCACACCAGTAAAGGCTCCATTGTTCTTCTGCATATCCGGCTACATGACCACAATTTTTTAACACTCATTTATTGTCGCTGTTACAACCATGTTTATCACAAAAGCACAACACATGGCTGTAAATACCCTTTATTTGGTAAAGAAATTATTTATTTTAATACACATTGTATTTTTGTGCCTTTCATGTTTTTCTGGCCAAGCATCAAAGCTCAGTAACAATCACAGACTAAAACTTTATCACTTTGCTTGGACATTTTGTCCCTTTTAACTTGTTGCTTTAGTTATTCAATAAACTCCGCATCTTGTTAATGACATACATTTTTATGAGTTCTGTGTCCTGCACATTTAGAGGTCTTTTATGTTTTACGCAGTGCTTAATTTGTAAATGAATGTTCCCGGAATGCCGGTGTTAGGTCAATATGCCCCCCCCCCCCCCCCCCCCCCACACCCGAGATCTGTTTCTTTTGCACCCAGCTGCGAGTTAGAACCATCCACTCGCCAAAAATGTGTGTCCTAACCCTTACCCTATCCATGACCCTGAAACAAACATAAAAATTTTGCTACACGTAATATTTTCTAAATGTATATTTATGCAAAACATACATTTTTGGTGACTGGGTGGTTATGGTTAGGGTAAGGGTTAGGGTGAGGTTTTTTTTTTTTGTGTTTGGGTCGTTTCCACTTGCAGCTGGGTGCAAAGAAACAGATCTCGAGGGGGGAACACATGTCCACATAACAAGATCCGGTTCAAATTAAGCCCTGGTTTTACGGGTCTAAAAGGAAACATCCAGGTACCGACTATGAAAAAAAAAGCTCCAGAATGATCAAACTAACATTTTGTGTTGAAAAGTACGAAAACCACACTTTTCAGTTTTCGTAAAATAAAAATTATTTTATTCTTGAGCCCCGTGTGAAAGGCTGGTTCATGGAAATTATCTCCAGCTGATAACAGTACCTTCTCATTTTGGTGTTTGAAACACACATGTTGAGCCTTTTTTTATTTTTTTACTTATCAGGTAATAAAGGCTGAGGCATGAGACCAGATCAAGACCCGGTGGCACAGGGGTCAGGGGTCACCAACTTGGTGCCTCCAAGAACCCTAAAATGTCCCACACCTGTTCTAAAAATGGCAAAATGTATCACATAATTTTTACTATTCCTTTTTAATCTCCTTTACAAAAAAGCTTTAAAATATGTTATTTTATTTAAATGAACTCTGGTCACTTCTAGTTCAAAGGTCAGTATTGTGCACATGATAGATGTTTACCATACTTGTTGCCCTTTACTTGGCTCAACATTGCTCTTAACTGTCATGTCATGTCAGTCATGTTGTGGAGTTGTTGTTTGGACCCAAATGCAGGTGAGAGCAGTCACAGGAAGCAAGATGCCAGTAAAATGAACTGATTTATTTGAATAATGGCAGGTGGGATGACCTGATGGGAAGACAAGATGAGGATCTGACAGAGATCAGCAGAAACAGAGGGTTTAAATACATGAGGGTAATCTGTAAAACAGGTGGGTAAGGTAACCAGGGGCAGGTGAGTTCAATCAATAACAAACAAGGAAGACAAGACACCAGAGACACAGGAGACTACTGGAACTGATCCCGACTTCAGTCCAACTGGTTCGGACCTCATTTCTTCTCTTTACTATCCCTTCTCCTGTAAAGTCACTGCAATGGTAGGAGCTGTTATTATTTAATAAGAACCAAATGTGGTCCAGCCTCATTTGACACATGTCTCAAATCTAACTTCATAGTTTCTTGGAAAACAGCTGAATCCAATTTCAGCTCATTGACTAAAAATAAATCAAGTCACATGGGTGAAAAACAAGCCTAAAGCCTCATTGGTCTATCATCAAGCCTAACCATGTTTTCAGCTATCTGGCATGTCTTTGGTTTTGTGAAGTATGTTGTGTTCTGTTTTGAAAAATCCACGTTTGAATCTTTGATTTCTTTTGTTAACATGCAAACAGAAGTTCAACGTTCATGTTATTAGGTTTTTTTTCCTGAGAACTCCTCCAAATGCGTCACACGTGATTTAGCAAATGCACCAAGAGGATGAGCTGAACTCCCTAAATGAAGACTGACTCATTTCCTGTTTTGAAAAGTGTGAAATACGATAACTTGTCACTTAAATTTCAGAATATCGTCATAAAAATTATTGGCTCAATGAGTTTTTAATTTTTATCTTTTTACTTTTAATTTCCTTTGCGTGTAAAATAAACTGTAGATTATCTGAAAATTGCCTCACAGAATGATGAAAATGTCTCTACAACCAGTGATTATGTTGTTTTTCCTTAAAATCATGGAAATATTCCTCAACCATGTTAAGGTTTTATCCCTTTATAGGGCTCTCATTGAAGTATTTTAATTTTTTAAATTTCAACCCCAGAGTGTCATTGTGGTAAATAACCAAAGTGTATTTCTGTCGTTACAATTGTCAAAAATGTTTATTTTCATGCAGAAAATCAGAGAAAATGAAATGATCAAATATGGACATCGGCCCTGTTAAGAAATCCCAAAATAAAAACACACGAACAAGTTAAGTAAACATTATTATTGAATGATACAGATATTTATAAGACACTATAAAATAATCTGGCTAATTTTAGAACATTTTATCACTTCAAAAACATAGAATATATTTCTCAATTATTAAACATTATAATATATTTTAATAAAAACAGATTACTGTGGAATATCTTTGAAAAGTTATTGAACAGTAGATACTATTTCTGATCAAATATAGATTATTATTATATTTCATTTTTGAGGATCTGACTCATTGTCATCTTCCTCCTGTTCATCATCATCAATGATGGCGAGATTGGTTGGCGCAATAACAGTCCTCGTCCACAAGTCACAAGAGGAATTCAAATCAAAGTGTAGATTAGTCACTGAGAGCAATGAGGAAAGTTAATAGAAGACCAGAAACAATCCCAAAAAGCTAACATTTTCTTATGTTTCACAAGTTGATAAAAGCCATTTCATTGAATATAAGAGCGAAACAGGTTCAGGTCTTTTAAAACAACGTTTTACATCAATAATGTGGTCGTTCTAACACGTGTATGACAATATGTTCATGCAAATTTAAAGAAAGAAATCAAAGTTTGCTGAGACTATCTTGTTTGGTTTTTATTTTCTGAGCTGTTTAATATCTGAGTCTGTATCGAAACTGGACATCTCTGACGGGCTGCATCGATCCAAAGCCCCACCGCCTCGTGTCGATTTCAGGGATCTTTTCATCTGGATTCAGCAGCTCAAACTCGAAATAGACCAACATGAGGAAAACAAACTGTTTCAGCTCATTCGTGGCAAAAAATCTCCCAGGACACATGGAGACTCCGGCACCCCAGGGCATGTTGTAGTACTTCACCTTCTTCCCTGCTTTGTAAAACGTTGTTTTCTTGCTGCCGTCCGGGTTCAGAAAGCGGTCGTATTTGAACAAATGAGGGTCGGGGTGGATCTCTGGGTCAAGATGAACAGCGTTGTAAGGAAAGATTGCCATTCTGTCGCCCTTGCGGATGAAGAATTTGCGCCCATCTGCCATCTTGAGGGTCATGTCCTGGAGCACAGCCCTGATGAGGAGAGGTGCAGCTGTGAGTCGGAGAGTCTCCTCCACGGCGCTATCCAGCACTGGTGCATTTGTGAGCATTTCACGAGTCAGGTTTATTAAGGGGCCTCCAGGTCTGACTTCCTGCCCAGTCTCCCTCAAAACTTTATCGACCTCTTGTCTCACTGCTGCCATGGCCTCTGGGTGTTTCATGAGGAAGAGGAGAAGCCAGAAGGAAGAAGGTCCTGTGTTTCCCTGAGAGGCCCAGAGAAGCACAAACATGTACTTGTTGACCATCGACTCCTTCATGCCGAGCTCCTCTTTAGATATTTGTATGTCCCACACCCAGCGGCTGACGTTTTCCTTGTCCTTCATCTTCTGCGTCGACACAGCATCCCAGAAGTAGGACTGTAACCTGTCTGCTTCCCACTTTTCCCTTGGTGGAAGGACACCGTAGGCCAGGTTGGGGAAAAGTTGGTCGTATTTGCGAAACTCGTAAAACAAAGCCTCAGATTCAGCTCTGTCTTTTTCCTTGGCTTTCTGCTCACTTCCCTCTGACTTGTGAGACACATTTCCAAACAAAGCCAAATAGCCAGCCCTGAAAACAATGTTGTAGCTGTACATGAACAGTCCGTCTTCCTTCCAGCCTCTTGTATCCGCAACTGATCCAATGCTGTGCAACAGCAGGTTCTGCAGATTAATCATCATGGCTTGTGTCATAACATCCAGACCTTCTCCTTTCAGATGTTTATTGCTGGACAGCTGAAGAATATGATGATCGCCTTCAATGGTCTTGTAACCGAATACTCTCTGGACTAGGTGTGCAGCAAAACTATTGAAGTCGAGTTTTTCTCGACTCTCCTTAACAAAAGCCCCAAAAGACAGAGGTTCCTGGAGGAAAGTAAAATAAAATCCTGCTAGCTGAACAGTGAAAACGTCTCCATGTTTTTCCCTCATCCTCTCCAGGAACTTGGAAGTGTTCTTGCGAAATTCTAGAACATGGCCCAGCCAAGGAATGAGGCCTTTGTCCAGAGGGGGTTCTCCTGGTTGTCGCTTGCGGAAAACCCCGAGAAGGTACAGTGCTCCTATCAGAGCTATGAAAACGCTGGAGAGTATCAGCAGCAGCAGCTCCATGACTGATCTCTTTGGTATCTACACAGTGAGTGGAGTCAAGGTCCACTTGCAGCACAATAAAAAAAAAAACGTTGCTCCTCCTTTGAGCAAAATAACAGATTTCCAGCGAAGCTTATTCTGAAACTCAAAGCATCAATGAGATCACATTTTTAACTTAACCCTTTGATGCATGAATTATGAAATCTTCAACTATGATTTTTTAAACAATTTTTTTCATTCATCTTTAGGTGTGAATGAAACAAATTTCAACAAATATTTTTTGTAACATTTTGTTAATTTACAAATAATTTATTACATGTCCACCTCAGTGGACAGCGTGCATTCTGAGCATGAAATATGTTGGCTTGACTTGCTGAAGTCCAAATGGAGGGGCTCACATGCAATAAAGTCTTCAACAGCTGTGCTTAATAGCAAAAATAAATAAATAACAATTTTGAGTACCTGTCCACTGTAGTGACCATTATGCATCAAAGGGTTAATGTTAATCATAGAGTCCTAAAAAGATCCATGTTCATTTAAACATTATCTTTAGGACAAAAGACAATAAAGTGTCCACAGAGACTGATTGACTCCTGTCCTATTTTTATTGAGACTGAAAAACTGTAGTTTAGCATTGCTGCGGACGACCTTGATGAAGCTTGACATTAACCTGCAAATCAAACAGTAGGCAGACCTTTATCCTGTGCACGGTTGCAAAACTAAACACACTGACATGGTTCTTAACTGATAACTGTTTCACTAACGAAGATGCATGGTGCTATCGTGGTGGCCTTGAACTTAAATACAACAATAAAAGCCTTTCTACATCTATCCAGTAGCTTGCATCTTTTGATTTGCACTGCCCTCAAATGTATAAAATGATGCAATCATTGATAAATTGATGCATTGTATTCTACTGAAAAAATGACTTTAGTTATTTTTTTTCAGTGATATTTTTTTAAATGAAGCCTCTTCCTGCCCCAAGGAAGCTAATGTGCTGTACATAATGCAAAGACACATAAAGCAATGTAAAAGCAACAGTAAGGTAAAATAAAAGCATGAAACTATAACAAATAAATAATAAGCAATAAGACCATAGAGCCAGGGGCGGAAATCCCATTTCATTTCAAGCGGAAGGCCTTTTATCCTCACAGAGATTGACTCACAAGGCAGATGCCATCCAACTGTACATCTCCTTTAAGCCCCATGAGATGTCATGGTTTGTATTTTGTATTTATTATTAAAGTTTGGAAAAATGCATCTTAAATGTAATTTTTTTTTTAAAACAGATTGGATTTTTTTAAAATTAATTATTAAATAATTAAACCTGTGGTCCCAGACAGGTCTGCCAGGCTCTGGTTCAGAGAATGGCATGAAGTAAAGTAAATATTAGGTAACATAAAATAACACTCAAACTTCACAACTGTAGCTACATTTCTAGCAGCATTATAAATATCAATAAGCCAGACTAAAACTCCCAATACTCACCTCTGTTGCTTTCCCTCTAGATGCCGCTTCCTGTTTCCCCATCCGCTGGACTTCCAGTGTGCCCTTTGTTCTCCGTTTTAATAAAGATTATTATTTTTTCCTTTAACTTGTCTCTGTCTCCTGATTCTGCATGTCTTGGATTAGGCATTTGCCCCAGAACATGACAGAATCTTCCAGCCACAACACTAACCCCGCAGAATCAGTATTGTCTAATATTTCTCAAAGATTAACCCAACAGGAACAAACCCTTCCCTTGTTAATGGAACAACTCACCCCAGCCAACCAACGTTACCAGCAGCTAGAAACCATGGTCCGTCAGATACATGAATCCCTTTCCCAAACTTGCCAGCCGTCACCGCCAGCGGAACCACTCTCCACCATCAGTGACCTTCGGGGGTGAGTTCGAGGAGTGTCAGTTTTTTCTTCAGTGTAAGCTAGCATTCGAACGTTGTCCCACAGCCTTTTCCTCTGACGCAGCTAAGATATCCTACATTGTTGGTCTTTTGCGAGGAAGAGCACTTAGATGGGCAGAGGCAAAGAGCCATGATGACTCGTTTTTACATGGACCCTTTAGTGCATTTTTGTCTGATTTTAAACTCACTTTTGGTTGTTACGAGTCCATCTCGGATGTCCGAAAGAGACTGTGGACACTCACTCAGGGAAGAAAGACTGTGACAGATCTGGTGGTGGAGTTCCGTATTTTGGCAGCCTGGACAACATGGAATGAGAACGCACTTATTGGAGCCTTCACCAAGGCTTTAAAAGACAGGGTGAGGAACCAGCTGGCCTTGTGCCCGAAACCTAGCTCGCTGGAGGAGCTCATCAGGTTGGCCATCTCGATCGAGAAACGTCACCGGGAGCTGAGAAGGCATGACATAGAACCGGTTGCCTCCTCGGCACACGAACGGAGTCCTGGGACAAGTGGGTGTCTTGCACCTGAATCCTCTCCTGCAGAGGAGCCCATGCAGATGGGAAGGACTCGCCTCTCTCCGGAGGAGAGAGAGCACCGTCTAAGGTCAGGTCTTTGCTTATACTGTGGCATCTCTGGACATTTTGTTAATAATTGCCCAGTGCTGTTAAAAGGGAAAAGCCCGCCGGTAAAGCTGGGACTACTGGTGGGCGGTAATTCTGATTCTATTAGTTCTCGGTGCTCTTTTCCGTGTTCCCTAACTGTGAACTCTAGGCAGATTCCTCTTGAGGCCCTTTTGGACTCGGGGTGTGAACAGTCCTTGCTGGATCCTCAACTGGTGGCTGAATGGAAGACACCCACCAACAGGTTGACCACCCCTCTTTCAGTCTCCTCGCTGGACAACCGTAACCTTTCTACCATCACCCACCAGACTGTTCCCCTCCGTCTTTTGGTCTCAGGTAACCAAACCAAGCTGTTAACTTTCTATTTGTTCCCATCTCCTCAGTCGCTACTGGTTCTGGGACATTCCTGGTTGGTCCACTACAATCCCATTCCGGACTGGAAGGAGAACAAAATCCTTGGATGGAGTCCGGAGAGTTCCCAACTCTGCTTAAAATCTGCCACACCCTCCACACATGAGCCTTCTCCACCTTCTCTGGAGAATATTGACCTGTCTGCTGTTCCCCAGGTATACCATGACCTTAAACAGGTATTTAGTAAGGACCGCACGTCCTCCTTGCCTCCTCACAGGTCCTTTGACTGTGCCATTAATCTACTGCCTGGAGCCCCTCTGCCATCTAGTCGTCTTTACCACCTATCAAAACCAGAAAGAGAAAGCATGGAACACTACATACAGGACTGTCTAGCGGCAGGCACCATCCATCCATCATCATCTCCTCTGGGTGCAGGGTTCTTCTTTGTACCTAAGAAAGAAGCAACTCTCAGGCCTTGCATTGACTATCGAGGTTTGAATCAAATAACTGTTCGTAACAAGTACCCTCTGCCTTTACTCTCTTCTACCTTTGAGCCAGTCCAGGACGCTTCCATTTTTAGTCGACTGTATCTCAGAAATGCCTACCACCTGGTCAAGATAAGAGAAGGAGATGAGTGGAAGACGGTATTCAAGACACCCCTGGGCCATTTTGAATATTTGGTAATGCCGTTTGGGTTGACTGTGCTGGGAGATTTCCTCAACAGGTTTGTTACGGTGTACTTGGATGATATTCTGATTTTTTCTAAAGACCTGAAACAGCACACCCAGCACGTGAGAGCTGTGTTACAACGCTTGCTGGAAAACAGACTTTACGTAAAAGCCGAGAAGTGCGAGTTCCATGTCCCCACGGTCAAGTTCTTGGGCATCATCATAGAGAGCGGGCGGTTGAAGACAGACCCAGAAAAGGTCCAGGCAGTCACTGAGTGGCCCACACCATCTACAAGAAAGCAACTACAGAGATTCCTATGATTTGCAAATTTTTATTGTAGGTTCATCCGTAACTACAGTTAGACGGCAGCCCCTTTAACCAGCCTTACTTCCATCAACAAACCTTTCGAGTGGTCTCCAAGAGCCAAATCTGCCTTTCAGACACTGAAGCGGAAGTTCACCAATGCCTCCATCCTGCACTGTCCTGACCTGCAGCGTCAATTCACCCTGGAGGTGTATGCCTCAGACACCAGAGTGGGAGCAGTTCTGTCTCAGGTGTCTGAGAAGGATCAGAGACTTCACCCGTGCGCCTTCTTCTCATATTGTCTGACCCTGGCAGAGAGCAGATACGATGTAGGAGACAGAGAATTGAGGGGGGGGGGGGGGGGGGGGGGTTACTGTCATGAGCCGGGGTGAGTACTCTTCTCATCATTCACCATCTCTGAGTGTTTTTGGTTTCAGGAGAGGGAGCGACAGCTGATCCTTGTCAGCTCATCAGCGGGATGGCTTTATAAGGAGGATGCAGGCAGAACTAGATAAATTGCATTTCTTGCAGAAATGCTGTTTGAATGCTGGATAGCTTAAACTGTTGGCTGAATCAGCGTAATGGCTGAACTGAAGCTGAAAGTAAGCAAAACTGTCAAAATGAGATGAATATTTTGAAAGATTTAGAAGCAAAATGCACCAAAAAGTGAATAAAGCACAAAAATTTAAGAACGGAGAAAAAAAAATCCTAAACAGCAGAAAACTGAAATCTGAACATTATTTGAAAATCTGGACAGAAAAAATGTCTAAACACTTGTTATTTGAGTAGGACTAGTTTAACAGTTTAATTTTTACATTTAGCTGAACTGTGAAATGAGCAGCATATGCCGAATTCAGAAACTGATTGCTGAAACTGCTGAATAGCTGAAGTGAAGCTGAAACTAAGCTAAACTGTCAAAATGAGCTGAATGTATTTAAAGATTTAGAAGCAAAAATCACCAAAAACTGTAATGAAGCTCATAATGTAGGTGAAGAATGGCGAAAAAATGCTGAACAGCAAACCAAAAACTGAAATATTTGAACATTGTTTAAAAACTAGACAGTTGAGATGTTTACACACCTGGCATTTGAGTAAGAATAGTTTAATTAATAACATTTTCACAATTAGCTGAACGGTGACTTTTAGAAACATTTGCTGATGTCTGAAACTGATAGATTAACATATGTTCAGATTGTGTAATGGATGGATGAATGGTTGGATGGATAAAATGATGGATGGATGGATGTTAGATGGTTTATTGGATGGATGAATGGATGGATGGATGGATGGAGGGATGGATGGATTAATTAGACCAAGACAATCAATTTGATGTATCATATGTGTGGGTGTGTACTTCCATTTAGCCAGAAGATGATTGAACTCTCTCAGCCAATCAGAGAGCTGGGATGGGGTTGGGCGGTTTCCTGCCTTCTGGCGGTAAATAGAATGCAAGTTACGTTTTTTTGTTTTACATACAGAGAGGTCAGAAAGATCAGAAACAGCAGTATGCTATTGGCTCAGTATTAGGCTTTTTACATTTGTTTCGATGAGACTTGTTTGGGGTGATCCTTATGCACCAGTGTTGCCATGGTAACAGATGACAGGAATCTGCCTCAATATGGTGCTGTCCAATCCCCCATGACCTTTTTACAATTTAAATAATGTTTGTATTTTAAAGTATGTTGATACAGTAGTTTCTACAAGTTTACAAAAAGTTGTCACTAAGCCTTTTGCAATGGTAACTGATAACACATTTAAAAGTTAATACAATATTCTGGAGACCAAGCCGGTCAATTTGATGTATCATATGTGTGGGTGCATAGTCCTGTTTGGGCAGAAGATGGTTGAACACTCCAGCCAGTCAGAGAGCAGCACTGTTTTCCCTCCTTTTTCCTTAATATTGGAGTCCTGAAGCTGTATTGAAATAAATGGGAAAATCTGGAGAGAGAGAGAGAGAGAGAGAGAGAGAGAGAGAGAGAGAGAGAGAGAGAGAGAGAGAGAGAGAGAGAGAGAGAGAGAGAGAGAGAGAGAGAGAGAGAGAGAGAGAGAGAGAGAGAGAGAGAGAGAGAGAGAGAGAGAGAGAGAGAGAGAGAGAGAGAGAGAGAGAGAGAGAGATTACCTAAACACAGTTACACACACACACACACACACACACACACACACACACACAGACACACACACGAGAGAACATAAACAACACACACAGAAATATAAGCTGACAAACTGGCAGACTTTGATCCTTTGACCTCTTAATCGCTTACATCAGTGGTTCCCAAACTTATTTAGCCGCGCACCCCCTTCTATGTCCTGACCATGTTGGCGCACCCCCCAGCCCCCACATCAGGGCATGGATATATATATATATATATATATATATATATATATATATATATATATATATATATCGGAGCTGTACAATTCAAATGGCGACGCGTTCTTTCAGAGCTGCAGGCTGAAATCTGAGTGAGGAGATGAGAGTAACCACATACAGCTCGCTCGGTAACTGTTAATGTAAGCCAGGGATTCCCAAAGGGTGTGTATATATATATATCAGACGTCAAGCTAAACAGACAGGGTTAAAAAATATGATCGACCTTTTTTCCCCATCACTTTCATTTTTTAAACAGTAATTAATAAACATTCAATACCATTACAATTTCCTTTGATTTAATTTTAAATAAATATTTAGAGTGCCCAGGTAGCACATAAACAATGCAATTTAACGGTTTTCTTAAAGTAGGAACGTTTAACCTGTGCGGCCAGAGCTCTCTCCTTCCTTCTGCTCTGCGTAAACCTGAGCTGATCACCTACTTGTGCGTAATCAAATGTCTATAGGGGAAAATATGGAAAAGCTATAGCCATGAGGTTCACTTTTCCCTCAGACCGACTTATTGCTGTTGTATGGTGTGGCTGAATCTGCGATCCGCCATGCGGACTGGAATAACAAATGCTGCAGTAATGTGTAGTCAGGTTCGGAGTCACTGGCTGGAGCGGACCCGACTTTAATACGTCATCCCAAAATAGAAGCTAATATCTTAATTTGACCTGGAATGAAAAATGTATAAAACCTCTTAAAAGTTTTTATCACAGAGGAGGCAGCGCTCATTTCTGTCTTCAGTCTGACAGTGTGCCGGAGTTTGCACGGAGTGCGCGCTTATTGAATCTGTGTGTGTGTGTGTGTGTGTGTGTGTGTGTGTGTGTGTGTGTGTGTGTGTGTGTGTGTGTGTGTGTGTGTGTGTGTGTGTGTGTGTGTGTGTGTGTGTGTGTGTGTGTGCGCGGCACAGCTCCATGAGCCGCTCCAGTCACCGCATCTCGTTATTGGCGCTATTTAAACCAATGTTATAATTACTTCTGCCCAGCCCAGATGTGCTCACATGTGCACCCGTGAGCCGTGGTTCTGCTGGAACACGTCTGACCTCTGATAGACGCACTCTGAACTTCAGATCTTCAGCGCGCTGTTAATAGCCTGAATGGGAATCATTTCTTGATTTATTTTGTTACATCCACAATGTTCTGTGTGTGAGGTTTACAATGTCAGAACACCTGCATGAGGCAGGGTGTTAATTACAATCTGCCAGAATGACTCACCACCTTCAGATTCCTCCAACACCGTTAAAAATGATCAAATACGGAACATATCGGTGTGCGCAGGCCAGAGTGCTGAAGCTCGGCGCATTGTTATTATGAAGCTAGGGCACATGTGGAGGACACACCCGCGCAAAAATATACTTGTTTTCGATTGCATTTATTGGGCCCACTTACTTTTTCTTAGGCCCACCCACAAATGAGTTTCTGGCTACGCTAATGGTGACATATGACAGACTTCTCTGAGCTCTGCAGCCATTACACTTTTCACCTCGCGCACCCCCTAGCGGCAGCTCACGCACCCCCGGGGGTGCGCGCACCACACTTTGGGAATCCCTGGCTTACATTAAAAGTTACCGAGCGAGCTGTATGTGGTTACTCTCATCTCCTCACTCAGATTTCAGCCTGCAGCTCTGAAAGAACGCGTCGCCATTTGAATTGTACAGCTCCGATTTGAAAAATTCAGAAAGTGTGAGCGGCAGAAGGCTTTGGTGGCTGAAGGTTTGTGTGCCTACCATGAATTTTCTAGAAGATATGAGGAGAATATTTCAGCCGTTGGTGAGCCACACAAGCCTTCTCTAAAATGGAGGAAAGCTGGCACAGTTCTCCTTGTGAGGTTTGTAGCACCAAAATCATAAAACTTACATCCAAACTGTAAAGAGAAACAGGAAAACAATAAGGCATTCAAACAATAAAAACCCAATTCCGCCTTTCCTGGGATCCACTAATGACCTCTTTCTTTTTCATTTTCTTTTTCCTTACATTTTTTATCACAATTTTTTATTTTCTCATTTTTATATATATATTTCATTTTCTTTTTTCTTTTTTTTTTGTTCATGTGAAGCACCTCGTGGATTTTATCTTGAGAGCCGCTGTATAAACAATATTTTCCTTTCATTTTTTTTAATTCATACAAGTGGCCACTGCAGATGTGTTGAGATAATTAGTGAACTTGGTCTTTCAATAAATAATGCTAAAAAAGGTAAAATACTGCAAAACGTCTGCAACCTTCTGACAATAGAGTGAACGCCATTGAAAATAAAATGTCAAAATAAAGTTTGATTAAGTCACATAATGTGGAAGCTAATATAAAAGCCACTAATTTTGCATCAAAATAATGATATTAAATATAAATAAAATGTGTATATTCTAATAGAACAACCCTAATGTAACGTAAAGGTAAAGCTGCTGATTTTTTGACTATTGTCTGTCACTCAGTGACCAGCAGCAACACAAAATAGATGATCAGACCTGCTTTAACATGTCACAACTTTGTGAAACATTAAAAACCAGGATGACAATATCTCAACCTAAAGTAGATGTAGATGTTTTTTTAATCACCCTAAGACGTTGACCCTGATCTACTGCTCACCAGAAAGGTAAATAGATTTTAGTCTAGATGTCTAGAGAAAATATCAAGTGTGCCTAAAAAATGGTAAAATGACCACCCGTTAGACCAGCTTTTAATCTTTTGTCCAGGATGAAAAAAACATCATAAGTTTTGCGATTCGGTAAGTAGCAGCTACAGTAGGGGAGAGGAGATTCTGTAGGGATGTCACATTAATTACACATTAATAAAACCAGCAATTAGATCAAAAAATAAAGCTTTATTCTGGCTTTAAAAATGGACAGACTTGTGTTGTTTTACAAAATATACCAAAATATACCAAAATATATCAAAAGCTGTAAACTAGTGTAGAGAAGTTTATTTTGATGGCCTTTAAGAACAAAACATCCTGCTTCGTTTAATATTTGTTTACTCTGATCTAAGTGCAGAAAACATTAAAATATAATTTCTTCTTTTAGCTTTTGAGGAAAGAGGAAAATCAGTATAAAATTCTCAAGTCCCTTCCACTGTATACACATAGAACATTTAACCAGTTCACTTGGACATGTGGTGCCACCTTCTGGATCATCCCACTCAGCAACAAGTGTTTACAATTTTGAAATGTTAAAAGTTCAGTTTCACTTGGTGATAAAACTATAGATCTTTGCTGTGACCAGACTCGGTCTTCAACAGGAGTATTATTTTCTCAATGAAAGCCTTACTTTGGTAAATTAAATAAATCAATAAGAAATTTTCAAATCAAGAAGTAAAATGATTAAGTTCTAAATATTCTAAATTAAACAACCAAAATAGACCTAAAATAAAGTGGTACATTCTTAAACCTAAACTGAAGCTTAAAAAATTATATTAAAACTATAATACAAAATAGAATTACCATAGGGAGCCCAAGTCTCCTCCCTTTCCAGTCGGCTCATGGATCCCCGGAAGAATGAAAAAATGAATGCAAGTCAACGGGGCTAAAAACGTAATTTTCTAATCCACTTTGCCCTGGATTGCACATATGTTGTACTGCAATTTAACATCTGCATCTCAGTAATAATGCAGATGACAGAGGTCAAATGCACTTTTTTATAAACTACATCATCAGAGAAGTTACCAGAAACAGTTTGTGTAATGTAAAAGTCATTATAACTGAAGTTACAGTAAGGTCACACAATATGATAGTGGCTATCACAGAATGTGACCATCTGCATCTCAGTAATTATGCAGATGTCTTTAATTTACACTAAAGATAATAACAACAAAAGGCATTTTGTGATGTTTGTGTCATTTTATTTCCCTTTTATCTCCACCACTACATATGAGTGGCATTGGAGTGACAGGAAAAAAATGTAGGAACCAGATAATCTGCAGTGGTTTCTAATAAACTGAGGATGCAGATCACAACAATTTATTTCAATAAATGGAAGTTCTGAACATTTTACCTGCGGACCTCGCATGTTGTGAAATCAATGCTTAATGATAGCAAACATTTCTTGTCAAAGCCCTGGGTATTGCTGCATTTATTGTCCCGTTTGTTTGCAGTAAACATTAACAAACGCTCTTTTTAATATCCATGGTCCGTGCTGCACAACTTCCTCAAAGCTTACATAGTTTACGGTTTTAACATAGCATCTTTTTCTTTTATGCCAATTCAGGATGTACAGATGCAACAAAACGCAACACTGGGGTCCCTGGGGTCACAAATTGTGATGGGTCGCAGAATTTTGGTGTACACCGGGTTCAGCTGCTGCTCTGACACCTGAATGAGAAGATCTCTGAACGGTGAAGCTCATATAAATAAATAAAGAACGCAATTTTAACACACGTAATAATTCATTGGATCTTTAATTTTGTTAATAATTGTCTCGCTTTACACTACAGTGGACGGCGCGCATCCTGCGTGGTGAAATACCCATCCATCAGGATTATCAATAACTAGTATAAACACATCACATTTATTCCTGTCCCTGTCTTCCTCGTGAAAAAAAAAGAACGTTAATCTTACCCGGTAAAAAATGTTCTCTGTAAATCTGAGGGCTGCTAGTCCGCTTGATTGATTGCTGCAGTTCATCTCCGTCCTCAGTCTCCGTCAAAGTTATTTAAAAAAAAACACAAAATGAGTTGAGTTATCCTTGTCTGTTAGTGCAGCCTGTGCCCAGTTTCCCACAGTTACCGTCTCAATAAACAACCCGGCTCGAAGACTGCTATGACCAAATCGTAGCAGCAAGCTAAAACCATTTTACTGTCAAATCAATTAAATAAAAGCGATAAAAGGCTACAATCTGGGTTGTTTTGACTAGCTTCACAGGAGATTAAATGGGTGTAAACGGTCTTTTTGCCATCCATCATGGCAAAGGGGGCAGTCACATGAATGGCGTGATGTCACATGCAAAGGGTCAATACCAGTTGACCGCTTAGGAGGCAGTCACCTGGTAGAACCTCGGGTCAGAACCAAACAGGATGAAGCTGCTTTTAGCTACTATGCAGCACACAGATAGAATCTGCATTCTCATGACCTCAAATGTGCCCCAACTCTAGAAAATTTCAAATCAAAATTGAAAACCTTCATGTTTTCATCAGCTTTTGAATAAATGTTCTTGTGCTGCACCTATTTGCTCACCCTTTAACTTTGTTTCTTTTTAATTTTTAAATTGCATTTTCTGTCAAGTTGATTTTAATGTTCTTGCTAATGGAAAGCACATTGAATAGCCTCTGTGTATGAAATGTGCTATATAAATAAAGCCGCCTTGCCTATAAATAATAGCTTTGATGGCAATTTAATATTTCTCTTTAGCAGCTTCTTCCCTACTCATTCCATTTATGGCCACTTGATGGCAGTGTGCTCTTTCTTTAGAGTGTCACCATTTTCAAAAATTGTAGACAATTTCTTGTGGTTTTCTAGCCTGGCAAGCCAGACTAAATAAATGTATTATTTAGTCTGGCCATGCTCCATTGACGGCTCTCGGTTGTGGGGCGGGTTCTACCGTTGTCTTTCAAATGATCTCCGCATTCCACTGGACAATGAATGTAACATACTCTTGTTTCACTCTGTTGCATCATCCCACCCACCAGGCATATAGAGTGCCCTGATTGGCCCACAAAGCGGATAAAGCTCTGTGATTTGTTCACCAAGCAGATAGAGCACTATGACCGGCCCACCATTATGGACCAATCACAGCTCTTTATGTGTTTGAAACCCCTCTAGAGAGCTGTGATTGGCTAGCCAGAGTCCTGGTAGGAGCTGCAGAGGTTCCAATGGAGCATGCCTAGACCAAACTTTGCAAAGTAAGAATTTGGTCTAGTTCACTAGGCTAGTGGTTTTCCCCAATTAGCGTAAATAAAAGATGGACAAACCCTTTGCACCACCACCCGTAGGTTTTTGAAGAGCTGAACTGAAGCTCAATGGGCAGCTCCCGCCACCGCCATCTTGACCGTGTCCCTCCCAGAAAATACAAAAACAGAGCTGAAAGGGGGGCTGTGAGGGTGGAGGCAGACGAGTGACACCCAACATACTCTGAGATGATGTAGCTACGAGCTAGCTGGGTTAACCGAAGCTAACATATTTTGGCGGATGCTTTTAGCCAGAAAACAGCAGTTGAGTGACTCTGTGACCCTTCTTCATCTCTGGAATAAGCAGGATAGACATCTATGATGTGTATTGCTGGCACAGGAACAACATACATCCACAGTCAGAGCCTCTCATGCACCTGGTTAGCTCGTAGGAAGCCCAACATATCCCTCATATGTTGCTAGTCCTCTAGCTCCAACAAAGACCTCAAACTGAACACTGTCGCACCAGCAGCCCCCAAGACTCCGTACATAGCTCTCCTTTCCACAGCATACCTCCTACAGGGCAAGAGAACACGATTCTCTGTTCCCAGTTCCCCACAGTTACCATAAGAGTAAACAACCCGGCTCGAAGACTGATATGACCAAATCTTAAAAGTCCCTCCTCCCTGGCACTGCTACCCATAATAGGCCCTACCTATAACTAAGGATGTTTCGATCAGTTATTTATTTATTTTTTGCTCCCGATCCGATTCCGAATCATTTGGTTTTAAGAATCTGCCAACACCTGATCCAATACTTTAGAAATGCATTAAGAAAAAAGAACACACTAGAGTTGCCCAGATGGCAAGAGGGAGAACAGTCTGAGAGGGGTGGAGGGGGTCCCTAATGATGGAGATCACTATTTATAGATCTGTTCCAGGGATGGGAGAGGGCACCAACTGAGTTGACACTTCTCCTGAGACATGCAGCTACAAAATCCAGGATGTGACACTTTGTGTCAGGATGTTTTCAATGGTGCCTCTGTAAAAAGTTATTAGGTGAAGTGTGGGAAGGCTGCTTTTCTAAGTTTCCTTTGTGTTGGTGGAAAAGGAGGGAAGTCTTCAGTTAGGTGCACCCCCAAGGACTTTACACCGCTGACCCTCTCTACCATCTATGGTGAGGTCTGTGTAGCGACCTCTGTCAGACTTCCTGGAATTGATCACCATCTCCTTTGTTTTGTCCATGTTGTTAGAGTTCTACGTAGCAGAGGTGTGGACTCGAGTCACATGACTTGGACTCAAGTCAGACTCGAGTCATTATTTTAATGACTTCTGACTTGATAAAATCTATAAAGACTTACGACTTGACTCGGACTTGAACGCCAATGACTTGCGACTTGAATCGACTTACATCTGTTGACTTGATGATGACTTGAACATATTTGATATTTTAGCACAAAAGTGGCACGACATGAACAAAAATCATAAGTCACTCTTTGTTCTGGGTTTGATCTTGTACTGCTAAATGCAGCAGCACTTTGTTTATAACCAGTTAGTTGCACTTTCTGCTTGTTAGAGCAAATAAATTAAGCTTTAAGAAGCTTTTATTTCTGGACTTTATTATCATTGTCCTTAAATTGAAGTTGGACCGATGACTTGATTATGACTTGAAAATTCAAAGTTAAGGACTTGGACTTCCAGACCATTGACTTTGGACTCGACTTAGACTTGGTTGTCTTTGACTTGGACTTGACTTGAGACTTGAGTGAAAGACTTGTGACTTACTTGTGACTTGCAAAGCAGTGACTTGGTAACACCTCTGTTTTGTGGCGACTTCTGCTAGACTTCTTGAAATTGATCACCATCTCCTTTGTTTTGTCCATGTTGTTAGAGTTCTAAATAGTAATGAAAGTTTAAAAAACATATGAGGTTAAAGGTTTTAGCTTAACATAAAAACATCAGCAGTAGGTTTGGTCAAGACTATCGAAATAAAAATGAAACATTCATTTGGGTGTGTGTGTTTTTTTAGGGTAAGTATCAGTTAACATCTGCACCTCCGCCTTTGTACATTTGATTTAATCTAGAGTGAACACCATGATCTGGTGAATGTTTGAGGCAAATTGAGCCTATAATTACATAAAGGAAATGCCACAGGCCCATTAAGGCTTCAAAGATGCTTTTTTGATGTCTCTTCTCTAGAGGGTGAACAAAGTGCAGATGCTTTCTTTATAAAAACGGCAAACGGCTGTGATAAGAAGGCAAAAGGAACTATTCTGCTAATTTTAAATAAAACTTGGTCACACTGCAAATATTGTTTAAAGGTTTTTAGGTGACATTTTGATTCTATTTTGGTTTTACCACATCATGATTTCATTTAGCTGATAGAAATAAGCCAGCCATTAATTTTGATAATGAAACAATAAGTTTTATTTTAGATATCTAAAGTGGCATTTTATAATGTTTATAATCTGCAACATTTTATTCTGACATGGTTTGTGGAGAGCCGCAACACGTAGTATTAATGCTTTAATAAGATGCTAAACCAAAAAGATGTTTAAGTTTTATTTTTTCTTGTAGAAAAATAAACTTTAAATATACTGGAAACATGTTTTTTACCAGTAAAATGTCATATTAGAAATTTTTCGTTTCACGCCTGGCAAGATTTGCCTTTATTTAGCTTTGTTGGAAAGCTATCACTTCACGTGACTAGGTTACATCATGATATAGATAACTGGGATGCACAAGAAAACCAACTTTATGTTTTCTTTTTGCTCTTCCTTTTACCTTGGTTTGGTTCATGCCAAATAAAAAGTTGAAATGCCACACTCAACACGTTCAATAGGCTGGAAATTTGCTGTGGGTAAGCAATAACACTAGCTAAGAAATCTAGACAGATCGTAGCAGTACCAAAACGATTTTGTTATGCAGATAGTGTGTGTACAAATCCACGGGCAGAATGCTTATGAGTACGGGTACTCGCCGGTCTAGCAAGGCTGGTGTTACACCAAATTCTGCGACCCATCACAATTTGTGACCCCAGGGGTAGTGTTGCATTTTGTTGCATTTGTGCATCCTGAATTGGCATAAAAGAAGAAGATGCAACGTTAAAACTGTAAACTACGAAAGCTTTGAGGAAGTTGTGCGGCGCGGACCATGGTCACACAATATGATAGTGGCTATCACAGAATGTGATCTCCTGCATCTCAGTAATAATGCAGATGTCAGAGGTCGAATGCACTTTTTTATAAACTACATCATCAGAGAAGTTACCAGAAACAGTGTGTGTAATGTTAAAGTCATTATAACTGAAGTTACAGTAAGGCCACACAATATGATAGTGGCTATCACTATCACTATTTTATTTCCCTTTTATCTCCAACAGTACATATGAGTGACATTGGAGTGACTGGAAAAAAAATGTAGGAACCAGATAATCTGCAGTGGTTTCTAATAAACTGAGGATGTAGATCACAACAATTTATTTCAATAAATGGAAGTTCTGAACATTTTACCTGCGGACCTCGCATGTTGTAAAATCAATGTTTAATGTTAGCAAACATTTCTTGTCAAAGCCCTGGGTATTGCTGCATTTATTGTCCCGTTTGTTTGCAATAAACATTAACAAACGCTCTTTTTAATATCCATGGTACGCGCCGCACAACTTCCTCAAAGCTTACATAGTTTACGGTTTTAACGTAGCATCTTTTTCTTTTATGCCAATTCAGGATACACAACAAAATGATACACTGCCCCCTGGGGTCACAAATTGTGGTGGATCGCAGAATTTGGTGTAACACCTGTTCCTTGCTAGAGGAGGACTCAAGATGGCAGAATGAGATGCACCACTTTGCAGGCTCTGTGAACAAGACTGTTTTTGTCTTGTGGCAAGGTGGAGAAAAGAGGGCCTGGGCAGGATTTGATCCCCATACTCCCGGGTGAGAGTCACGCGCGCTTACCAGTCAGCCAAAGGGACATCTACTTGGCCAAGTAGCCAGGGCACATGATCAATCGGGACACTGTGACAGGACGCTCACACTGCCACACCTTCCCCCCTCTTTCCACAAGCACGTCCTCGTTCTCCCGCGTAGGGTGCCGCAAACTTCACATCCATGGACCTACTTGACAGTACTACATGGATCCTGCCAACAACGCCAAATGTGGCAAGGTGGAGAAACGAGAGCCCGGGTGGGATTCGATCCCCATACTCCCAGGTGAGAGTCACGCGTGCTTACCAGTCAGCCAAAGGGACATCCCCTTGGCCAAGTAGCCAGGACGCATGATCAATCGGGACACTGTGACAGGACGCTCACTGCCACAATCTGTTTTTTACCAAACAACCCCTTAAACAGCACTGAAATCCAACTGTAGGAACCCCTTTTCAGCTCTTTTGCCTCAAATTCCTCAAGAATTTACCTTTTGTGCTTCTCACACCCGCAGCTTTTCATCTTTTCGGAAGACAAAACAGAGAAGCACATGGCGGACCATAGCTACAACCAAGATGCCCTATGTGAGGCCTGCTACGACAGTGACATCGAGAACAATGAGGTAGATGAAAATACTTCCAAAGAGAAAAAAAATGTTGATACGAATCATACTCCAATTAAAAGCCCAAATCCCCAAAAAATTAGGGGAAAGACAACAGTAAGCAAAATGAAAACATAAACGCTGCCATTCTTCATGCAGTCCAAGTTCTAACAGAAAAAGTGGATGACCAAACTGAGTTGTTAAAAACGATCGACAAGCGTATCGAGGTCAACGCAATGGCTATAAATGAAAACAAAAGAGAAATTAGCCAGCTGAAGGAGAAGATTACTATCCTCCAGAAAGAAGGCAACATGCTTAAAAAAGTGTCAGAGGAGCATGACCGATACAAAAGAAGGTGGAATCTGATGCTGACGGGGCAACCTGAGAAAGAGGAGGAGAACACAAGCGAAGTTGTCATCGGAATTATCACTAGAGTCATTCCTATATCGATGGACCGAGTGCGAGAAACAGTGGATACTATCCATCGAATGGGAAAACCTAACGACGCAGCTACCTCCAACAACACACCGAGTGTGATCATCACCCAGATTGGGCTGCGCACTGTCTGGGATGAAGTATGCAAATGATTGAAGGAAGCGAGGGTGTGCAAAGAAATGCACATTCGATTCAGAGAAGATTTTTCCAAAGAGGGCAGGGAGGCTCACTCCAAACTATGGCCGCTGGTTGCAGAGGCTAGGAAAAGGGGGAAAAGAGGATTCCTGAAGGATGGATATGCTCTGATTGATGGTCGCCGGGTGGATCTTAATTAAACAGCCTTGACATTGCTGGTTCAGGTCAGGTTCCATAATTCAGTTTATCAGTTTCCTTAAGTATTTGGACTTTAAGGGTTGTTGCACTACATATTAATACTGGAATTTGCTATATGGAGATGCACGTGCCAATCATTCCTGCTTATCACCTATTAGTGGATTCTCTTAAACTTGGAAACGTTATATTTTTTTTCTTTAAATGTTAGGGGTTAAACAATAGTGTTAATCGTAAGGCAACTTTTCTTTTTTGTAAGGAGCAGAAAAGCAACATTATTCTTTTACAAGAGACTCATTCAGTGGAAGCGATAAAAACTTTTGGAGTCAACAATGGGGGGACTATGCTTCCTTCAGTCATGGAACATCTCATTCGGCTGGAGTCATGATCTTGTTCAACAAGTTTTCTGGAACCTTAATCGACCACAATAGTGACACCAACGGACATTGGCTAATGATGGTGATTGAGTTTAATGATGTTAAATATATCCTGATTGATGTGTATGGATACAACAATAGGGCACAGAACAAACAATTTAATTTAAATTTGATCAAGTTGCTAGAGGGATGGAAAGTGATCTTTAATACTGACAAAGTAATAGTGGGTGGAGACTTTAATCTTGCACCTCGCCTGACCTTTATATGGATTGTCAACCTCCAAGAAAACAGAGAAATTATTATGAGGAAACTTTAGAAGATTTTATGACTAAAGGTAATCTAATTGACTATTGGCGAACGAAAAACCCAAATAAAAAAATTACACATGGCTCAATGTGGCCAATAATGGTCAATGATAGAGAATAGACTTTTGGTTAATCTCTACTAATTTAATAAATGAAGTCAACAATTGCGAAATTATAGCTTCTCCCCAACTGACCATTGCACTATTTTAATATCCTTTAAACAATTTGGAGTGAAAAATATTCCTTATTACCTCCATCCATCCATTTTCATCCGCTTATCCGGAGTCGGGTCGCGGGGGCAGTCCTCTGGCTCTGAAAGGGACTATACAAGTGCTGATCATTTATCATTGATCATAATTTACTCACATAGTTGTGACACTCCTGGGAATTGCGTTAGTGTTAGGGTTTTTAACAGCCAAACCACAAGTTCAGTGGGAAACCACCTAAAAGCATCACGTGTGTGCTGGCATCTCTACTCTGGCTCCCTTTAAGGTGCTAATTCTGGTGTGTAAGGCTCTTAAGGGAACTGCTCCACCTTACTTGGCCAGCCTTTTGAACAAGCATGCTCCATCAAGGACCCTTCGCTCGGCTGACAGGGAACTGCTAGTAGTTCCATGTTCCAGGTACAAGTCAGGGGGGATCGTGTGTTCTTGGTGTAACGGAATGCAATGACTGTTTTTTTCCCTCCTCTGCACAAGACTAGTCTGCATGAGATATGGTCTTAAGGTCTCATGCATTCCTTCTAACCTGCTTTTTTTCAGCTCAACAAAAGAATGAAGAATGAACTCTTTTCTTTTAATTAATCAAAGAACTCTGTTTTAATAAAGCTAATCCATCAAAGTGTTAGTCAATACATAAGATGTGACCGATCTGTGAAATCAAGTTACTAATTATTTTATTATAATCCTATAGAATATAAAGGTACTGTGACTTTCAGTGTTCCAACAGGACTCATTTCACGAAGCGTTAAAAGACATAACACATTACTTTCACTGATCCAATCAGAATCTGACAGATCTGACGGAGGCGTGGTTTTGATGGTGTTTGGTAATTTTTCATTCGACAATAAACCAAAACATCCGAAGTATAAAACTTTGCCACGTCAGCTCTAACGTCAGTTCAAGGCGTTCCAGAGAAAGTGACGGAGTGGCCAATCCTGATCTATACTCTTCAACCAAAAAGAACCAACGACAAGCTAAAAATTTGTTTGCTGTTCCAACTGCTGCAAAAGTTCCTTTCAGAATAAAAGCTGAACCATCAAGACCCAGGCTTGGGTCTCACCAGACGCCAACAAATTGTCGTGACCCGGACGTATCCCAGGACGGGTGATCAATTGCCGTGGCTTTTTCTACATGCTTCGGCTCCATAAGGTCAAGCTGGACCTTTACACCTCCTGATCTAGACGGGGACATCCGCTCAGGTTATGTAGACCGGCAAATGGTGTCTCATGTGTTTATGGACCTCCTAACCAAAGCTTAATGCTAAGACATCACCTTCATTTCCCATCAGAACTAATCGCTTCTTCGGATTTGCTGGTTCTGATCAACATCACACGTCATCCATTCACCGTCTCATCCACATTAGTTACACCATACATTTAGTGTTTAAAGTCAGTCTAGTTTAATTTGTTTTTAATACATTTTTAAATTTTTAAACTTGACTCTCTCTCTTCTGTTGTCTCTGAGTGAATACAAAGCTGTTATCTAATCCCTGCATTAAAAAGTTCAAATTTTCTGGTTTAAAATAACCTCACAGATCCATAAGGTGGATTTCATATTTCCTATGGAATCCTATGCCTTAATGGCTTTTTAAATAACATGTAAATTAAATCATTACATCTGCAACAAGGGTTGAGGTGGAGAAACAATCCAGGATCATCTTCCAAATTGCATGAATCAAAAACTCCAGAAAAATATTGAGAATGTTATTTATAACATCTACTATATATATTTTTTGAATGGAAAGAAAGTATTAACTATTAGAGCACACAAATTCATGTCCATGTTTACAATCCGTGTTTGTTTACCTTTTTTTCCTGCCAATATGGCGTCTACTAACTGAGAGTCACGTGGGGTCCGGAGCTCTATGGTACTATGGCTCTATGTTGATCAAGAATTACATTTTAAAAAAAGTGAGAAAAGCTTAAAACTTGAAGGATACAGTGATGCTGACTGGGCAGCTGATAAAGACGACAGAAGAAGTACTACAAGATATGTGTGGCAAAGTGGAGACACGAGGGCCCGGGCGGGATTCCCAGACTTCCGGGTGAGAGTCGCACGCGCTAACCAGTCAGCCAAAGGGACATCCCCTTGGCCAAGTAGCCAGGGTGCATGATCAATCGGGACACTGTGACAGGATGCCCACACTGCCACATATTGTTTTAGTCTATTTGAAAAGGGTCCGATTGTATCATGGAAAAGTAGAAAACAACCTACAGTTGCGCTATAAACATGTGAAGCCAAGTATATGGCATTAGCTGCCACAACTCAAGAGAGTATATACCTTGTACAGCTATTTAAAGGGATAGATAGTTGTAACAAACATGTACCCATCAGAATATACGGAGAAAACCAGGGGGCAATGGCATTATCCAAAAACCCAGTATCCAGACACAGAAGCAAACATATAGATATTAGATATCGTTTTGTACGCTCAGCATACAAACGGAATGATAAACATCGAGTATTGCTCTACAGAAAACATGGCTGCTGATGTATTCACAAAGCCAGTACCAAAAACAAAGTTTGAGACTTTTAAAGAGTACTTGTTTGGAAAATAATGTGAACTGAAAAGACGTGATGTACTGAAGATGCAAACGAAAAGGTGAAGAAAAACAAAAAAGAGAAAAAGTAGAGGAGGCTAAGTCTGTTCTTCTATTTTTTACGCACTTTATTGAAATTTACGTCGTATGGGTATTACTCATTTGTTATTTAGTACAATAGAGAATCACTAGACATGCCTTTGAGTTGGAGTGTTGAGTATATTGTGTAACAAAGGCATGTCACGTGACTCGAGTGATAACATCACATGAACTGTGCGAGTACGTGTGTGTTCTCTAACTCAGACCAAAAGGAGAAAGATGGCGATCTGTGTTTTTTCCTCCGGTGATTGTTAGCTAACCACTTTGGTGGCAGGTATCACGCTGAAAGATATCTAACGTAACAGAAACGTACAATCCTGGAAAAATCTCATCCAATCAAAGTGCATGTCCTGTTCTCAATAATTGCATCAAAATCCCTCCATCAAACTGTGTGTGTGTGTGTGTGTGTGTGTGTGTGTGTGTGTGTGTGTGTGTGTGTGTGTGTGTGTGTGTGTGTGTGTGTGTGTGTGTGTGTGTGTATGTGACACGATCGAGG
The DNA here is from genome assembly GCF_043380555.1 of Nothobranchius furzeri. NCBI lineage: Eukaryota > Metazoa > Chordata > Actinopteri > Cyprinodontiformes > Nothobranchiidae > Nothobranchius > Nothobranchius furzeri. The sequence continues at coordinate 49,526,811 of NC_091751.1, read as the reverse complement.
TGCATGGTGCCAGTAATATTAAAAGGAGATTAAATAGGTTCTAAAAAGGTTCTAAAACAAGGCAAGCAGTGCGACAGCCAAAGCAAATTGAAAAGGGAAATGTATTACAAAACCCTGATAATGATGCCAAGGAAAAAAAAAAGAGCGTTCAATCAAGTGTGCGCAGGGCCTCAAGGGACAAGGCAGTCCAGTCCGGCCCTGCTGAGCTCTCGACCAGGGAACCTCCAAGGCCGGCGTCATCGTCCTCACGGAGCCACAGGATAACTTCACGGCGGGTCTACTCCTCCTCCGCCCAGCCACCGTGGGCACACAAAATTCTGTCAATAACAGGTCCCCGGCACCAGACCACACACCGAGCCACAGCAACTCCAAACACTGCCAGGCACTGCTCGATACTTACAAGCGGAGGCAGAGTAACCCCCAAATTCCACTACCTCCGCTCCGCTCCGGCACGAACTCTGCAGCAAAATCGGTCCCGTTGTAGTCAATCAGAGCTATTCTACTACTGTGGCCGTGCTGCGGCAGTGGGGCGCAGTGCGCCGCCCTCTGTTCCAGCGTCCGGCAAAAATAGAATCGATCCTATTTTTGCCGGACGCCGGAGCACCTCCGCAGTCAATGGACAGGAATCACAACCACCCAACAGGAAAGGGAGCAAGCACAGCTTCCGTTATTTCACAATAAATCGATAAACAAAAGGCGTTTTTTGTTTCATATGCACAGGTTTAACAACTTTTAACAACTATCAATGGCGGCTGAACTTTAAATGCAAAAAAGTAAGCCATAAATACAGTTTCCACTATCAAAGTAGTCACACTTTGTTGATCCAAACAATGCTGATCTCTCAACACACATGATGGGCAGATTAAACAGTTCATTTCGATGCTTCTCCCACACAACGGGTGTTTGGATATAACTTCCGCATTTATTGCTCGGACTGTATCTCAAGATCTCGAAAATCCCGTGCATGCTTGTTTGCGCACCTCAGGTCTCCGCACCGGAGCGGAGCCGTTGTAGAGCGGGCACCAGTAAAAATTGAGTTTGGAAGCGAGCGGCTGCAGAAGGCGGGGGCGGAGCGGAATTTGGGGGTTACTCTGCCTGCCTGCCGTGTTGCGCTCTGTGCCCTGGCTTCTCCGGCCGCGGATCTCCCTCCGCTGCTGCTGCTGCCCTCCATGCTGCTGGTGAACCCCCTCCTCGGTCCAAGACCCCAACCGGACTCAGTGGCACCTGTACACGCGCCGCACATGTGTGGAGAGAGGGACACCCACGCTTCTCCGCACTCGGCCGCCATCCATCCTCCAGGACTGTGCTCCGGGTGCTCCTCTGTTCCGGCAGGGTGGTTCAGGCACATGTGTCCTCAAGACACCATCTGGGGTGCGTCTCTGCCTCTTACCCCCAAATTCCACTACCTCCACTCCGCTGCGCTCCGCTCCGACACGAACGCCGGAGCAAAATCGGTCCCGTTGTAGTCAATCAGAGCAATTCCACTACTGCGGCCGTGCTCCGGCAGTGCGCCGCCGTGCGCCGCCCTCTGTTCCGGCGTCCGGCAAAAATAGAATCGATCCTATTTTTGCTGGACGCCGGAGCAAATGGACAGAAATCACAAATGCCCAACAGGAAAAGGAGAGAGCACAACTTCCGTTTTTCACAATAAATCGATAAACAAAAGGCGTTTTTTGTTTCATATGCACAGGTTTAACAACTTTTAACAACTATCAGTGGCGGCAAAAGTTTAAATGCACAAAAGTAAGCCATAAATACAGTTTCCACTATCAAAGTAATCACACTTTGTTGATCCAAACACTGCTGATCTCTCAACACAAATGATGGGCAGATTAAACAGTTCATTTCGATGCTTCTCCCACACAACGGGTGTTTGTAACTTCTGCGTTTATTGCTCGGACTGTATCGCAAGATCTCGAAAATCTCGCGCATTCTTGTTTGCCCACCTCAGGTCTCCGCACCGGAGCGGAGCCGTTGTAGAGCGGGTACCAGTAAAAATTGAGTTCGGAAGCGAGCGGCTGCGGATGGCGGGGGCGGACCGGAGCGGAGGTAGTGGAATTTGGGGGTTAGCGGGCTCTCCTGTCTGCCATCCTAGCTGTCTCTCCCTTGGTCCACGTGTTCCTCCCTTTAAATAAAACCTGTCTGCTCTCGCCTCCTGCCTGCGTCTGTTCATTAATTGGCAGTCCAGGCAACACTCTGCCAAAGGTGTAGATGATTGGGGTGATTAACACAGAATGGAACGCAATGTTGCACCAAACAAACTAAAAACACACCATCAATAAAAACATGCACATTAGAATAAAAACAAGTAAAACATGCAAACAAATAAGAACATTACCACTCTGTGACATGTGCACATGCGCACAGGCGTGTTGTGAGCTGACGTTGTGTTTTTGCACTTGTAGCGTTGTGGTTTTATGCTCTTTTATGAAAGAGGAACCATGCTACGTATTAATTCGGAATATTAATTTTAATAAATCAATAACCAAATTTTATATTGTTAAGAAGACTCAAAGGTTGTTTTCATTGATAAACTGACGATAATATCTGTGTGTCTGTGTTTCAGTTCAATGAGGAAACCAGTTTGACAATTAAAAGTTTTAATTCTTCAAATTAAACTAATGATTTTGAAAATTGACAAACAGGAAATAACAATCAACATTGGCAACTTTGAGGGACAATCTTTAACAGTTGATATGCTGTTCTTGCTCAAATAGACCTTCTGTTGGTGAATGAAGATTGAGAGTAATAGGATGTGGTTATGGATGCGTGTGTGTGCAAAGTGTTGTGAGAATTGAACATGAGGTGAGATGAATGCGTGTGTGCATCTGATTTTGCTTCAGGAAGAAACAGGTGTCTGAGTGAAAAGTGATGGTTTGAATAAACTTAGGTCTTATCAGAGAACTGCATCAAACGCTAAAAACCGTGCTCTGTCTCACCGAACTCTTGTGGACCCTCTTTCGGATCCGGGCCGTGGAGGATGTTGTGGTTCATCCAGATGACACCGGCGGCTGACAGGAGACGTAGGTGTCGAATGGAACCGGTCCAGAGTTGCCCTCGGTACACGTGGATGGTAGAGCGTTTTGTCGATGCGCTTTCTTAAGTTAATTCACTCAGAAATCAAAAGACTCGATAATGAGTCTGCGTTAGAAGTTGCGATTCAGCTATTCTGCCTGGCTTGGCAGAAACAGAGTGAGAGGGGGGGGGGGGGGGGTTGAGCCAATGGGCTCCGTGCCCCCGTTAGCGGTTGTTCACACGTCCTCTCTCTTTCGTTGTCAAGCACGAACCGAAATCATAAGTTGAAACTTACCAAAAACCTTTCTCTTCTCAAAGCAAACGTGTGCGTCAGCAAATGTGTTTTGGAGTTTAACTGTGAGAATCTGTGTGTGGGTGTGTGTGCTTGAGTGTGTGTGAAGGTCAGCAACAAACATTCTCAACATTATTTCATTATGGATTCATTAAATCTCAGAATCACCCCAAAGCATAATAGTCATTCATTTGATTAAAACATTTATAATGAGCAAAATGATAATGGTTACTTTAACATTAAAATCAAGAAACAAAGTTTTAAGACTTGTTATGTTATGACTACTTTTATGGGAACAACATCTTCTGTGGGAACAACATCTTCTGGCACGAAGCTGCAGGTGGTAGATGTTATGGTTTCCTCCCAGACTCTCTGGCGTTCAGGTCTTAATCTGTGGGTGAAAGTTCTCAATGACCCAGCTTTGACCCGGCTGAGTCCAGCACCACCTTTGTGACAGAAAAACCCATATTTCCTCACGTTACACACTACTTGGATGTAGCCATCCTTAAGGTGACAAAAAAGTATCCAAGTAACTTTTACTTTGAGTACATTTTCTTTACTATACTTTTTACTTTAACTTGAGTAAAAATGTAGGCAAATATTTGTACATGTACTTGAGTAAAAACCCATCAAACTACTTTTTAGTACTCTTTCCACCTCTGCATTGGGGAGAGCTTCCGATGGGCGGATAGAATCAGTCAGCGGGAGCTATCCACATTTATGATTATTCTAGATACTGAGGAGTAAACATCTCCTCTGTCTGGAGCCGTTTCTGTCTGAAGAGCACACACACAATCGATTCATCGGTTATCCAGCTGTATGGCTAAGATTACGAGCTTGTTTAAGGTCTTTGGCTCTTCTAGAAATCTCAGACTGTTCTTTACCTGAAAAAAGACACTTTTCAGGGACAATTCCTACCTTTTGTTTACCTCCTGACATTATTAGAGTAATGCATATGAATAATTTGATGGTATGAAGCCATTTCCTGCATGCTTGCAAATATTCCTGCCCATTATACAGATTTGTTATTTTAAAAATACTGAGAGGCACAATTTCAAACTGTCAGACTTCATTTTGGTATTTTCCAATAGTTATTGTTATTAAAACAATTCTAAATACAGAGTTTTATCGATCCAAAGTGTGAAATGTGAGTTTTACATATTTCCTTTGAGTTTCAAGTAGCTGTAGTTAACTTTTCCTTCACACAAGTTGAAACTGATTGCATCAGAATGAAAATACATTTATTTTTGTCGACTAAAAGAAGACTGAAACTAAAATAAATTGGAAGACTAAAGTGTGACTAAAATTAAAGAGAATTTTAGTCAAAGACACTGCTCTCAGGAAGGATAAGGCCATTTAGCACAGTTTAATGTGAAGTGGATGTAGAATCTTTGTGGCAGGGAGGAAACCAGGCCGGAGGACTACAAGGATGAGGAGAGGTGAAAGCTGACGGTGGTAGCAGGAAGAATTCAGTTTTCTTCTTTTTCCAAGATGGCAGCCCTACCAGTCTATTGTTTGTCTGTTAGTCCCTGACTGTTATACGTTTTTGTGTTTGTGTGCTCTAATAGTTAATACTTTCTTTCCATTTAAAAAAAAATATAGTAGAGGTTGTAATTAACATTCTCAATATTTTTCTGGAGTTTTTGATTCATGCAATTTGGAAGATGATCCTGGATTGTTTCTCCACCTCAACCCTTGTTGCAGATGTAATGATTTAAATTACATGTTATTTAAAAAGCGATTAAGGTGTAGGATTCCATAGGAAATATGAAATCCACCTTATGAATCTGTGAGGTTATTTTAAACCAGAAAATTTGAACTTTTTAATGCAGGGATTAGATAACAGCTTTGTATTCACTCGAGAGACAACAGAAGAGAGAGAGTCAAGTTTAAAAATTTAAAAATTTATTAAAAACAAAGGCAACTAGACTGACTTTAAACACTAAATGTATGGTGTAACTAATGTGGATGAGACGGTGAATGGATGACGTGTGATGTTGATCAGAACCAGCAAATCCGAAGAAGCGATTAGTTCTGATGGGAAATGAAGGTGATGTCTTCGCGTTAAGCTTTGGTTAGGAGGTCCATAAACACATGAGACACCAATTGCCGATCTACATACCCTGAGCGGAAGTCCCCGTCTAGATCAGGAGGTGTAAAGGTCCAGCTTGACCTTATGGAGCCGAAGCATGTAGAAAAAGCCACGGCAATTGATCACCCGTCCTGGGATACGTCCGGGTCACGACAATTTGTTGGCGTCTGGTGAGACCCAAGCCTGGGTCTTGATGGTTCAGCTTTTATTCTGAAAGGAACTGTTGCAGCAGTTGGAACAGCAAACAAATTTTTTAGCTTGTCGTTGGTTCTTTTTGGTTGAAGAGTATAGATCAGGATTGGCCACTCCGTCACTTTCTCTGGAACGCCTTGAACTGGCGTTAGCGCTGACGTGGCAAAGTTTTATACTTCGGATGTTTTGGTTTATTGTCGAATGAAAAATTACCAAACACCATCAAAACCACGCCTCCGTCAGATCTGTCAGATTCTGATTGGATCAGTGAAAGTAATGTGTTATGTCTTTTAACGCTTCGTGAAATGAGTCCTGTTGGAACACTGAAAGTCACAGTACCTTTATATTCTATAGGATTATAATAAAATAATTAGTAACTTGATTTCACAGGTCGGTCACATCTTATGTATTGACTAACACTTTGATGGATTAGCTTTATTAAAACAGAGTTCTTTGATTAATTAAAAGAAAAGAGTTCATTCTTCATTCTTTTGTTGAGCTGAAAAAAAGCAGGTTAGAAGGAATGCATGAGACCTTGAGACCATATCTCATGCAGACTAGTCTTGTGCAGAGGAGGGAAAAAAACAGCCATTGCATTCCGTTACACCAAGAACACACGATCCCCCCCTGACTTGTACCTGGAACATGGAACTACTAGCAGTTCCCTGTCAGCCGAGCGAAGGGTCCTTGATGGAGCATGCCTGTTCAAAAGGCTGGCCAAGTAAGGTGGAGCAGTTCCCTTAAGAGACTTATACACCAGAATTAGCACCTTAAAGGGAGCCAGCGTAGAGATGCCAGCACACACGTGATGCTTTTAGGTGGTTTCCTACTGAACTTGTGGTTTGGCTGTTAAAAACCCTAACACTAACGCAATTCCCAGGAGTGTCACAACTATGTGAGTAAATTATGATCAATGATAAATGATCAGCACTTGTCTAGTCCCTTTCAGAGCCAGAGGACTCCAAAGCACTTTACACTACAGTGTATTATTCATCCATTCACACACACATTCACACACCGATGGTGATGAAGCTACGATGTAGCCACAGCTGCCTTAGGACACACCAAGAGAGGTGAAACAAGTAAGTAAACTCTCCATGATCCTGAGCAGTGTAAAAGCCTTGTGTTTGCGAAGTCAGCAGGACAAATTATATTATTACTGCAGTCAGAAACAAGCTGTTAGTCTGGAAGCTGTTCTGGTTCAACAGTACTCACAGATGTGTCTGCACAGAGCTGGAGCCTCCATTGGTGCTCAGTACCTATTGTTGAAGGTTTCACACTCACTTATGCATTTGAGCTTCCCCTTCCTGTTTGGATTATTTTTGAAGTGGATGATGTACAACAGGGCAAAAATGTAAGTGACAGGCCCTGGAAACCAATAAATAATACATTATATTAATATAGTAAAATATCTCTATAACTAAACCTCAGATATTGTTGTACCCTTCAGTTCTTTATTCTATTGTCATTCCATGGACAAATGTGTTATTTGAGATTTAAATGTTTAATAAAATATTTTGTATGTATTTAATTGGCTCTTTGGATTGAATATTATATTTTGATTTTTATGTATTATAAAAGTTAAGTTTGTTGAGTTAGAATGCACAATGTAGTTTGATAAGTAATCGAGTAAGGCTTTCTTGATCTTGATGAGTTGAGTTAACTAAATGGATGGTGGGGCATTGGTTAAACTAATTATCTTAAGTTAATGTAACTTTTGTTATTTGTATATTCAACTTAAATCTTTAATTTCATCCCATTAAGGCCTTCAGTACACTGAACATACTCAGCTGCATCAATTCAACTAATTCTTCATTACTTAAAAAAATTTAAGGCAACGGGTTACCTTGGTTTTTTAAGTAGACTGAACTTATCGGGGTTTACAGTGTCGGCTTTTGGAGCTCTGGATGGAAACCGATGTTTTCCACCCAGTTCTCCCCTCCCCGCAGCTCGGCGCATCTCTGTCTGATCACGGCTTCTGTCTGCTGCGTGGGCTGCCGGCTTGTGGAGCTCTGGGATGGAACCTGTTCCACCCGGTTCTCCCCAGCGGCAGCTCTGCGCATCTCAGATCGCAGCGGCGCTTGTCTGCTGTGCGGCTGCTGGCTTGTGGAGGTCTCGGGAGACCTCTGTGTTCCACCCGGTTTTACCCAGCGGTCAGCCCGGCGTATCTCTGACTCAGAAGCTCTGGTGTTGTGCACAGTTAACTCCGGTTGTAGCTAGGTTGCTACCTCCGTTAGCTTAGCTCCCTCCTCCGCATTACCCCAAAATTCCACTATCTCCGCTCCGCTCCGCCTTCCTCTGCCGCTCGCTTCCGAACTCACTTATACTGTACCCACTCTACAACGGCTCCGCTCCGGTGCGGAGACCTGAGTTGCTCAAACGGGCATGCACGGGATTTTCACGATCTTGCGATACAGTCCGAGCAATAAACGCGGAAGTTAGGTCCAAACACCCATTGTGTGGGAGAAGCATCGAAATGAACTGTTTAATCTGCCTATCATTTGTGTTGAGAGATCAGCAGTGTTTGAATCAACAAAGTGTGACTACTTTGATAGTGGAAACTGTATTTATGGCTTATTTTTGTGCATTTAAAGTTCAACCGCCATTGATAGTTGTTAAAAGTTGTTAAACCTGTGCATTTGAAACAAAAAAAACGCTTTTTGTTATCGATATATTGTGAAATAACGGAAGCTGTGCTTGCTCCCTTTCCTGTTGGGCGGTTGTGATTCCTGTCCATTGACTGCGGAGGTGCTCCGGCGTCCGGCAAAAATAGAATCTATCCTATTTTTGCCGAATGGCGGAACGGAAGGTGGCGCACTGCGCCGCACGGCCGCAGTAGTGGAACAGCTCTGATTGACTACAACAGGACCGTTTTTGCTGCGGAGTTCGTGCCGGAGCGGAGCGGAGATAGTGGAATTTTGGGGTTAGCTTTGGGTTACCTTCAGGTTAGCTTGTAGCTAGTTCGACCGGGTGTCATCAGTTGATCCCAGCCTTACAGCCCCACCCTCAGCTCCACCTCTCTTCCCTTTTGTGGAATTGTCTAGGCTTGACGGAACCTGTGACACGGTCAAAATGGCGGTGGTGGCCACCTCCCATTTTTCTTTAAAAACGTGTTATTGGAGCCAATGGAAACCCATTGTCCAATATTTATATGTCGATGGGTAGAATTGATTACAAGGTTGCCCTTTTCACCCACCAGAGTATTTATAAGGATGCCCCCCCCCCCCCACCACCACCACCTTAAAGAACTTCTGTTTTCACCTATGTCGATTGTTTTCACAGACGTCCACACGCAACCTCCGCTCTGCATCAGTACATCTTTTGAAAACTCCAAAGACTAAACTTCGCACCATGGGAGATCGTGGTTTTTGCTCAGCTGCGCCCGGACTTTGGAATTCCCTCCCAGGGCACCTGAAGATGCCACAGACTATTGGTGCTTTTAAATATGGTCTTAAAACATCTTTTTACCAGAGCTTTCGGGTTAAATTAACTTTGTAGCACTTTGAGATTTGTTTCTAATGTAAAGTGCTTTGTAAACCAAATGTATTATTATTAGGGCTGCACAATATATCGAAAAATTATTGTCATCGCGATAACAGGACGTGCAATAGGCCCATTGCAAAACACGGCAAAAATGTTTGGTTATGATAAATGTTTGGTTCAAACATTTCCATCTGTGTCATACATCAGCTTTTTGTAAACCAGCTCTGTTTTTTTACGTGGAAGTATTATTTGACCAATCAAATGTAGTCCTTCTGATATGCGGCCAATCAGATGGTTCCATTCACATAATACTCCCGCCCCCTACATAGACCCTTTTGGAAAGCAACACCCGAACAGAGTTTGCGGCGCCGTTCCCTTGTTCGTCATGCTGGCTCAGAGCAACAAACGCACTTTGTGCTGATGTTTCTGGATTCAGCGCTGCTTTCAAACGTGAACGTGACTCTGCTCTGTGTCGTTAATCATTTTTACCGGGCTGACTCTAACATGTGCCGGTGAACCAACCCACCTTCATGTCGCTAGTGTTAGCCCCAGGCTCCGGTTAGCTTCCAGCTAAAAGGCTACAGCACTCTCCTCCCAGTCCCACCCTGCTAAAGAGGGCCTGGAAAAGTTCCCCCACACATCAAAGTGATTTTTCCTTTATGAGCTTTTATTACCTTGTTAATCAGGACGGTTGATTTGCTGCTGCACATAAACTGTCAGTCAGAAGCTCTGCTAGCCAGTTATCTTAAGAGGAGCTAGTTCAATTTGTTAGCTTGTTATCAGAATCATAGTTGCAGTTTCATCATCTGAGCTGCTTTTTAAGATCTAGGTAAACTTGTTCAATTTGGGGTTAAAACCAAACGTTTTCACATATTTTCCATGTAGTTTTTTGCCAGTTCCTCTTTGTTTTTCTCTTTCCCTCAGAAATTCTTAATTTTCTCCTAGTTTGGCCCAGCACAGTTCACTTTCCAATTGTAGCAACAGCCTTATATCATAACTACATAAGTGGAGAAAATGTTCAGTAGCAATGAGAGAATTTGCTGTTGCATTTAAATGATGTTAACTATTATTTAACATTTAAACTTATTTTCAGATTATTTTATTTATTCAAAAAACCCTGGTAAGGGATGTTTTTCTGTATTTGGAGCATCAGAAAAAGTTTTATGGTGGAGGTGATGTTCTAAAGTCACTGAGAAACTGCATGCATGCAGTTTGTTGTTTTGCTGCTAATACAGTAGCAGGTGCAGCTGCATATTTTTGCAATAAAAATGTTATGTTGTAATGGAATTCATGCATTAGTTTTTGTTTGCTTTGAACCCAGAGCAGACGTCACACGCCAGACGACATCAACACTGCATACTTTAGTATTTGTTCATTTATCGTGAGTAATATCGATATCGCAATATTAAGCACTGTTATCGAATATCGCAGGTTTTCCTAATATTGTGCAGCCCTAATTATTATTATTATTATTATTATTATTATTATTATTATTATTATTAATTATTGTTATTATTAAATATCATATTCATTGCGCTAAATGGAGGAGTGCCAAGTCATCTTTCTTGGGCTTCTTAAATGAATTTAAGATGTTTACTCATCACACAAAGATGAAGAACAGACGTGCCAAAAAATCTCCCAAGATATCGCCCGTCTCTTACTTTTCTAAATTCTAATGACTCATAATTCCACAGCTCCACAAATGTCAACCTTTAAATGTCTGCCTTTCTCCATTTCATTTACCTGCTCCCCAACTGCTGTATTGTTACTTATGAATTGTTATTGATTGCCTTTGTACACATGTTCACGATGCTACTATCCTCTCTGAGACATTGTAAATTTCTATTACTCAAATAAAAATATATAAATAAAAAATTTAAAAAAATACATGTTCCTTGCTAGACCGGTAGATATATAATAGACATTCACAGGCTACAATCCCACGTGGTTTGAGAAATGGGAGTGGTGTCTTTGAACGTCTCAGCACGTACTTTTGTGTTGCGTTTATGTACATCATACATAATTCATAAAAACCCCACCAATTGTGTGTCCTTAGTAGAAATTTACTACTTTACAATTCTTAACCTGGTATACATTTATCAGTAATCTATTTCTATTTTTCTGATTCAAATTGGGTGTTTAAAGGCAAAGCAAAGCCAATAAACAAGCGGTGTTGGTTGAATTTACAACTTTTTATTGAAGCATTGAACACAACACTTGCACCGACGTCACACTACGTTGTCGATTATATCACCGTTTCACCGGGTTGATACTTCCTTTGCCGGCTAGCTTGGAAACACTCAAATAAAATATCACCGGACAATTTTGAACAAGCGTCTTTAACATCTACTTAGGTAAGGAATTTAACTCTGGAATGGGAGATTTGTCAACCGGCGCTAATTTAACTGTCCGAGCTAGTAGTTATTTGGCCTTTTTGGTCTTGAATCAGCACGAATCTCTTTAGGAATCAGAATGTAGCGTTTCACAACGGATGCTAAGTTTAAAGTAAGTTGTAAAAGTAGTTATTTTATTGTTGGGCAGGCTAAATCTCTGTCGTCTCTGCTCTTCGTGGGTCACCTTCAAATAGGTCATGGACCTAAATTCCGGGTTATAAATCAGTTTGGGGTGCTTGCTTTACACCTTGTGTTTTCATTAGATTGTCACGGATTAGCTTAAGTTCGGCTAGTTTAACGTATTTTAAATCTAAGTAACTCATTGTTGAGTACATGAACTCTTTTTAAAGGATAGTTTGGGAAAATAACTGCAAATAAAATCAACATTCTGATATTTGTCCTTCTCTGAACTTTGTAGACAAAATGTCTTCATACGAAGAAGGGAACGATTCCAAATTAATGAGGAAAGTAAAGGAGAATCCGTTTGTCCCATTTGGTGAGTACATTCTGTTCAGGAACATTTTTGAAGGTGTCCCTGTTGTGTTAGGCTTGCATTTATATTTAGTTTGAGGCAAACATCTATTGACTTGTGTAATTTATTTTTCTAGGATTGGCAGGATTTGTTGCCATTGTTGGACACCAGCTGTATAAAATGAAGAATCGGGGGGACACAAAGATGTCAGTTCACCTGATCCACATGCGTGTAGCTGCACAGGGCTTTGTGGTTGGAGCCATGACAGTTGGTATGTATGCAGAAACTGGGGGGGGGGGGGGGGGGGGGGTTGTGTTGCGTTCAAGTGTTGGTCAAAAACAAGTTTCACAGTAATTAGACAGGTCCATCCTAACCTAAAGAAGATTCTGACAGACAAGGTGCTGCGGTTGTTGTTTCAGGTGCATACAGGCTAAACCCTTTAGGCACGTCTTCCCTACATGTTATATAAGAGAAACAGTATGGATCTGTTCTTAATGAGATGTTATTAGTGGAAAATAAACATAAATAGATCTAAAGACATTCCTGGTACTTTTATTATGATTCTGTTGTGGAAAATCAGCACAAATATTCAGTGAAAACTTTAAAAAGCTGCTTAAACCTTCATTATTTTATAGTGGGCCTGTCTATATTTATAAAATCAGTTGATTGTTTAAAGTGACTAGCTAAAGTTACTCAGAGCCACTGTAGAAGGTCCAGCCTGAGTTGAGCTGTGGAATAAAGTAATTGAGATTACTAAAGTGGTTGAGAAATCATCTGGGGGGGAAAAAACAAAAATGAGTGTTTTTTTTTAATGTAAAATAATTAATTTGTTTTATTTTCTCTTGTTTCACAGGAGTCATATATTCAATGTACACAGATTACATAAAGAAACCCAGAAATGAGAAGTAAATGGTGAAACACGTGCACATGGACCCTTAGAATAAACCTCTGTTCTCCTTAAAACCTTCACATATTTACATGTGTGACCAGAGTCTGAAGTGACAAGTTTGAACCAACTAATGGCACCTCCAACTTTAAACAAAGTGTTCCAGTGGTCACACTAAACCTGTATTTAATGCTTTTAGTGCTCTTCTTGGCACATCTTGTGTTTGTGACTGTGATTACTGTACAGATGAGTGGGTGTTTTGAGGATGATGTTAATACTGATTTTGTTAAAAATATATTAAAATTTGCAGAAGATAAATTAAGATTATTTGTGTAGAAAGGCTGTGTTTTAGCTGACTACTTACGGCAATATGAACATTTATTAATACCATTTTGTTTAGTAATTGTTGATTTTATTTTATTTTTGCCAAATCAAAGCATTTGTATTTTTGTGAGCATCCAGTTGCATTTGGGGCACCTTGAGAAAGGCTTTTATAACACATGGCTCAATAAAATCTAATTATTTAAACAAAAACACTACAGATGGGTTTTGATTCAGCGTAGCAGAAAAGGTACTTCACCCCATGGACATAGGAAACAGCATTTTTTGCTAAACACCAGAGTTGTAAAGGTGTACTGTAACAATTTTCCTTTCATTTTTCAGTTTTTGCCGTGTTTGTGTTTCATACCAAAAGAATAATTCAAAAAATAATCTAAATACACTTGGATACACATACGGTAGTAACATATCAACTGCAGTAAACCTTTCTGAGATATTTTTAAATACATTACTTATTAAAGCATAATTTTACAGTGTGTATACATTTGTGAGAAGTCTGATTTTTTTTCTGCTGTAATTCTGTTTTGGAATCTCAAATTGAGATTTTATACCAGTTTTATTAAAACCATAAGTATACTTCTGACTGCTCACACAAACGTAGTCCAACAGCTTTTCACCTATTTTCTGTTAACTTCTGTGTTCATCAAGTGTTCTAAAGAAAAAAACTACATATTTGTTATCAAATAAAGTCTTCTATCCCACTGATTTGTTTGAAATTGTTTCAAAAAGACTATGTAGTCCATTCATGTATCCATTCACACAATATCAGTGATTCTAGAAGTTGAAGGGGAATTTATTTTGAACTACATGGTGTCTCCTGAAGCTCCAGCAAGTGTTTCAATCAGGGCGGACCACTTACAGTACGGATGACATGCACCAACACAGAGATACCTGTGGGGTGTGTTTGTGTGAGGATGCACATCAGCATGACTTTGCAAATCTCTACTGGCCGTGCAGGCTGTTCTACTAAAATCAGCATCCTCAAAGGTTTCCCAACTGAAAGTGGCAGAGAAGTTAATGAAGCTCATGTTCCTTCCCTATAATTTAGCTCATTTCTGTACATTTTATTTTAAAGTAAAATAGGTTATCTTCATATACATTTATTATACCTAGACAAGGGAATACATATGTGTACTCTTGAGTTAATGTAGTAGATGGAAGCACATAATCAGCCTTTCTATTAAGAGAAGTCTGTCTTAGTTTGTTCATTAAAATTCAACATGGTTCACTAAAGGGACTGTTTTGGAGAACCTATTATTTTAGACATCACTTTAAAAAAGAACTCAATTTCTATTTTGTACTCACATTTTTCAAAATTATGGTCACAACAAATAGCTGTGGGAGTTGCTTTTGGGATGCACTTGTTTTTAGATGAATGTTGCCATATCTGCAGATCTCTGTAAGGAGTTGATGACACCAACTTCTTAATCTAAGATTCACAATCTTGTTCCAGCAGGTACATCTTTATTGTATGTTAAACAGCTGGTTTGTTGCTTTTACATCACAATGAAACTGCCCAGTTCTCTGTGACTGTATGAGGGACTGTTTGACCAATCTGGACATTTGTTGGATTATTTTAGGTTTTCCTCTTTGGAAACCTCATTAAAGTCTTTTAACCCTAACCCTTCATAAAGAATCACCTTGGGGTCTGTTCATCGTGAGCAGCTGCTCTGATGTGTATCTAGTGGCACCAAACGGAACACATGTACGTGCTGATTTCACCACAACACTCCAGACCTGTGTAAGCATGACTGTGAACATTTTGGAGTGATTCTCACTCTTATTCTCTCTCATTCTAGCTTCATTTTAATGCTTCATTGAGAAAAGATTAAACAGTTACATGACATTTAGATTGTGTTGTCAGAATTATATGTCACTATTACATTACAGTTGGTAAAGAAAATGCTCTTAACCACCATCAAAATTTTAATTTTTGAATATATAAAGCAAATGGGACTGAAGTGCTGATTGTATATTTTATGAATTTAACATTTGACACAAGTGCTGGATTTTGATAAGTCTGGCTTATAATTTCTGAAGTCTGACCAAATATCAACTGTTTTTTTTTTCAGTTTAGAAGATACACACGCTGAAGAAAGTCACACCATTGTTCTGTTTTCAAATTATAACTTCTCAATATTCATGAATAATGAATTCAAATGATCAGATGACAACACTGAAAAACACAACGTTCTGTGAGCTAGATGTGATAAAAGATGCCATGACTGTCTAATAGTTGGTAGCATTTTTGCCCACCAGCAAGAAGGTTGCAGGTTTAAATCTGAGATGTGGCTTTTAAGCATGGAGCGTGTTCTCCCCATATATGAATGTTTTTTTTTTTTTTTTTTTTTTTTGGATACTTGTATTTTTCACAGCCCAAATTATACATTTCATGTTAAATTTTAAGGTCGTATTGCATGAAAGCATGCACATTGAATGAGTAAGCTCCATTTTGGTGAGTGTTTGTAAACTTGCAGGTTGTCTTGTGTTTTTATCAGCTGTTGTTTTATTTGCCATCATTACTTTTATTTTGCTTTTTGGGGGTCGGGATAAGACCCCCAAAAAGGTTATCTTTACACACCTATATAAAGAAGTTATCTTTACATACCTAGACATTTAAATTTAAATTTATGTTTTAGCACAAACAATATTTTACTTCTGAAATATCCAGAGGTTTGGTCTAAAATTTTTCTCAAATATACACTTTAAATAATATTTTTACATCAAAATTAGCAAAGGTTTTCACCTTGATTTCAGCCCTTATCATTTGTGACACATTTTATTTTTATTTATTCCGTTTTTCATTGGAAAAGTCTAAGCGTGACACCCTGAGAAAGATGGCCGCCGGAAGAACGAACCTCTTGAGTAATGGCGACATCTTTTCTGTTGACGCGAGAATATGCGCGAAGTCACTGTAAACCCGTTGTTATTGGATACAAAAGCCTCGCACTTATTAGGAAGCTGGAAGTTTAGCTTCATAGCACACGAAAACAATAAAGTTAAACACAAGTTATAATGTTCAAACGGATATTTTTTAGATAAGTCACAGGTGAGTTACGGGTTTTGCAGTTTTTTTAAAAACGTTTAGGATTAGGTTTCAAATTTCAGAAACATCTTTTACACCTGGCAGGTTACGCTGTTTTAAAACCGAATGAGCTCGTATGCTAACACATACGCCGGTATTCATTAATAACTTATTTTCTGAGCGCAACAGGAAAATGACATTTATCTTGATTAATCTTAAAAGCAGTTTATAAATATTGTTATTAAACCTTTAACATAAATAGCTAATATTTATTAGGCAATGCTATTTTATAGAGTAGACCTTCCAGAATTTCAAAATAAAGCACCAGTGAACATATACAGATCGAAAACAAATTATGTTTTACTAAATGCAAAATACATATAAATGCTAATTATGGGACACTGTTGATTTTTTTGTGATTTTTTTTATCACAGATCATGGAGCAAAGTGATCTCTCTGATGATTTGGGGCTTCAGTTCCAAAAGCAGGAGAAAATAAAGCGGGATGGAAAAAGAGAGACAGTATCCAACAATTTTAATGTCAGTGGCAGCCAATATGATCAGGCTGACAGTGCTGATGACAGGTAGGTGAATCGCTGTCATCCTCGGCTGAAACAAGTCCTATATAAACAATATATTTTATATTTTCCTATAGGGTGTTGCAGCAAGAAAATCAGACACTTTTAGACAAATTGAGAGAGCTAAAAGATGAAAATGGCCGACTCTTTAAACTTCTGGGTGAAAAGGATTTTGAGATTAAGCACCTAAAAAAGAAAAGAGAAGAAGAAAGGCTGGCCTTTTCAGGTGAAATGGTGTAACTCTAATCCCTTTTTTACACCAGAGTTACAGATTTTTTACAGCTTTTCTTGACTCATCTGTTTAGGCACATCTGGCTTGACAGGAGCAATAGCTACCACCAAAATTGTTGAGCTTTCCAAAAAGAACAGGGAACTAAGTGCTGAAATTGAGAGAGAGAAGATTAGGTCCAAGAAAAGCAGCGACCAAATCAAAGAGCTTGAGAAAGAGGTAAAACGATCTTACATTGCAGTTTTTTGGATGAAAGAGCATCACTAATGTGCTTTTTGTGTATAGCTGCAGGCTGCTTTGGTGAACTGTCAACCTGGGCACAAGAGTGACTCAAAGTTACTAGATAACTCATCTGAAAAGGTGAAACAGAAACCAGTCAAATGCATATTTAGATTTTGCTTTTGTGACCCTGAATCATAACCCCCCCCCCCCCCCCCCCTACCGCATCCCAATAAAACAGGAAAGTCCAGCAGTCAGACCTCTGCAGGAAAAATTAGCAGCTGCTCAACTGAAAGTGGCTGAATATCGCAACCAGGTTCAATCCACCAAACAGGAGCTAAAAGTGGCACAGAGGGTAATTCTTGTCTTTTTAAATTTGATTTTAAAGGCCAGATGAGCTGATTGGTTAAAAGTGGTCCATAGAATTTTTGTTTGTGGGGCAAAAATGGAAAGTTTAATATGAACAGTTGATCACAAAAGGAAAAAAAATCTGATCAGAATAAAAGAGAAACCTGCAAAACAAAAAGAAAAAAAATGCACTATTTAATACTCAGTTTGTGCTGGAATAGAAGCGTGTTTCATCACCAGTAAATTCTTGATTCCAAACTATGACCTCCTGCAGGTGATAATCAGTGAGGTTGGAGAGGAAGTTAACTTTCAGCAATTACTGAGCTGCCCTGGGAGCGTTAGAGGGCGATCACAGCAGATCCTGGCACTTCAGACAAGGGTACGCTAAAAGTAGGCAGAGTTAGCCTAATTTATGATTATTAGAGCAAATGTCTGAATGATTCATGCAACAGGTTCGAGATCTTGAGCAGCAGCTCAGCCTGGCAACTCGGCACAAACAGGCGAGTGACCTCAGTGTAGAGAAAGAGCTTCCGAGCGCTGGTGTCTATCATAAAAGCCCTCACAGCGAGAGGAACCTCAACTACATCCGCACTATTGAGAAAGGAAAGAAGGAAGCGTTTGAGGTTTGTAGAGCATTAACTCCAAGATAAATTGAAACTATTATCTGGTTCATTAATTACTTCCACAACTCTGCAGAGGCTCTCAGCGGATTATGAAGCACTCCTCAAAGAACATGAAGATGTGAAGAAAAGACTGGAAGCTTCTAAAGCTCGGAGCAAATCTCAATCCACTGAAATAAAAATGCTGAAGGCTCAGGTCACCACCCTTTTGGAGACAAGTAAACAGAACGAGGAACTAATCAGTGCCATGCTGGTAAGGCATTAGAAGAGAAGTAGCATTAAAACGCCTTCACGCATCCCAATAACCTTCCCATTCATCTGTTTTTTTTAATCTTCTGGCAGAAGCAGCAGAGTCAGACTCAGATGGTGCTGAAACAGTTCAGCCAACAGCAGAGTGAGCACAAACTAAACCTGACTGAGTCTGTAGAGAGCAGCGCTCTGATCCAGAAGCTGAAGCAGGTGGTTGCTGAGAAAGACGTAAAGATCAAAGAGCTGCAAAAGCGGCTGCAACAATTCAGTAGGGTAAATAGAAACAACAAATGTGTGTTTGTGCTGTTTCAACAAAACCCCGCTGCCTTAAACATCTGCAATAAAATTTGTGTTTAAAGCTTCGGAAGGAAGAGAGTGTGGACAGATGTTCAAGTTCCACGTTAACAAGCTGCAGTTCAGATATGTCACCAGAAGATGGCGACGTTAACAAAAGAATTACTTCAGAGTAGGTTTTCAGCAGAATCCTTAGTGTTTTATTTTATTTTATCACGAGAATTGGTCGATATCTTCTATGTTCTGACCAAAAAAAAAAGGCTTAATGCACGCTGGCTTGTCGTTTGACCCTGTTTTAACATTTTCTTTCCAGTTCAGTCTCTAAATATGGGCACAGACTTGTGGTACCTGGTATGGGACACAACATAGAATACAAGTAAGTGGGCTGTTTATTTTTCTTTCTTGTTATTATTTGATATGTTCGTCTATTGTGTGTTTTGTCTTTAGGAGCCTGTGTTGTCCACACTGTTCTGCTGATGTGAGTTTGCTGATGACCCAGAGCGATGAGTATAAAATCCTCAGTGTGGAGAAGGACCGACTCCTTGAGATGGTTCAAGATCTGCAGATGAAGTAGGAATCTATGACTGCTTTGGTTTATTTAATTTTTTTTCTCCACATTTTTAAAGTTTAGCATTTCCAATCTGTTAGAGGCATGAAATAATCCAAGTTAATGTTTGTCATTTAAAAGCTATTATTAATTTAATACATAAAAAGTGTGTTAAGGCATTAAATATGCTGGTGTGAAAAAAAGTCAGTGGCATTAACTTCTAAAGTAGAAACACACTTTCTCCTCCCAAAGGGCCTTTTGAAACATTATTCTTTATTGTTTCTGTAGGGTCTGCTGGGAACGTCTGGCAGAGTCTCCTGTCAGAAGGAGCTTCAAATCCCACCTCCGACAGAACTTCCAAAACCCGGGGGAGGCAGGGGACATTGAGTCTGAATGGACCCTGTTCCGTGCCTCCATTGTTGAGGCGGCCGACCGGAGCTGTGGTCGCAGGATCGGCGGTGCCTGTCGTGGTGGCAACCCCCGAACCCGCTGGTGGACACCAGCGGTTAGGGATGCTGCCAAGCTAAAGAAAGAGTCCTTTCAGGTCTTTTTGGCCTGTGGGACTCCAGAGGCAGCTGACGGGTACTGGCAGTTCAAGCAGAACGCGGCTCGGGTGGTCGCCGAGGCAAAAACCCGGGCATGGAAGGAGTTCGGTGAGACCATGGAGCAATACTTCCGTATGGCTTCGAGGAGATTCTGGTCCACCATCCGGCGCCTCAGGGGGAGGAAAGCAGTGCACTACCAACACTATCTATAGTGGGGACGGTGCTGCTGACCTCTACTCAGGACGTTGTGGATCGGTGGGCAGAATACTTTGAAGACCTCCTCAATCCCACCGACACGTCTTCCAGTGAGGAAGCAGAGTCTGGGGACTTTGGGTTGGCCTCTCAAATCTCTGGTGCTGAGGTCACTGAGGTGGTTAAAAAGCTCCTCTGTGGCAAGGCTCCAGGGGTGGATGAGATCTGCCCGGAGTTCCTTAAGGCTCTGGATGTTGTGGGGCTGTGTTGGCTGACGCGGCTCTGCAATATCGCGTGGACATCGGGGGCAGTCCCACTGGACTGGCAGACCAGGATGGTGGTCCCCTTATTTAAAAAGGGGGACCGCAGGGTGTGTTCCAACTACAGGGGGATCACACTCCTGAGCCTTCCTGGTAAGGTCTATTCAGGGGTTCTGGAGAGGAGGGTCCGTCAGATTGTTGAACCTCAGATTCAGGAGGAGCAATGTGGATTTCGTCCTGGCTGTGGAACACTGGACCAGCTCTATACCCTTAGGGGGATCCTGGAGGGTGCGTGGGAATTTGCCCAACCAATCTACATGTGTTTTGTGGATTTGGAGAAGGCGTTTGACCGCGTCCCTCGGGGGGCCCTGTGGGGGCTACTCCGGGAGTATGGGGTACCAGGCCCTCTGATACGGACTCTTAGATCTCTGTATGACCGGTGTCAGAGCTTGGTCCGCATTGCCGGCAGTAAGTCGGGCTCGTTCCCAGTGAGAGTTGGACTCCGCCAAGGCTGCCCTTTGTCACAAATTCTGTTCATAACCTTTATGGACAGGATTTCTAGGCTCAGCCAAGGTGTGGAGGGCATCCGTTTTGGTGGCCTGAGGATCAGGTCTCTGCTTTTTGCAGATGATGTGGTCCTGTTGGCTTCATCAGAACGTGATCGTCAGCTTTTGTTAGAGCGGTTCGCAGCCGAGTTCGAAGCAGCTGGGATGAGAATCAGCTCCTCTAAATCTGAGACCATGGTCTTGATTCGGAAAACAGTAAAATGCCTTCTCCGGGTCAGGGATGAGGTCCTGCCCCCAAGTGGAGGAGTTTAAGTATCTCGGGGTCTTGTTCACGAGTGAGGGAAAACTGGAACGTGAGATCGTTAGGCGGATTGGTGCTGCATCTGCAGTGATGCGGGCGTGGTGAAGAGAGAGCTGAGTCAGAAGGCAAAGCTCTCGATTTACCGGTCGATCTACGTTTCTACCCTCACCTATGGTCACGAGCTTTGGGTAGTGACCAAACGAACGAGCTCACGGATACAAGCGGCCAGAATGAGTTTTCTCCGAAGAGTGGCTGGGCTCTCCCTTAGATAGGGTGAGAAGCTCGGTCATTCAGGAGGGGCTCGGAGTAGACCTGCTGCTCCTCCACATCGAGAGGAGCCAGTTGAGGTGGCTCGGGCATCTGGTCAGGACGCCTCCTGGAGGCCTCCCTGGTGAGGTTTTCCGGGCACGTCCAACCGGGAGGAGACCTAAAGGTAGACCCAGGACACGGTGAAGAGACTATGTCTCTCACCTGGCCAGGGAACACCTTGGGATTCCCCCGGAGGAGCTGGCCCAAGTGGCTGGGGAGAGGGATGTCTGGGCCTCTCACCTTAGGATACTGCCACCGCGACCCGACTCTGGATAAGCGGATGAAAATGGATGGATGGATGGATTTCTGTAGGAACTCTTGATATTTTTGTGTATCACTGTGATCAGAATAAATATTCAGTGAAGGGGTGTGTTTTCACTTCAAGAGTTTGGAGAGTTGCTTTAATCTAAATCACGGATGAGAAAAAGAAAACGAACCTATCTGATAGGAGTTATTGTTCAGAAATATTAAGCTAACAATTTCATTTAGGTCTCCAATCAGTGCAAACAGGGATCAATCCAACTAACAAATATATGTTTTTTATCTGCCAGAGAGATGGAGATGAACCAGAAGTGTTTGGAAGGAGAGAAAAAGTATCAGGAAGAGCGTCACAAGTTGATGATCCTGCAGGAGGAGTTGCAGAGGATGAAAGCAGACGCAAAGTAAAGATTCTTCATCCAGCAGGGACAAAAATAGTCTTGACAGTTTGATTTGATGGTTTCAAATAAATTTTACGGTTTTGTTAAAGCTCCAGTTTGTCTTGCTCGTGGCATTCTGTCCTCTTTTCCGCTTCCGGTCGGTAACAAGCTGGCCCCTGTGCTTGGCTTAGCCGCAGTCACCGGCCACTTTTTCAAACTTTTCTCCACTAACCTCCTCTTTTCCACCTTGCTCCAGTCTGCTATCCTCTTCAGTAGTGTCCCTGCTACCATCTCCTATGATCGCCAGACTCTTTTGTCCTTCCGTTCATTCACGATCGCCCAAGATGCACCGAGGACGTATCTCCCTGTTTGTTTATCTGAGTGGCGCACTGGCCCGGAGCCAAACGACGATCACAACCAGCACGCCTCCAGCGATGTTTGTCCGGTCCCGGGAAAACATCGGAGGAAAAGAGGTAAACGAGCAGGAATCCAGGTGAGAATAAGACTTCTCTTAAAGCGTGGTTTATCTAGTAAACATCGGCGTGATCTTCTAGCTTCTTGTCCTTTGTTTGGCGACTTGAGCGCCACTTACGCATTCCCGCCAGGCCGCGTTGCGGCACGGTTTCTCCGTCCAAGTTTTTTAAGGTCGGTTTATCCTCATTCCTCAGTAGTTTCTCCTCCTGTTCCTTCCATAAGTGGTTTTTATAAACACCGTGGATCTAACCCTGCTTATTTGCGTCCACTAACTCCAGCTGTTTCTGTAGTTTCTGATTCCTCCACCTCACTCAGCATGACTATTAAATACCCGCTCTGTTAACAATAAGTCCTTCCTGCTCAATGATTTAATTCTCTAAAAATCTGGATTTTCTGTTTCTGACAGAAGTTTGGCAGCAAACTTCTGGTCTGATTGAACTCTGCCCGAGTGGTTTTTCTTTTCTTAGCCAGCCCCGGGGTTCTGGTCGTGATGGAGGCCTAGCTGTTGTTTTCAGAGACCATCTTCCATGTAGCTCTACAACCTCTGGTCAATTTGCTTCCTTTGATTAAAGTCGGGCGTAAGGACCCGTTCTACTGTGCTATGGTTTATTGTCCACCTGGTCCAAACGGTTCTTCCTTTCAGGAGTTTAGTGACTTTCTATCCTCCACTGTGAAGCTGTCCAGAATGGTGATTGTGGGTGACATTAACATCCACGTCGATGATCCATCTGATTAATTTGCCATGAATTTCTCCAGCCTTATGGACTCCTTCAGCTTTACCCAGTATGTTTCTGGCTCCACACACACCAGGGGACACACTCTGGACCTTGTTTTTACCTGTAATAAAGTTAATTTACATCTAATTAAGGACCATAAGACGTTACAATTCCATATCGAGTATGGGATCAATCTTGCGGACCACCGAGTTGTTTAACCAGAAGATCGGAACTTTTTAATGTAGGGATTTGTAACACTTTGTATTAACTGAGAGACAAGAGAAGAGAGAGTCCTTCAAAAGTTTATGATGATTTATTACTAAATAATTTTAAACAATTTAAACAATACTAACTCTCTAATGATGGATGTATCTGTTTGAATGAGATGTGAGATGGATGGTGTGTGTGAGTCATGTTAATCAGAACTCTCGTTTCCGGAGAAGCAAGTCTGAGTGAGATATGATGTTTTGCTCTTAACTATGATCAGAGTTTGACCGGAGTTTCATAAACACATGAGACGCCATTTTTGTCGCATCCACACATACCCTTAGAATGAGACCTCCTTCACGGATCCAGAATGTCAGGTCCACGGACCCTCCTTTCGGTACTGGAGCCAGTGGTACAGCGTCACAGCACGACAAACTGGATTGTCTTCAGGTAAAAAGCAACAGGTGGTTCACAGCATCAAAAGGGGGCCCTCCTTGGGTCAGTGAGTTCAGCTTTTATTCTGAAAGGAACCGTTGCTTGGTTGGTAAAATGCAACAGATTTTCCCAGCTTGCTGGTTCTCCGCTTAAAAAGGGAAGTCCGGATGGCCGGTCCAGTTACTTCGCTTAGCATGCGGTGAACTCCAGTGAGATCTTGAGAACTGAACTAAGATGGCGTTGGAACTGGTTTTAAAGTCCAACACCTCCAGGTCTTTGGACATCTGAACACCTACTCTTTCAGCACAATTCAGGTGACACTGTGCATCTTCTTGGTAATAGGGCTTTTAAGAGCTTAAGAACTGTTCTTTGTTATGCTTCTCCTATCTCACCGACATGGCATAAGTTTGAGAAACAAAAGGGGGGTGGGGAGCCTCCTCCTGCTTTGCGAGCATCATTTTCGCATTTCCAGTTCACTACTATTTCTGATCACAACAAAGTCGCCTCCATAAAGCTGCAACCCAACTTTGAGCAGGTAAAATCAGGTTCTGATCTAACAGCTAAACCATCAGCTTCGCTCCAGTTCCAAACGGAACCCTCAGGTAAATTCAAACAAGTTTCCCTGTGGGTTCGTAACACAAGATACAAACAGTTTGATTACCAAATTGCTTATGAACCTGCTCCCACAGATACGTCCAAACTCGTGTCTCTGTGGGTCCGCAATACCAGATTCAAAACTCTATTCTGACCAACTCTATACTGAACAACTCTATTCTGACCAACTCTATTCTGACCGGATTCTTTTCCGCTAACTGGTGGACCGTTACAAATTCTCTCGTTTGTGGGATGAATTTTTAACAAATGTGATATCCTTTGAATTTTTTTTTTACAGGTTACCTGCCTCCAGCCAGGGTCCTGTTACTAACTCATATTTTTAGGGATTACTAACCTACTGATTTACCTTTTTAGAATCGATTTACATCTCTATCTTTTTATTAGTGCTTTGTGTAGCATGATTATATTTGATTGCAAATTTAATTTTATTTTGTTACTATTTCCCTTAAAGGGCCACAAGCCAATTTGCCCTTCATTTTCATGATTATTTCTGTTATATATATGCCTTTACGTAGTGCAGCCTGCTGAGTTTCACATATCAGTTAGGATTTACTTTCTTTTATTTGTGTTTTCTCTGCATCACGTTTTTACATGACATGTAGAACAGGGTGCAGAACATTTCTTCTTTAGATAATTCACAAAATGCATCCACATTTTCCCAGAGGCACCCATAGATAGGTTTTGATTGATTTCTTTGATTTGCATCAAATGCTATCTATCGTGTGGGCTGTCTCACTTTGTCTCCTTCTCCGAGCTCGTATGGACTACATCCCACCAGAGGGGTCGTCTTCACCATCCTTCAACTGGTTTCCTGTCGCATGGGGCTTCAGTCGTGGTTCGAGATGGGTCGAGGTCTGCGCTGGACTTCGCCTGGACTATGCCTGAGGAATACATCACCTTCCCAGCTCCGTGTGGCACATGAGCTGCTTATCCTTTGCATACCTTTGCATTATTGCTGATGAAATTAACTGCTATTGAAATAGCTCTGCTTTCAAGATTCCCTAAGTGGATTACTTTACAATGATTGCAACAGTTTTGGCCTTAATCATCTGATCAGGATAGACTCCCTTCTACACGAGACCTGTGGTGACGCTTCATCGTTCCTGCCTTCATCTGGGATGTCTACCTTCACGAGTACATCACGTTATTGTGGTTGTGACGTCAGGTGGCCTCTGCTTGACCTCCATGTCGTCACAAAAAGGGGGGGTCTGTAACGTGAGGAAATATGGGTTTTCTGGCACAATGGTGGTGCTGGACTCAGCTGGGTCATTGAGAACTTTCACCCACAGATTAAGACCTGAACGCCAGCGAGTCTGGGAGGAAACCATAACATCAGCCACCTGCAGTCTACCAGAAGATGTGTTTCCATGAGTTGTACCCAGACCAAGTCAAAACATAGAGTTTAAACTTCTTTTTCTTGATTTTAATGTTAAAGTAACCATTATCATTTTGCTCATTATAAATGTGTTTAATCAAATGAATGGTTCTTATGCTTTTGGGTAATTATATGGATTAATGAATCCATTCTTAAATAATGTTGAGAATGTTTGTTACTGACCTTCACACACTCAAGCACACAAACATTCACACACACCCACACACATCTTCCCACAGTAAACTCCAGACACATTTGATGACGCACACGTTTGCTTTGAGAAGAGAAAGGTTTTTGGTAAGTTTCAGTCTTATGATTCCAGTTCGGGCTTGACAACGAAAGAGAGAGAACCAAAGGGGGGGACAGAGCCGGCTGGCTCGTTTCTCCCCCCTTTCACGCTGTTCCTGCCAAGCCAGGCAGAATAGCTGAATCGCAACTTCTAACGCAGACTCATTACCGAGTCTTTTGATTTCTGAGTGAATTAACTTAAGAAAGCGCGTCGACAAAACGCGTTACCATCAACGTGTACCGAGGGCAACTCTGGACCGGTTCCGTTCGACACCTACGTCTTCCCTGTCAGCCGTTGAGTGTCATCTGGATGAACCACAACATCCTCCACGGCCCGGATTCGAAAGAGGGTCCACAAGAGTTCGGTGAGACAGCACACGGTGTTTAGCGTTTGGATGCATTTTTTCCAACTAAACCTAAGTTTATTCAAACCATCACTTTTCACTCAGACACCTGTTTCTTCCTGAAGCAAAATCAGATGCACACACGCATCCATCTCACCTCATCTCACCACACTTTGCACCCACACGCATTCATAATCACATCATATCACTCTCACAACTCACAACATTCTCAATCTTCATAAATTCACCAGAAGGTCTATTTGAGCAAGAACAGCATATCAACTGTTAAAGATTGTCCCACAAAGTTATCAATGTTGATTGTATTTCCTGTTTGTCAATTTTCAAAATCATTAGTTTAATTTGAAGAATTAAAACTTTTAATCGTCAAACTGGTTTCCTCATTGAACTGAAACACAGACACTCAGATATTATCGGCAGTTTATCGATGAAAACAACCTTTGAGTCTTCTGAACAATATAAAACTTGGTTATTGATTTATTAAAAATTAATATTCCGAATTAATACGTAGCATGGTTCCTCTTTCATAAAAGAGCATAAAACCACAACGCTACATTAATCTGGATGTTTTGAATTCTGGTCGAATCAAAGCTGGCAGATTTATAAACACCACAGACTATGCCACGCTTCATACTAGGAAGGTTCTGATTGGATCAGTAACAGCAATGTATCATGCGATTGCTGATATTACGTGTGTCAGTGTGTCTAGTGAACTAGATTAAGTCATTTACTTATTAAAACATATTAATCATAACATTGTGATTTCACAGATCGGTCACATTGTATTATTGACTAACAATTGTTTTGATTAGCTTGATTAAAAATAGAGTTCTTTGATTTAATAAAAGAAAAGAGTCTTTTTATCTTTCTTCTCTTGCTGGAAAGTAAACAGTTTAGAAGCAAATGTGTGACCTTGAGGCTGTCTCATGCACTCGAGCACTGTGGAAAGAGGTTAAATCCTTGGTGGAATAGCTCCTTCATCACGTTACATACCCTAGGTTTAAATGCTGACAGTGTTTGTCCTGAGGACGGTTATATTTCAGATCACCATTGCATTTTCTTTAACTTGTCAGTTTCTGCGTCCCCAGCTCCTGCTCGCCGTATGGTTAGTTCTCGTTTTCTTAATGAGAGTACAGCTAGAAATTTTTCTTCTGCTTTGATCCACCCTGTTCTTCTGATAACAACCCAGATTCCTTAACTTCTCAGTTTAACGAGCACTGCCTCTCCATTCTGGACAACATCTGTGTTAGGTATTTTCATTTTCCCATCCAGGGTTACCTGAAGGGAAAGCTCACCACGCAGGGGTTTTATTATTAAGCTGATCAGTTTAACCCATACTAATCTTATTAACAATAAACCATTTAGACTTTTAAAGTGGAGAGAGAGATAAAATGATACGCACGAGTCGGTGGTCTCTTTGCTCTCGTCGGACCAAAGCCCTCTCAAGAGTATTTATTAAAAGACACACAGAAATGATAAAACACACACACACATTTAGGGAGACAAGCATGCGCTGGCACAGGGCGTTCTTACTGATAAGCTAGGACTGGGAAGAGGCAAGGTCAAGCACCTGTCTGTTGCCAGGGAAGAATAAGCTGGATGAGTTTAGTTTAAAATAATGTATCCATAATTTATCCAACTATCTGTCCTGTCTGAACCAGATCAGTTCCTGCAGTGAACCCTACTCCCTGGTTTACTGACAGCCTTCGCAGCCTAAAGCGCCAATGCTGAAAAATTGAGCGCTTGTGGAAGAAAACCCATCTCCACGTCCATCTGCTGCACCTAAAGGATCTTCTGACATCCTTTAACTCTGCAGTCAGAGACTCTAGGTTTTCCTGTTTTTCCAACCTGGTGTCCCAGAGCAAAGGGAACCCCAAGGTGCTGTTTAACACCATCAGCAGTATCGTCTCTCCTGCCTCTCCTACATTCTCCATCCACTCTGTTGCAGACTGTGAGAACTTTCCATCTTTCTTTGTGGACAAAGTCAATAAGGTTAGATCTAGCATCTCTCCTTCAGCCTTATCGCTGCCTCTCCTGACTCCAACCAGGCCCATCATCCTAGATAGCTTTGCTCCTGTTTCTTTGCCTGAGTTAACCAAACTAGTTAATTCTTGACCTCTGCATGCTCCCTCGACATCTTACCCTCATCTTTGTTTAAAAGTGCTTTTCAGTCCGTCGGTTCCAGCGTGCTCTCTGTAAATAATGCTTCTCTGGTTTCTGGTCAGGTCCCTGCTTACCTGAACGCAGTAATCCACCTGCTTCTTAAAAAACCGAGTCTTGACACCTCTCTCCATAGCAGCTTCAGACCCATCTCTAAACTTTCGTTCATCTCCAAGATCTTGGAAATGGTTGTGGCTAAACAACTCAGAACTGCTCTTGATGAACATAACATCTATGATGGCTTCCAGTCAGGTTTTCGTAGAGCTCATTCTACTGAAACAGCACTTCTTAGGGTCTCTAATGACCTTCTGACTCACAGTGATGCAGGGGACTGTTCTGTTCTGGTCCTGCTGGACCTGACTGCAGCCTTTGACACTGATGACCATCACCTACTACTGGAGAGACTGGGTAGGCCTATCAGGAACTGCTCTGGAGTGGTTCTCCGCTTATCTTTCTGAGCGCTCCTTTTCTGTGGCCGTCTCCAAGTTTAGGTCCTCCACCACCTCTCTTACCCATGGTGTCCCACAAGGTTCTGTGCTGGGACTTCTGCTCTTCCTCCTCTATCTGCTCCCTCTTCAGCACATCCTGAGCTCTTCAAAGGAATCTCCTACCATCTTTATGCAGATGACATCCAACTGTACATCTCCTTTAAGCCCCATGAGATGTCTAAGCTGCCGCTGTTACTCACCTGCTTAGACTCTATTAAACCCTGGATGGCTTGGAGCTTTCTACAGCTGAATAAGACTGAGATCCTCATCTGTGCCCCAGACAATCTGGTTCCCAAAGTCAGAGACTTTCTTGGTCAGCTTGCTTCTTACAACAAACCTTCCATCAGGAATCTTGGCGTGACCTTTGACCCAGCTCTCACCCTGGATTCTCATGTCAGGTTTCTTGTTCACACCTCCTTCTTCCATCTCAGGAACATTGCAAAGCTGAGTCCCATTCTGTCCTGCTCTGAACTTGAGACAGTTATCCACACCTTCACCTCCTCACGCTTAGACTACTGTAACTCTTTTCACGTGTCTGAGCAGAACCTCCCTGAACCGTCTGCAGGTGGTTCAGAATGTCTGTGCTCGGCTTCTGACCAAGTCCTCCAAACACACCCACATCACCCCGCTTCTCCTCCAGCTTCATTGGCTGCTAGTCAACGTCAGGGTCAGGGACGAAATTTTGATTTCAGAAGTGGGGGGGACACAGCAGGCTTGTGTGGATTTGGGGTGGGGGGTGTTATGTAAACACCCCTTGACACGTCACGTGCCCATCTCAATAATTTTTCCATCCTCTATATATATATATATATATATATATATATATATATATATATATATATATATATATATCAAAGTTAATAAATGTACAACTCTATTATTATTTTTTATTTATTATCATTGTTGAAGTGCAGTTTTGGCTGTTGACAAAAGATAGGCCATTGTATTTACTGTTTTGGGTCTTTTTTATTGTTTTTGGTGCAACATTTTCTAACAGGGAGTGAGATTCTTTTTTTATTTAATTTTTGTTTGTTATTTTTATTCATTTAGAAGTTCTGGTTCTGGACATTCCAATGTTAAATGAAGGTTTATTTGTTGCATTTTAAAGGGTGTACTTGCATTATTATGATATATTAACATTATATTAGTGGTTATTTTGGTCTAGATAATGTTGACAATGATATTGTTTATCATCAACAATTTGTTGGACAATATATTGTCCAGCAAAATTTGTTAATTTCCCAGGCCTAGTCAAAAGTATAAAAATTATTAATACATAAACGGTCCCTCCTGAGATCTGTCCGTTTGTTCATTTGCTGTGTTAGAGGACATGCTGAACTAATGTTTTACACATGATCATCACCCTAACATTTGTCACAATGATCAATTTTATGTCTATTGTATCTTCATTATTTCAACCTCACCTGTGAGCCTCCAGCCTCTGCTCCATCTCCTCCAGGCTCTCGTCCTCCATCTCCTACAGCCTCTCCTGCTATACCTTCACCGGTCTCTCCTCCTGCATCTCTGTCGGTCACCTGAAAAAAAATGCATGAACTATAAACAGTGGGAGATTTTGGAATGGAACAAACAGAAATATTTACAGGATGGTTCTAGTCTGATTCACAATTATTATTAATATAATGTGTAAATTATTCATTACCAATTTGAGTGTATAAAACATATTAAATATGTGTTTTCCCTTAAAAGTGTTTAAACAGTTGTTGCATTTCAACACACAAAAAATAAATGGAAAAAATAAGATAAATCTAATGAAGTGTACATCTTTGACATTAAGCTTAAAAAATCTCTGTTGACGATGATGATACTGTTCATTTTTCAGAGCTTTTTAATGTGAACATATACATTGCAATAGATAAGTTTACAATAAAGTTAAATGATAAAAGTTTTGAAGTTACACTTCTTCTACTACTAATAGTAATAATAATTATGATGATAATAGTAATAATAAAAAAATATAATAATAATTATAATAATACGAATAAATTGTGTCTGAGGAGTCAGTTATGTGGAGGAGATTAGTTTGTAAAAGTTAGTTTTGAGTATGTTTGTGAAGGAGGTGAGTCTGAGCTTAATGCAGGGGTGTCACATGTTCCAACTTACGTTTTGACTTTGAAAGAAGTCTCTTATATCCACTTTTCGTTTTCTTGACATGCTGCCGCCTGGCTGTGCCTAACTACCAAAGACTCACAAATGAACAGTTGTTCAAATGTTATGTAATGGAAGCTGAGCTGAGCTCTGATATTACACAGCGTCTAGTTGACGATGTGACTCAGTACCGGTGTTCCCTAGCGGCGCCAAACTAGCAAAACAACATGAGCACGTTCTGACTGTTTACAACTTGGAGTGACAGCAGCAACAGCCAATAATACGTTAGCAAGTATCAGCAGAGCCAATAGATTAGCTTTTGGGCGGGTCTAATAGGAAACCGGTTTCCGTTTCGGTCCTAGTGCTCAACCAAATCCATTTAATGGAGCGTAATATTGTTTTTGGACAGAAAAAAGTGCAGGGGACCAAAACTGCCTTTTGAAAAAGTGGGGGGGACATGTCCCACCCGTCCCCCCCCAAAATTACGTCCCAGGTCAGGGTTCATTTCAAGATCCTGGTTCTGGTCTATAGGGCCTTACATGGACAAGCGCCATCTTACATTGGTGATCTTCTTAGTCCCTACCCCCCAGCAGGTCCCTGAGGTCCAGTGATCAAAGCCCCAACGAGATGCTAACCAGGGGAACTGGCTGCTCCCTGCTCAGCCTCACTTGCAGCGGAGTCTTACCATCTCCTGTCACATGTGACAAACAGCAGCTGCAGGAAACAAGTTCTCGTCTTCAGCCATATAAAATTATACCTCACCTTCTCCCCAGTACTTAATGATTTGTAAGGATTTTGTTGTAAAGCCTGATGCAGTGGTGTCCCTAGATGATTTTCACACGGGGGGCCAGAGAAAAATTTGGGGTGGCATGCTAAACTGGTCCCTGTGGTAACTCAGAGTTCAGCTTGTAGCCGTGCATTGCTTTACCTTGTTGTTCTTTTTCATTAAAAACAAAATGCATCCAACACACTTAAGAAACAAACATTTCAGAAAAAATACTTCATGGTTTAAAATTTTATTGCTTTAAAATTCAAAAATTCTTGTATTTGTTTGTTGCTGTTTGAAAAAAAAAACATCCAAAAAACTATTGGGGTTTATACTTTAAAAAAAAAGGTGGATGTCAGTGACATATTTACATAACAAATTTGTGATTTTTTAAAAATAAATTGTGTATTAAAATTAATTAATTTATTGGCTTTATCATTAATTTCTCGTTTAAAGATGCTCAATGTACGGTGAATGTGGTTTATTAACTCATTCACTGCCATTGACGACTAAAGTCGTCATTTTAAATCCAACCGTTCACTGCCAATGACGAATAAAGTTGTCATTTGCATCTTTTTACTGTGTGGGCATTGGAACGAGCCCTCGCACCGTGAGAACAAACATCTCAGCTCTAACGCCGATCTTCATCTGCATACGTCACACGTCACATAATCAGGAAGCTGAAAATCCATGTGTTAGGAGATCGTTTTGGGCCGCTGCTGTAAAAAAAAGTGAGGCGCGAACCGGAAAAGTTTCTGCCGATCACAATTTAACAACGGATTATGAAAGAACGGATTAAGCTCAAAACACATGGATTCTTCCTGATGTAAGAGGTGAGTCTCCACTTTGTTTTGGTTGTTCTGGCGTAGATATCATCCTAGCGTGCAACGTTCTGACTCTTAAAAAACAGTGATAAATGCTGGCAGCGAAGGGCTTTACTGATCAGGAAATGCTGGCAGCGAATGAGATAAGAGGGGGTTGCCTTCCCTGTGGGGGGGCCAACGGTGTTACTTGGGTGGCCATGGCCCCACTGGCCAACCCTCGGGGGCACCACTGGCCTGATGAACTTGAGGACTGAAGTCCATCTGCCATGCAGATAAGGGTTTCTTGTAATAATAAGATCTCCTGTAGTTTCCTTTTAATCAGCTTTATTTATTTATTTATTTATTTATTTATTTATTTATTTATTTATTTATTTATTTAAATAAAACATTAATATTTTCCACTGAAAGTAACTAACTGCATTATTAGTTATACTTGGATAAAAATTAAATGAAAACATTAGAAACACTAGAAAAAATATGAACCATATCCACACCAGATAATTAGAAGAAATTATGTTTTCTTTATGATTATGAACTTATTTTCCTTTATTTTGTCAAGTTTTGCTGCTGTTGTTCTTCAAGTTGAAGTTTCTTTAAAGTCTCATTAGTCTCCGCATTTGTCCCATCCCTGTGCGGAGCAGTGAGCTGCAGTGGTGGCTGCGCTCGGGAACAAAACTACTATAAAGTTCAACATCCCTGCTACACATTAACACTAATCTATTTGGACTTGACCTCAGCTGTGAGGGAATTGAGGGCAGAAATGAATTTGAACTCAAGTTACAGACTCTGACTGCAGTGTGTCACATGTGTACACCGTATGGAAGTGGCTAATGGGAGCTGTCTCTACATTCATGCTAACATCGGAGTATTTTTCTTTCTTCAGCTAAATCTCCCCTCCTCCTCCATCATGCTTAATTTAACACCATAGCTGAGTTAGTGTGCTGATTCAAATACCACACTGTGTCTTCCAGCACCCTGCGGGAGATTGGCAAGTCCATTTTAGACCCAGTGAGAAAGTGCCACAAGACCAAAATATCAGAGTTTGGGCATGATGAAGAAAGCCTGTATGCTCAAAGTAACAAAAGCCAGCTTGTAAACTCCTGGATAGGAGAGACGCCCTTTTATGTGTCACAGAAGAGTCTCTGCAGGAATTTTATCAGATGCATCCGAACGGGTGTTGTAAGAGCAACAGTCCAGATTTGGGAAATAAGTTTAACTAATTTTTATGTTTTCAAAATCAGCTAAAAGTCAACAGTTTTAAGCCCATATGATGCATATTTAAATGAATGATTTTCTTTTATTTCACACCATTTGAGAAGAACAACCACTTTTTGACATGCTTTAAAATAAAGCTTCCCACTGTGTGCTACTGAGGTGTTTTCTGTTCAACTAAACTCAGATCTTAAACTTGACTACTGTGGATTTTAGTTATTTAAGAGTGTCATCACCTGCAAATAAATTACTTTTCAGCATACAATCTTATTCTTGTATTCTTTTTTTTGTAGCCGTATTACGCAGAAAGGTGTAGATTTATTCCAAAATGCCCAATAACCCACCAAACTAAACACAAACTTATGTAAACACAGCAAACGTAAACAGCCTCAGCTATTTGTCATTCCAGCTTTCAATGAGTCCTTTCTCTATCGTTCTCCTCAGAGGTATTCCCTCGTTCTGGACCAATGCTTCCTGCAGACCATTGACTGCATCCAGGAACTAAAGTAAACAGCGGAGCGGTGGACACAGAGGTTAAAGTTAGCAATCAGTATATGAAGGATCTGTGAACTCAGCACAGGCCAGAAAACAGTTTGTACCTCTGTTAGTTTATTTATCTCCCTGCGACTCCTGTTCACATAGAAATAAAATAAACCCTAATTTGCTCATTTACAGGAAATAGAAAAAAAGACTTATGTTTGCTAAGACGTTAAGGGAAGCTTTTTTTCTATGTTTTCAATTGATCAAAGTAATTCACAAACCTTTTTGAAGTCTCTTAATGACCCGAATACCAATCAGTCATTGTGTGCCTTCTTCAAAGGTTTTGTTTATTTCAGTGAGTTTAAAGGATGAATATGGAACAATTTAATAAAAAGCAGTTTAAAATGCACCCACCAGGCATTTACTTTAAAAGCTCTATTTTAATAAAAAAAACCAATCAAATATTTATTTTGACAGGCACAACGCTGGGTTTATGTTTACATCTACCAGCCAATAGAGGGCACTATTGCGGGCTGTCAAATATGGTCCGCTCAGCACAGGAAGGCTGGCACTGTGGAAAATGGTGGACTCAGTAAATCAAGCAGCATTGTTGTTGTAAAATTCTATTCAGTTCAATTCATTTTTATTTATAAAGCCTCAAACTACCTTACCGGATGCCCAAGGCGACGATGAACAAAAAAAAAAAAAAGATCATAAGATTGCAAAACAATCAAATATAAACGATGAAAGCAACTGCAAAAACAGTAAAGGAGTAAAAGATGAGGCTAGTAAAATAAAACAAGTCAAGAATAAGAACAAATTAAAATACCTTAAAAACCATAACCTCAAGCCAGTGTCATGAACCTATAAAATCAACGTATTAGTAGAAATTAGTCCTTACCCTGTACGATTCATCTCTTCATGCATCTGCACCTGGCATCTCAAAAGCTGGAAACCTTGTTCTATTGTTGCAACTACAACCTCCACACACTAGATGTTGCTATCGTGTCTATGTTTTAAATTCAACCTGTAACTGCATGTAAATGTTAAGTTTGATCAAACAAATATTTCACAGTAAATAATGTGTTTATTAGAAAAAAAGTCCCAATAAAGAGGAAGCAGGAGCTCCAAGAGGACTTGAGCACTGAAAAAATTTCTTTGGGATAACTTGCATGGTTGGAGCTTCAATCGTCTTAATCTGTTGGTTAAAATAGTCATTCTCAGATTTTTTTAGAAGGATAGTACTGAAAATCAGTTTTAGATCTACTTTAAATACCTGGTTCACTTGTTTGTTCAGTAGTGGTCTCTAGTTTAAATGAACGTCTTGTGAGTAAATCTCTGTGCGGAAAAAAGCTCTGGCGCTCCTGTTTCAGCAAGTAGAAGTGAGCTAGAGGAGTGGGGAACTAAAGACGGCAGGATTTGAAGTATTTTTTAACGGATATTCTGACATCTTGCCTCTGATTGGCTAACAGCATGCGACCAGGTGTGGGTCATCAGGAGGATTCAGCTCAGCTGTGCTCCTCAGCAGCCTGGAAGACAGGAGAAGGAGGAGCGGTGTAGGGCTGATCACCAGGGCTGGGTGATCCTGGCTCCTGCATCCCAATGGCCAGGCTGGTAGCCGTAACAATGACTCTACCACTGACTCTATGACTCCCTCCAAGCAACGCAGATGCAAGTGATTTCTTTTACGGGTTTATTGAATGTCTTTCCGTTGTTGACCTCTTGTCTCCTTCTTTGTTAGACCTCCTTTAAACAGTGAAACTGAATATACAGAATTTTACAGTTGGGACAAATACAATAATGTGCAAAAAAAAAAGACAAATAAATACCTCGTTGGCTGTTTGCTTAAACAAAAAGGGAATCCATCTTACTTCTTCAGTCCTTTTATTAGTTAGTCCTTTAGCAATAGATTTAATGCTTTCAGTCCATTCTCAGCTGTCTGCTTGCCAGCAATTCATCCTGATTCAATCAATCAAAAAAATATATTATTTGTGAAGCACTTTTCATGCAAATGCAGCTCAAAGCACTTTACAATATTAAAAACAACCAGATAGCAGTCAGTTTCCCACCCCTCCCACACAGATTCACATAAGAGATCCCCCTTTGTTTCTCCCTCCTCCCACCCTCAATCCCGTCCCAAGCAGATTCAAACTCCTGCACGCACGCACGCACGCACACACACACACACACACACACACACACACACACACACACACATAATAGAGAATGGGCAGCTGGCTGAATGCAGATGTAGTAGTTATAAAGAAGACGAAAACGCTATCAAAGGAGCCAGCTGCACCGGGAGCACCAAGATTGGCAGCAATAGCCTTGGCAAGAGTAGATTTGGGAAGCACCCCGGCTGCCACAGCCCACCGCAGTCGGCCCCCACAGAGGAAACACTAGTTTGCTAATGAGACTAAGATAACAGTTAAGAAACAAATTAAACATAAACAGCTGCTAAATACTAATCTAAATAAAACACAGTGATAAAAGATAACCAAGTATAAAACAATTACATTTATAAAATAGTAAGAAGGTTGTGTTCTTCACACCTGGTTTGCATCCATCATTAAAGGTGTGGCTGGCAGAGCAGCTCAAATGTAGCCTTTCAAAATAAAAGTCCAAGTGTAGGAAACAAAACAACCTTCCTTTTCAACCCAGTGTCTTACAAAAGGAAAACAAACTAAGAAATAAACAGCAACAACAGTTACAGACTGTTTTTGTTGCGACGTTGATATTTTATCACCACAAATAACACAAACCCGAAGGAGTTCTGCTATGTTGCTAATGCTAACAGTTAGCATCTACTAGCTTAGACATGCTCTGCTCTCTCCTGAAGGCTAAATCAACAACAGCATTTCCCTGTAGTGAGCCAAGATGGATGAGTCCATGAATGCTAAGCGACAGCATGATGTTGATCTGACCGGCTTGTCTAATCCGAGCATTTCCCTGTCTATTTTCTATATATGGCTAATGTGAGAAATAGTGCTAGAAGACTATTTACACATCAAATTTCAAATATTACAAGTAAAAATGGTTTCCCAGTGAACTTGGTTTTTAAATGTCTACATAAATATCACATTTGTTAAACTCTCTACATAAACTGCAAATAGTCCATAACTGTAGCTCATATTGCCACGAAAACACCCTCATCCAATCACAACACCCATGTTATCCAGCAGCTTCATTAGGTAATGATAAAATTCAGAACTGATTACAAAACGTTGCCCCTCACATACAAGACCATTCACAACCTTGCTCCTTCATATCTCTCTCAGCTCTAGTATCTACACCCTCCCACGTGCTCAAATCTTCAGCTTCCATCAACTTGCTCGACTTGTCACCATGGGAAGTCGAGCAATCAGCAGATCTGCCCCGTCCCTGTGGACTTCCCTACCAGCTGAACTCAGGAACACCCATACCCTTCATCTTTTCAAAGCTACATTCAAAACCTACCTGTTCAAAACGGCCTATGGCGATGAACTCTAATTCAAGTGTTCTATCTTGTTTTTACATTTTCTACTCATTCACTGAAATTATTTTCCTCAGTTATGCTTGTTATTAATGTTTTATTTCCCCTCACCGTATAAGGACCTTGAGTTTTTAGAAAGGTGCTTCAAACAAAATGTATTATTATTATTTTATTTTATTTTTTCTGGTGCAGGAAATTGCCTTCCAAAGTAAAAGATCCCCAGACCGTATTTGGTTAACCGTATAGATATTTTTACAAACAAACCAAAACACGGAAGACTCTAAACCAATTTGTCCCAAAATGAAACGTTTCTTTTAGGCATACAAACTAGATTTTACTTTATTTTCACAAGTTTCACAGCAGCAGAACGTGTTGATATTGCAGCATCAATCACAGAAGGCTGGACCTAATCTCGAGTCTCCATCACAACCTACACATTTCCCTCAGACAACTCTGACACAAACGTGAATTATTTTACATAAATTAATGCAGATTTTGGAGAATGTTGTTTCACTTGAAACATGGCTTTCTTTATTGCTGATGTCTGTCTGAAACCACAATAAGACACTTGGATAATAATAAAATTTCCATGTTCATGCTTTTATACTAAAAGGGGGAAAAGCAGGAACAGAATTGCCTCAGTTTTTGTCTTGAACCACGAGTACAAGAATAGATATCGCTGCAGAACACACCTGCTACATTGTTCCTCCCGAGACTTTGCTAGGTAACACTGCAAGGGCACACGTGTCACACAACAGCAATCTAACTATGTAGCGGAGACGATGTTGCTTGGAGATCTGCTATTTTTTTCCCTAAAAAACTCCCTACAGTGTCTTCCTTGTTGCCACTAAACCCTGCTGTTTTCTCCAAGTGGTTCTCGTTGCAACCTAGATCTCACTTTTGACACCTGCCTCTCTCTTATCTCATCGTCTCAACAATTTTCTCACTCTAGATTGAATTTCTCACAGATTCTGTCAAACAATCAATTTCTCCACTGGCTTTTTGATGACAAGATTGCAAAACCTCCTTTGCTTCTGTCCTCTCCTGCATGGTTGCCTGTTTAAAATGACAGCTTTCAGAAAAGAAGCACAGTTTGTTTTTGCATAATGATGGCACGCATGTACATCTTTTATCTTTTAAAAAGCGAGTGGACATTTACAGTACGTCTGCTGATTACAGCTGCACAGCAGGGAAATCGGTAACATGGGAACGTGTTCCTTCATGAACATAGTTGATTAAACAGTCCTTTAGCAGTTACTGAGAAAAAGGCTTTAGCATTTACACATTCTGTTAATGCATGCATAGCAGATGATAAGCTGCAGAATCTAGATGTACCCCTTTCTGGTGGGTCCCTGTGGAGAGAGACAGTAATAATTTGTGGTGACAAAAGGAGAAGACACTCGAACGGAGATGTCACAACATCCCAGGAGGCTGCTTATTGCTCACAGAAATGCTGTCTATGAATGTTTCATGAGTGTCAGAATATTAGTTTTGACGCAACTGACACATCTGCTAAGTAAGTGTGTCTGCAAGCTGCAGCTTCACCATGGAAAGGTGGACTGTAGATGAGAAGGCATAGCAGGATGCTCGCTTTCTTAAATCTTTACCTCTGGGACGGGTGGGGGTAGCTCACCCCTACATGGGGAGGTTGTGCTCACACAGCCTTCTCAGAAACGTGAGTGAGGACATGGGTGGGTTTCGCTACAGAGGTGCGGAAGAGCCTGTGATGTCATTCCTAAATGCTACAATTTAGTAAACAAAAGTGTGCATGAGCAACGTTTCTTTTAGAGACTCTGACATGAAGCTCCCATCCAAGAGCGCCCAAAGCAGATGGTCAGTCCTCACAGTGGGGCTGAAGGTCCACCCAGTCCAAGCTGCAGTCAGAAAAGATGTTTAACCTATCTAGACTGTCAGTGACTTGCGCACACAGAAAGCCGTCGCTGGCTGAAACTACCTGCACCAATGAATAGAGGCTCCCACTAGTAGGAGGCGTGGGAGTGACAAAACGTCAGCCGGCCAATCAGGCCATAGGTGGATGTGTGTGGTCAGCTCAGCATGAAATTAACTGATTTTTCACAAACATCTTTAATGTAAATGGAGTGACCTCCTCCAGCCCAGACCGATCTGATCGTAGTGTACATTTAGTGAGAAGGGTGACCTGGTGGAGGTTAAATTTTGTACACATTTAGAAATAGTTAGGATTTATTGTGTTTAAATTGCAACAAGAAAATTTGCTAAAATATTATGAGATTTTCTTAATGTGTTTATAACTAAGTCATAAGTCCCAGCAGGCATGTACATGTATGACATTTGCAAAAGTTTCATGTTTTAATTCAGTGTGATTCTAACAAGAAAGTTTTAGAAGTTTCTGTGACAATTTGTGTCTCCAACAAGTTGCCAAGAGTCACATCCTTTAGGCTGTGAGGTGCCTGGATTACCTGCACAATGTGTCCGCGTACTAATTCGTAAATGTACAGGAAGTAAGAAATGTAAAAAGTGAAATGATGTGAGCAACATAAAGAAAATATTTTTTAAAGTTTCTGGCAAGTATAGGACATTTTAAACATTACAGCAATGAAAGCATTCAAAAGAGTAAAGATGAGGAAGGTTGACTGCAGATTCCAAAGAAATGCATAAACAAGGAACTATTTTTTTGTATGAGGACTCAAGGGTTTTAATTATGATCAGCATCCCTCAGGCTGGGGCTCCCAGCTGCTTCAGCAGGAAAGTTGGGTTCTTTGTTTATTCAGAAATAATGTAAATGTATCCCATTTTTATGCTAAAATGCAAGAACAATTAAAATTTTGTATCTGTAAAAACATTTTTGCCAAGGAAACAGAGTTTTTTTTCACAAAAGCAGAAGGAAAGATGGAATTATTTTAATTGATGCATGAGCTAAACTCAGTTATAAACCCAGGAGAAAAACACAAGCATCTGCTTAAGCCCCTCCCCTTTCAGTCCACGTGTCCTCACCTCATTATGAGGTTTTGGCATCCTCATTACCCCATGTCTTATCTATGTTATTTTTAATATGCAGCAGGCAGCAGTTTACAGTGACAACAGTAAATCAGCCTCTTGCTGAGGGCTCAGCAGTAAAAGTCAAACAGACCCAGCTGGAGCCAAGCCGAGCCAACGGCAGCTGAACACACCGAGCCAGATTTCCCTCTCGGGATTTGGTCAAGAAATAATTCAGTTATAAGGAAGCCATCAAATTCAAAACGAAAACCTAAAGCTTTTTTTAACTGTTAAAAATTTCACTTGATGATTAGAGAAATGTCAAAAATAACAGCCAGAACTTTTCTTTAGAGCTTTTTGCTTCAAGCAGGAAGAGTCAGCAAATGTCAGATGGATGCAGAAAACTCTTTCTTGCAGATGAAGGCGTTGTTTCCATGGTGACACCGCTCCGATCTAACAAGAGGTCTTCAAGTGGTTTCGATGCAGAACACAAACCGTACACTACAGCCTTTTTAGTCCTTGACCTTCCACCTACAGCTCAGACACATTTATTTATTTATTTAATGTGTCCTGGCTGTGAGGCAATCAGAATTGATGTCTGAATATTGAAGGCAAGCCTTACAGTTTTTGTCTTACAGGTGGAGCGGTATAGATCATCTACAATGCCACGCCTGATACCAAAACTTTATTAGAAATATATATATATATATATATATATATATATATATAATTTTATTTTTTATACCAACAGACACGGAGACTGAAGTGTAAGAGAAAAGGGGAGACAGAAGTAGGAGGTGGGGGAGGGGATTCATAAAAATAAACAATAAATGATCAACAAAATTCTGTAAGAAAGAGAGGGGAAAAAGGACACAAAAAATACAACATAACCAAAATATCACTGCTTCAACAACATGAGGATATACAAAAGTAACACATTTTGCTGAGAAACATACAATAATAATTCATGGTGCATTTAGTGCCAACCACAGCCACCACACAGGTGATGTGTTGAAAATGCCCAAGTCCATCCTTGTGAGAGCACCATGTGAGCACCTGTGTGTGTACACACGCTTGTATATGTAAGGTTTCTCTATATGAGTGTTCAATAACAGGGATCCAGACCCCACCAGGCAGCCACCAGGAGTGACTGACACAAATTTCTAAAACTCCAAAAGGCAACTCACGACTCCTTATAAAGGTCTGTAGGTTTTGAGGTTTTAATGGTTTTCAGTGACCAAAATCAATTCAAATCCGTCACTTTCTTGTGAGAATTCCTCAAATTCTATTAGATATTTGAAAAATGTTACATTTTATCATTAAATATTTTAGATATTTGCATCAAGATAAATGATAAATGACCCGCACTTGTATAGCGCCTTTCAGAGGTTGATGAGTCCAAAGTGCTTTACATTAGTGTATCATGCATCCATTCATACACATGTTCACACCCTGGTATAGGGATGAGCTGATGTAGCCACAGCTGCCCTGGGGGACACTGACAAAGGTGAGGCTGCTGAGCACAGGTGCCACCGGTCCCTCCGACCACCACCAGCAGGCTGGGCGTTAGACGTGGCCAAAGTGAGTTTTCTCCGCAGGGTGTCTGGGCTCCGCTGCTCCTCCACATCGAGAGGAACCAGTTGAGGTGGCTCGGGCATCTGGATAGGATGCCTCTTGGATGCCTCCCTGGTGAGGTTTTCAGGGCACGTCTAACCAGAAGGAATCCTAAAGGAAGACCAAGGACATGCTGGAGGGACTATTGGGCCATTCCCATCTGTACCGGTTCGGCCCGGACCGGGTAGCCCCAGTCGGTCCCAGCCTGGCCCGGTTGATTCCACACATCCTTGCCTTAAGGCCATGTGGGCTGATTCTACCCACCAATCAGAGGCTTGCTCTAATGGAAGGTGTGCATTTGCTGTCAGCAGTGGGTGTGTTGGCCCTGGTCGGCCTGAAGCAGACCCCCTCGAGAAGAGGGCTGAGAATGAGCCTTGGTTGGCCCGGAAAAATACCAGGCCACCCAGATATGTAAACAACCTACGCTACCCGGCCCGGGCCGACCCGGTACAGATGGGAATGGCCCATAAGTTTCTCAGCTGGCCTGGGAATTTCTTAAGGAGTCCCTCGGAGCAGCTGGCCCAAGTGGCTGGTGTCGTATATAATTTCCATCTGTATTTCCAGTCATTATTTTCTATTAATGATATTTGTTCATTAAAAACATCCCAACAAGACTTTTCCTCAGGAAACATGGAAATCCCTGTGTGGAAAACGAGTGATTGCTGCAGCACAGCACTTTCTCCTTTACTTCTCTTTTATTTCTCTTTTTGAAAACATCAGAGTCAGCACCAGCTTGCCTTTATCGTATTTTACTGCTGTGCATGGACAGAATTTCACACGGCCGGCTTCTGAGGTAATAAAGAGGATGACGCAAAGCCATTTGCTCCACCATCCCTGCACAGGCCAACCTCATCATGGTCAACTGCACCACCCATCCCCCCTCTGTTAGTTAACTGCCTGTCCATTGGTGGATGAGCTGGCTGTAAACTACACCAGGTCTGCTAATTAATTAATGGACCCTAACTGCAAGGCTGGCTCCCTCCTTTATACTGGAGCATTTTTCAACTGGCTGCAGTGGTGACTTTCTGTGTGTCTGTGTGTGTGTGTGTTTGTCTTTAGGATGGAGGAATTATTTGTTGTGTTTTAGGTACAAAAGCAACAGATACAGGGGGCAGAGGAACAGACAACTGTAGATAGCCTTCACAGTCAATCAACTTTAGTGGCCATTATTGGTCCTGTCCTGTAAACGGCGCCAGTGGAGGCAGGTGGGCAGACAGAGGAAGAAGCAGACAGCAAAAAGGATAAGGGAAGAGGAGTCAGGGTGGCTGCAGGGAGACAGAAGGGGAGAGAATGGTTGGGGAACAGCCAGTGTGCCCACCTCAGCTCCTTCTGCGGGGCTGGGGAGCAGTGCTGCTGTCTCAGTGCCTGTCCTCCGTGGTCTCCCAGGTCCCGGATCCAGCGGTAAGAGCCTGATAATGCACCAAATCCTCTTTTGGGCTTTTTTTATCCCACAAAAGTAACCTAAACGATTTCTGCCTTTGCTGTCTAATATATGACCTGCATGAATTGATGTCATTTGATTGGTGGCTAGGGTTGTTACTTGGCTTACAGGACTGAGTGGATCGGTGTTCAGACCTGATGGATGTGGGCTGGCTAAAGGCTTACAAATGTAGCCGTGTAACTGGCAGCTGTTCAGCATTTGGGCTCAGCAGAAAGAAAGAAATACATTCCAGACTAACTGGCTTTAAAAGAAGCTCAGTGGTAATGTTTTGGTTCAGAAAATCTGCGCTTTTGGTGGAATTCTGGTTATGTCATGAAGTGAGTGAGACTGGGTATGAAAAGCTGGTAAAATATTTACTAAATAGACTGGGTTGAAATATTGTTTTATTAGTCAGAGAACAAGTAATATTACATTGTCTTTTTTTATTTATTGAAATTGAAATTGATGGCAGAAAATACCATAATCTCCTAACCCACCCCTTCTACCTGCCCTCATGATGCACTTACAGCTTTAACCAAATTGACTAAATAACCTCATGCTCATTGG
Source organism: Nothobranchius furzeri (assembly GCF_043380555.1). Lineage (NCBI taxonomy): Eukaryota > Metazoa > Chordata > Actinopteri > Cyprinodontiformes > Nothobranchiidae > Nothobranchius > Nothobranchius furzeri. Next base: position 49,482,252 of record NC_091751.1, on the reverse strand, counting down.
ATTGCATATTAACACAGAAAAATCACAAATATTTCATACATTTGAAATAAAGTAGTTTTAAACAGAATACATCTTTGGAATTGTCCTTTAAACTGGAAGGTTGATCTGGAGATCATAACCTTGAATTTCTCGTGAACAGTCTCCAGAAGGTTAAAACAAAAATTCTTAGATAAAAGGAGGTAATCAAAACTATCCTTGGAGGTCCAAAAACCAACTAACTAGTCAAAAGTCTATTTGGAATGAGAATTCTGATTTTTTTAGGTAAATACAATAGTTTGAAGTTTGAGGTCATCATGTCTTTCAGTCTCTGTGGTTTTTGCTCCACCAAAAGAAAAACTGAAGTTTTTAACCTTGATTATTAATTGCACTAGAAGAGATGACCCACAAGCACTAGGTGTAGGCATGTGTGTAGGTGTTTTATAACGTCTTGTACTGAGACACGTGCATTGATGAAGTCAGGTCTAAAAAAACGGCTAAACAATAAATAAATATTTTAAAATACTCCTTTGTGTGTACGAACATAATGAGATGCAAACATCAGGTGTGTTAAGTAGTCTAAAACCGATCATGAATATTAGCTGTTTTTGAATTAGTTTCTTTTTTGCCATATCTACTGAATCTTGGAAAAAAACAAAGTTTCTTTAAATGCGTGTTTGCAGTCGGAATCTTTTTAAGTTATTTTTTGTGGATCCTTCTTTTGCTCCAGCACAAAAAACATGAATGTTTTGCTGGAAATAAAACAAAATCTGTATTTATTTCTCATTAATGGCTGGTGGTCTGAGGGACCGGTGGTGCCAGTGCTCGGCCAGCCTTGCATAGTAGCTCATCCCCACCAACGTGTGAATAGGTGAATGACTGATTGTGTTGTAAAGCGCCTTGGGGGGGGGTTGTAGAACCCTGAGGAGGAGCCATACAAATACAGGCCATTTACCATAATTTCATGTGAAACTCCAAAAATTAGATCATCGTGCAAAAGTTAATTTATTTCAGTAATTCAAATAAAAAAGTGTAACTAATCTATGAGATAAACTCATTACAAGCAAAGCCAGATGTTCCAAGCCTTTGTTTGTTATAACTGTGATGACTGTGGCTTACAGCCTATGTGACCCAAAATTCTAAATCTCAATTAGAGTATTGTGAAAAGGTTCAATATTCTCGACTCAAAGTGTCACACCCTAATCAGATAATTAATCCAAAACACCTGCAATAGGTTCCTGGAGCCTTTAGATGGTCTCTCAGTCTAAGTAGAATTAATGAAATAAATGAACTTTTGCTAAATATTCACATTTTTCCAAGGTTCACCAGTAAAATAAAGTCACACCTATCAATGTAGAATTTCTTGCAATGTTTACTAATTTTAGTGCAAACATCAAAGCACAGAATCTCAAAATTCTCTATAAAAGCTGCTATAGCGAATCTGTTGTCAAGCTAGGTTTTCAACATAAACATGGTCACTGAACATTGCTCCCCTCGTCTATCTTCTTTGAATCACTTCTGCCAGAACTGGAAACCCACATTTCCAGAGGAAACAAGATAATGCTAAACAACAGGATCAAATGTCTTTTGTCGTCCGTGACTTCATATGATATTTTACTTTTTGTGACTCTGGTAGTTTGTCCTAAAGTTGAAGTGGTAGCAGCCGGCTGTTTCTCCTTCTCTGATATTATTGAGTGTAGAACGTCTCACACTAGTTGTGTTCTGTTGCTAAATACGCGAGTGCGAAATGAGTGGAGGACCCAGGGAAGTGCGAAAGTGCGACGCTTTGGCGAGACCGATTACCGGATGGTCCAATGGTTGCTTTTGGTCCAAAACGTGTTATTGGCTGAGATTTTAGACAACTGTCGTCATTTGCATTTTTTTACTGTGTGGGCGTCGGAACGAGCAAATCGGAAAAGCTCATGCCGATCACAATTCGACAACGGATTATGAAAGAATGGAAAACGCTCAAAGCTCGCAGATTCTTCCTGAGATAAGAGATGAGTCCACTCTTTGTTTTGGTAGTTTTGGCATTGACATCATCATAGAGCCCAAAATTCTGTGGCTCTTAAAAAAACTGTGAAAACTCTGACAAAACGCTGGCAGCGAAGACCTTTTCTGATCAGGAAATGGCTAGCAGTTAATGAGTTAAACATTTTTTCAATCTCCACAATTATTTTTATCTACCCTGTGTTAGAACGTTGTTAAGAGGCATGAAAAAAAATTGAATTATTTGTTTTCCAAAAATTTGCTTTAACACCTTTAAGTCAGAGAAAGAAACAATGTGAAACAGAGCAGTAACCACCATTTTTCTGATTTTGTTCCAGTGCTAAAAGCTGATATTTACTTGAACTCAATGAAACACACACAAAAGAAAATGGAGCATAAATACTCATTTATTTTTCAAGGAAAGGCCACCTTTCTGGTGCGTTTGATCTACCTCGTAAAGTGCTGCACCAGTCCTTGGAGCTTACCTGCATCTCAGCTCCTGATCTACCCTTTCTCCTATTTTATCACAAAACCATCTTATCAGAAAATGCAACAAATACAATAAGTATCCATTTTCAGAGCCATTGCCTCTTGGTTCAGCGTATAGCGTTTCCACAACAGCCTGCTATTATCCAATCTAGTGATCAATAAACAGCAGCCAGTGATAAATCGTATTGATGGTTGTATCCAGGGAACTGCTGCTGTGATCCAACAGAAAGACAAACATAGAGTACACAAAGGTTTGATTTTCCACAAACTGTTCCTAAACCTCTGAGCTGTGGCGGTACAGGATATTTACTGCAAATTCTGTATTAAAAGAAAAGTGAACCGGAATAAAACAAGAGCTCTGACAACATTTTTATTTGTTTGTTTAAAAAAATAAATGGTTTCTTTAGATAGGGTCAAGTTTTTATACTTTGGGTCTTGTTGCTAAGACACAAATTTGGGTAAAACACAAACGGATATCCGTTCATACATCTTTTTCCTCCGTAGAGTATTTGGAAGCTGATGGTACATGCAGGGTCACCATCATGATTTATTTTAGAGGTTGCTCGTCTTCAACAGACCTGATTTTAATCAGTCCATGATTAACGGGTCTCTGTAGAGCTTGATGACAAGCTAAACAGGTATTTACCAGATCTATTACAAATTGCTCCTCATCACCTACAAATGCATACACACACCTTCTCCATCGCCATTCTCCTATCCGGCACCTTCGTTCTGCTGACTCCAACCTCCTTTCCTCTTTCAAATGGCATGCCGCACCACGGAGGACCGAGCCTTTGCTGTCGCTGCCCCCACACTTTGGAACTCTCTCCCACTAAACATCAGGAATGCAGTCTCTCTCACGTCTTTCAAATCGCTGCTTAAAACCCACTTCTTCAAAATGGCCTTCCCCAAATACTAACCCAGCATGCCCCCAGTTTTGTTCATTATTTTACATTTTGTTTCATTGTGTTTATTGTCTTTCTGTGAAGCGTCTTTGAGTGACCTAAAAATATATAAGTAATATGTAAGTTTGATATATTTTTATTAATATTATTGTTTCAGTCAGTGCCTCAGGTGTGTTGGGGCAGGGAAACAACTAAAACATGCCAGGACCTGGACTGGACATCACTGAATTAGATTATCCAGTTAACCTGATGTGCACATTTTTGGTTTATGGGAGGAAGCCAGAAAACCCAGAAAAAGGATCCATACATTCATACAAACATGCAAACTGCACAGAAATACAGCAACTGAGATTTGTACCCGCAACCTACTGAAATGCAACAGTGCAACCAAATGCACCACCATGCACCGACAGAAAATGCTATTTCTTTGAAATTTTGTTACATCACGTCTTTAATTGTTGAAGTATAAGATTAATTGGTTGCAAGCCAGACACTGAAATGATCTCTTTTCTACACTGAATCAACTGACTCAATGTTGCAGAAAATGAGCAAAACTGCACATAAATAAGTGAGAAAAGGAATTAGCTTTTTCAAGATTAGTTTCTCATTTTCTCCCTCTACAGCTTTTACCCACAGATCCTCCAAAGAAGCCAGACCCCGTCACTTCAGAGACCGTTGTTTTCTGGGGGCTGCGGTTGTGGCAGGTCATCGGCATCTTTTCTGTGTTTGTGCTGGCGATCAGTAAGTAGATCTCACTGAATCACCCAGTTGGTATAGCCCCTCTTTTAATGAAGACGTTATTTAGCTTATGACAAAATACAGAACTAAATGTCTTTGAATGAAAAGAGATTCTCTGGCAAAGTTTGCTGACTGGTACAAAACTGTTATTGTGTGGGAAAAGACTGAGATCGGAGGCTCGTCATGAGTCACTCATGCATAATCACCTTGAGACAGCGAGACATTTGGTTTCCATATTGCTGGAATTAGTAGTATTTTTAATGCAATTTTTTTTGCAAAAAGTTGTTAAAATCACAGTTTACAGTGTTTCATGTAATATAAGATACTTAAAACAACCTAAAAACATTTAGGTATTTTTTTTTGAGGAGAAAAAGAAAAGTCAGTAAATTGTAATTCAAACAAACCAATAGAAAAGCTAAGTATACTTCGAATCAAATCAGAGCTGGTCTAAAGAGCTTAGAGGGACCTTGAAGCACTTTCTGGAGATTATTATTAACTTTTAATTGACCCGACAGACCTGGTAAACCCCACACCGTCAGAGTATCAAGGGTTGTGAATGTAAGATTCAAAATCTTGATCAGGGGGTTGGTATTAGCTCAGAAAAGGTAGAAGAATCAGATAAAGCTCTCCACTCTCAAATCTGTGAAGCGTTTTAGAGGATGAATCGCGCCTCTGATCCAATCACTAAAATATGGAAGAACAGATAAAACAAAAGTGCTTCATGATGAATCATGAAAAGGGCCACGCGTTAACTGATGGAATTTAAAACCTTATCATTAAAATTTAAAGACTGTGACAAAGTAGTGAAAATAGTAATTGAAAAATGTTTTAGGGACGATCCTTTGGTTCAAGAAAAAGAGGTGTTTATCAAAAAGTACACCATTCATTCATGCATCCATCTGTTCATCTATCTGTCTCTGTCTGTCTGTCTGTCTGTCTGTCTGTCTGTGTCTATCATTCATCCATCCATCCATCCATCTATCAATCCATCCATCCATCCAATTCAATTCAATTCAGTTCAATTCAAAAATATTTTATTAATCCCAGTGGGAAATTGATTGCTGTAGCAGCTCATAATAATAACAATAATAATCAAGTCATCAAAGAGTTGTTGTATATTACAATGGCTGTTGGCAGGAAGGATCTCCAGTAGCGGTCAGTGTTGCTGCGAAACTGAAGAAGCCTCTGACTGAAGACACTCATCTGTTGTCAGACAGTCTTGTGAAGAGAATGCTCAGGGTTGTCCATAATTTTTTTGATTCTCTGGAGAATCATTCCTTGCATTATCTCCTCCAGTGGTCCCACAGTTGACCCCAGAACAGAACCAGCCTTTTTTATTAGGCCGTTGAGCCTTTTCAGGTCCCTGCTTCTTGTGCTACTACCCCAACAGACGATGGCTGAAGAGATTACACTCTCAACAACAGACTTGTAGAAGATCTGCAGCATCTTGCTACAGACATCGAAGGACCTAAGAGTCCTCAAGAAGTGCAGTCTGCTGTGCCCCTTCTTGTAAACGGCTTTGCTGTTCTTTCTCCAGTCCAGTCTGTTGTCCAGGTGAACTCCAAGGTATTTGTATTCCTCAACCACCTCCACTTCTTCTCCCATGATGGAAACAGTGTTTGACCCCACCCTGTTCCTTCTGAAGTCTAAAATCATCTCCTTTGTTTTGCTCACGTTCAAGGTCAGATGATTGTTTCCACACCATGCCACAAAGCGCTCCACCAGCTCTCTGTACTCAGCTTTCTGTTCATCTCTGATACACCCGACAACTGCAGAGTCATCTGAGTATTTCTGTAGATGACAGGTCTCTGATTTGTACTGGAAGTCTGAGGTGTACAGGGTGAAAAGGAATGGTGAGAGTACAGTCCCCTGTGGTGCTCCAATGTTACTGATCGCCTGGTTTGATGTGCAGTTCTTCAGCCTCACAAACTGTGGTCTGTTTGTCAGGTAGTCTTTAATCCAGGCGATAGTTGAGGCCCCCACCTGTGTCTTCTGGAGTTTCTGGCAAAGTACATCAGGCTTTATTGTGTTGAATGCACTGGAGAAATCAAAGAACATGACCCTGACAGTGCTGCCTGCTTTGTACAGATGACAGTGGGCTGGTTGAAGCAGCTGGATGATGGCATCTTCAACTCCAACTCCATGGTGATAAGCAAACTGCAGCGGGTCCTGATATGTCCTAGTTTGCTTATTCAGGTGGACCAACAGGAGTCTCTCCAGGACCTTCATGATGTGGGACGTCAGGGCAACCGGTCTGTAGTCATCATTGACTGATGGGCGAGTTTTCTTTGGAACTGGAACAAGGCAGGATGTCTTCCACAGGACTGGAACCTTCTCCTGGGCCAGGCTGAGGTTGAAGAGGTGCTGCAGAATCCCACAGAGCTGCTCTGCACAGGCCCTCAGTACTCTGGGGCTGACACCATCTGGACCTGCAGCCTTGTTCCTGTTCAGTCTCTCCAGCTGCCTCTTCACCTGACTTCTAGAGACAGATAGGTGGGAGGGGGAGGTAAATGGGGCAGCAGCATCTCCTGACTTGGTTGAAGACAAATTTATCGAATCAGAAGAGTCCATGACTGCGTTAGAGGACAAAAGAGCTGGTGTGTGACAGGAAAATGTTGGATCAGAGGAGGATGGGATGTCTGATTGGCTGGGGACAGGCGAGGAGGATGCTGGGTTTGTTCCTGAACTGAACCTATTGAAGAACTTGTTCAGTTCATTTCCTGTGTCCAGGCTGCCATCTGTGCAATCCTTCCTCTGCTTGAAGCCTGTGATCTTCTTCATCCCTGACCAGACATCTCTGATATTGTTCCTCTGTAGTTTGTTCTCCAGCTTCTTTCTGTATGCCTCCTTGCTGTCTGATCTTGATCTTCAGTTGCTTCTTGTATAGTCCTCAATAATTCCCTGTCTCCCCCCTTGAAGGCCCTTTTTTCTCATTTAGCAGATTATTCAGTTCACTGGTGATCCAGGGTTTGTTATTAGCAAAGCATCTCACTGTTCTGGTGGGTATGATATTGTCCACACAGAAGTGTATATAGTCAGTGACACATCCAGTCATGGCATTGATGTCCTCTTCATATCCTTGGCAGAGAGCCATCCAATCTGTGGTCTCAAAACAACTCTGCAGGGCTTCTTCAGTGTCCTGTGACCATTTTCTCACAGTTTGTCTTGTCACAGGTTGCCTCTGAACAAGTAGTTTGTATTCTGAGTAGAGAAAAACAAGATTGTGATCTGATTGTCCCAGAGGAGGTCTTGTTTTGGACATGTATGCATTCTTTACATTTGCATAACACAAATCCAATGTCTTGTTTTCTCTGGTGGAGCAGCAGACAGACTGTTGAAATGTTAGAAGAGTAGCAGAGAGCGAGGCATGATTAAAATCACCAGATATAGCCACAAATGCATTGGGGTGCTGGGTTTGTAGCTTAGCGACAACAGAACTGATGGCACCACATGCATTTTCAGCAATGGCTGAAGATGGAATATAAATGGTTGCCAAGACAACACTGGTGAGCTCTCTTGGCAAATAATATGGGCAACAACTTACTGCCAAGAGTTTAACATCTGGGCTGCAGAGACAACATTGCACTGACGCATGACCTGGATGGCACCATCTGTTGTTGACAAGCATTGCCACTCCACCTCCTTTTCTTTTCCCGCACCTCTTCAGATCTCTGTCTGCTCGTACAGTCAGGAATCCTGGCAGAGAGACGCTGGAATCTGGGAAATGGTCCTGCAGCCACGTCTCAGTGAAACACATAACACTGCACTGCCAATACTCTGGCAGATTCCTTGAAAGGGCTTGGAGTTCATCCATCTTGCTGGCCAGTGATTTCACATTGCCCATTATGATCGATGGAAGAGATGGTTTGAATTTCCTCTTTCTCTGTCTTTGTTTTGCTCCCGCTCTGCACCCATGCTTCTTACGTTTTAGCTCATTTGGGATTTGTGGCTTCAGTTGAGGTATTATTTCAGCCTTCCCAATGTTAATCAGCTACTCCCGATTGTAAACCAGCTTGTTGCATGGTTACGCATCATAACAAATGCTCAAAAAGTGAAAAAATAGCAGTAAAAATCCTCCAAGCTTCACAGCACCAGAAACAGAAAAGTAAAATGTCCAAAAAAAATACAGTTTTTCTTGAGAAACTAGATGATAAAATGTCCAAGAAATGGCAAAACTATATATATGTTAACTACATGTAAATATAGTCAACAGAGCTACTCCAACATGCAGCCACCCAGAGCAGCGCAGTTCCGGAATTTCATCCATCCATCCATCCATCCATCCATCCATCCATCCATCCATCCATCCATCCATCCACCCATCCACCCATCTATTGTTCATCCATCCATCCATCCATGATCAGGATTGAGGATAATTCAAGCTACCGGCTGGTTTCTTTATGTAAATAAGACACAGTTACCCATCAGTTTCATCAGTTAAATCTGATTTTATTATAAAGCAAACAACTGACTTGAATCTGAGTTTATCTTAACGACTAATTAGGAGGCCACAGTTGATTATCATATGTTGTCGAGATGAGTTTAATCATAACTATTCTTTTTTATTCCTCTTTCTTCCAGTCATCACTCTGTGTTGTATATTCAAATGTCGAATTCCAAGAACTAAAAAAGAAATAGAGGCACGGCATGCACAGCGACAGGCTGCCAAAAAATATGCCAACACACTGGAGACAGTGCCACCGCTGAATGAGCTGACTGAGATACCAGGAGGTGAGTATCTCTCTTTGATGTTTGTTTAAATTTCAGTTACACTAAAGTACATTGGAGGTTCTAACTTTACTAGAAAAATGTCTGCTTGTGTCTTTTTTCTTAATATTCAACTTAGTTGAGGTTTTCAAAACACACACACACACACACACACACACACACACACACACACACATTCATATAAACATATGTGTGTGTGTGTGTGTATATATATATATATATATATATATATATATATATATATATATATATATAAATTACAATAAACACTTTAGTAAATGAAAGTTGCCTCATGATATTTTAAGGACATTTTGTCCAAAATCTAACGTTTCTTGCTTTCCCATTTCACAAACTACATTTGGTAAGATTCTTCTTTCTTTACTGCTGTAACTTTTCCTCCTCTCTTTCCTCTTGGTTTCCTTCCTCCAGCTACCTCTGCAGATACCTCTGCAGTTCAGACGGTATCTGAGCAGGTCCAAACCCAAAGCACTAACAGCCTTCCGTCAGTTAGGGTCAGCGAGGAACCGTCCAGCTCCATCACTCTACCAGAGACGGGATGACGCTCTCTTTCTTCTTCTGTTCTACCATTATCTTCCACCCGACACTCTTCGTCAGCTAAATTGCTTTGTAAAACACAGCATATGCACTTGCTGCCACTCTGAAATCACTCTTTCAGTCATTTATCACTTTGGTTCTGTTCTGAAACAGATCCAGTCCCTTTGTCCTTCTTGAAATACACCAGGGATGCAAATGGAGAGAGTTCCACGAACATCAATCTTTAAATTGTAGCTGAAAAAGACCCAATTTAAAAACATTTCCAATGCTGCTTGTTAGTAATGTGGTTTTGGCGTTTGTCTTAGAAAATCAAACTTTTTACTGGAGCTGTTGACTGCATTTGTGCTGCATTTACAAATATATATTATTTTTAGAAGCTTAACTTTATAGTTTTTGCATTTTGAAAGGCTTTATTCTCTTCTTGTTAATTTAAATTTGCATGATAAGTTTAGTAGATACTTTATCAGAAGATTGTGAGACATACAAGAATCTATGCAAACTATCTTGCATGCAACAAATGCTAAATGTGGGAAATACTGTCTTTCTACTGCCTGCATTCTTAACCCTGAGTTCATCTTTGAATAAAGCAATTTCCTGCTGACACCACAGATTTACATCATTTCAAATGTTCTTTTTCTTCTGTCTTTTCTCTAAGAAGTATTGACTGCACAGTTGCTTCTGTTTTAGCTTAAAATTGTCTCAGGTGTGAACTGGGAACTGTCTTTAGTTGCTCATATTTCCATATGCAATCATTAATTACGGTGAAAAATATTAGGGATGATACTGAACTGTTGATAGGATAATTTTGCATAAAATTTGCATTCAACAACGAGGACGAAAACAATAAAATCAAGCCACTGTTGCGAGACGATCCAGATTACTTAAATCTCTAGTGTTAGTCTGATGTGCAATGGAGGGAAAGCGCATCTGTTTGACTATAAAACTAATTACCCACATGGCGGGGAAATGAGCAGAAGGGGGGTATGATGTCTGAAGACAAGAAAAGGTGAGAATTATTTTTATCAGGTGATGTTTGTGTCAAGAACCTCAGACATAATGAGTTCTGCTGGGTTTTGTTGGATTATTTGAGCAGAACCCGATGAAGAGAAAAAAATGTGCAATTTTACACCGTGCTCTCACTTATAGTGGATGATGCACCTAAAAATTAATGAGCAAGAAAAAAAGTAGTTCTTCCAACACATTGATTAGTGGTGCATACTTTAATGTGATATTCAGGCTGATTATTAAGGAAAAAAGAGAACCTGTAAAACTTTTAAATGCACTAAATGGTTTAGCCTTAATGAGGAGGGTTACCTGCAGCACTAACAAGTTCATCTAGATGAATTAAAGAGGTTTTTGAAATACAAGCATTTGGACAGTTTCCTTTAAAACAAACAACAAAAAAATGTTTTACTGCTGATTTTTTCTAGTCTAAGTCAGAAAACTCGATGGACTTCAGCCAAAGTTAGCTCCAAACACACCCACATCACCCCGCTTCTCCTCCAGCTTCCCTGGCTGCCAGTCAACTTCAGGGTTCATTTCAAGATCCTGGCTCTGGTCTAGGGCCTTACATGGACAAGCACCATCTTACATTGGTGATCTTCTTAGTCCCTACACCCCCAGCAGGTCCCTGAGGTCCAGTGATCAAAGTCTACTGGTTGTGCAGCACCAGGCTAAAGACCAAAGGTGACAGATCATTTGCTGCTGTGGCCCCCAGACTCTGGAACTCTCTCCCCCTGAGCCTGAGATCAGTGGACTCAGTGGTCTCCTTTAAAAAGCAGCTGAAGACTCACTTGTTCAAGCTGGCTTTTGTATGACCTTCTTCACCACTCTCTCTTTATTCTGCTCTCTCCACCTATTCCACCTTCCTCAGGATCCACTGATTTCCCTCTTTCCTATTCACTTTCTCTCTTTCTTAACATTGTTTTTAGTCACAATTGTCTATTTTTGCTCATTTTAATAGATTTTTAAACATTTTCTAAATGCTTTTTTATATTTTTACAATTTTTGTTTTTGTGAAGTGCCTTGTGATTTTTATCTTGAGAGGTGTTATAGAAATGATATTTTCTTCTTCAAACTTGTAAATTATTCTGAAAGAATTTATAGAAGTAGGATACTGATAAAAGTTAGTAATCGTTACAGACTGTGTTCTTTTGGACAAAAGGGTATCTCATTAAGATGCAGGTCAACCTCCTAGTCCCCATATGTCTTATAGATTCAGACACCAAAGTTAACAAAAATATATATTTTTAATTACAACGGAGTTCAATCTCTAAGCTTTTCAACTATCCAACAGATTCTGTAGAAGGATTATAAATGTAGCCTGGTGGCCAGTCCGATACATAAATAATTTACATTTCACATAAATCTTAACAACTAGGTCAACTTAAAAAATTATAGCCTTCAAACTAAGGCAGTTAGTTTTGATCTGATTAGTTTAAGTGGGTGTACTAAGATCTTTAGCTCAGTTCCACAAACATAAACCTCATGGAAATAGCTTTTTAAAGAAACGCCATTTTTCCAATCTCTATTTTACACAAGCTCCAACCTGATGTAGCGATGAAGCAGCTCTAAACATTTTCTGCTCCACCTTTAAAGACCGAATGATGAATCAAATCACCAACTTTGCCTAAAAAGACAGTAAGACGTGACAAGTAAGATGTGGAATACTTTTACTGTTTTATCAAAATTATAAAACTAGACTGAGTTGATTTTTTATGTTAGAAATTTAGTTTCTTGGCACTTTTATTTTATTTTGTTTTGTTTTTGAGAAACAAAAGTTTATTACTGGCAAAAGAAAAGTAAAGCATGCAATAACTCAAACTGAATAAGCAGGTTTTGGAGTTTTAAAACTTTAAACATTACAGTGTAATTCTTCCTGCTGTTGTGAAAATGTAGATTATTACAGAAAAAGTCACAAGACTTGAAAGAAATGGGAATTTGACCGAACCCTAACCCCAAAACCTGAAGCACATATAGAAAAGTGTCTATTTTATTTTGCATTAACGATAGATTTGGATCTCCATTGTCTTTTTGTTGTTTTTCCATAGTTTTTGCTCATTTTCCTTATATGGTATGTTTTCATGTCATCCACAAGAGACACATGCCTTTAGCGGAATCACATTAAAAATACATTAACATTTTTTTCTGTCTTTGGTCTTAAAATAGCTTTAAAATGTCTTCACTATAATAAGATCACCTTCTTTTTTTAAATGTTTGAAGGAGAAGAAGAAGAAGAAAGTATAATTTCTATAGCGCCTCTCAAGATAAAAATCATGAGGCGCTTGTTTGCTTGTTTTCTTACAGCTGCAAAAGCAGAGGAAAAAGAAGAGGTATCAACAGTGTCTGGAAAAGTGGATAGTGAAAAAGGAGAAAAGAAGAGCATGAAAGAGAGCAAGAGTGCCAAAGAAGGGAAAGGAAACGAAAAGGAAGAGCCGGCAAAGAAAAAGGGGGAGAAAGGTGAAACGGGAGCATCCAAGAAGGAAGGAGGAGATGAAAAAGCAAAGAAGGGTGACACAGGAGGCAAAGGAGGGGGTAAAGGCGGAGGCAGGAAGTCTCAAAAGTGAACTAAAATTACATTTTACACAAGAAACATTCCAGACACTTTGTCTTTTTTTTTCTAAAATAGAATTTGTACAATTATTTATTTAAAATTAAAACTTCTATATAAATATGAAAATTCTGTTTTTTGTCTTTAATTTGGATTCAGAGACTGAAAGTCATGAATTAAAGATTTATTGTCTTATTTATGAATTACTGATGAACATAAGTCTTCTAAAACATCATTACACCAGAAATAAATGATGAGGAGGTGAGGTGTGCATCAGCACACACTGCTGGCATGCTGAAGTCTTTATAGCGATTTACAATTATCAGCTCAGCTGATTCTTGAGAGAGAAAAAAAACACATATTATCCGTCCATAAGCTCTGTGATCATTTATTACTTTCAAAACAAATGACACGATTTTCCACTCAGAGCAGAATACTCAATTAAAGAGAAATAGTGTTCAAATACTATTTTCTAATGACTGATTCTCGTCTCTGATGCTGACTGATCTCTCTGTAGTCGTCATACGGGTTTCTCTATTTGGCTGAGGAATACAATAAATGTCAGCTAAATATTCTGGATTATATATCCATAAAAGCATAATTTAAATGGCATTTAATACAAAACCTTTTAAGTAATTGTTATGTTGTGTTATGATTATTTTCCCAAAAATTGCAAAACTCAAAAAAGGAATAAAGCGGAAGATATTTTAAATAAAATACAAGTTTAATGTGATGAAAACACAAACTTGTAAATAGGTTGAACTGAAGTAAAAAATGTAAAAACAGAAATAAGATTTCTTCCTGCTTTCCTTATTCACTGAATCATTTTTTATGGGGTTTTGTTCATGAAAGTAAAGATTTGCTTCACTGGGGAATAACTGCAGGTAAGACGATACTTTGCTGTGTTTTTGATGACAATATTAAAAAAGGGTTAGAGGTTTCTCCTTTTTCTCTGCAGCTGGATCAGCTGACCCACAGGTCTGACGGCTGGGCAATAGAGCTCCGGGAGTTGACGTCACTTCTCCCGGCATGCAACAGTTCAAATCGAACGGCGCCATTTTGGCAGGCAGTAGCCCACAGCTAGACTATTTGTTATTGAATGAATGATCAATTTATGAATGATCAATTTATTCAGTCATCTTAAGATAATGTGTACAATAACATGTCATACAAATAGATACAAATACCATTTCTCACTAACATATGCATTCATTTGTATATGGTGTCTATTTGGTATCTCATGACTGAATAGGTTTAGGCAGAAGCAATAGCTTATATAATTGCCTAACCTACTTACAAAACAAATTTTCAATTTCCCGCAATGAACCAACAACCCAAATAAAAATAAAACACAAATCCATCCATCAACATCAAATTAATACTCTTCAAAAATATTTTTACTGATAAGTTTTTTAAGAACTGAAAGAGAAGTTGCTAATTTGAATTCTATTTTAGCCTCATTCCAAAATTTTACTCCCATTACAGAGATACATCTCCTTTTCATGCCCTTTTTGGCTTTTTGTAGAACAAACATACATACACCTCTTAAATCATATTTACTTTCCCTCTTTGCAAAAAACATTAGTATATTTTCTGATAGAGCCGTTAATTTTACTCTAAACATAAATTGCATTATTTTATAATAGTATAGATCTTCTAATTTCATAATCGGTGATTTTGAAAACAACGGGTCAGTATGTGTCACACCCTGTCCTGTCTCCCCATTTGGTTCAGCCTGTGTCTCTGATGATTGCTCCCACCTGCCTCTCGTTTCCCAATCACCCAAGCTCCCAGCCCTCCTGTATTTAAACCCCTCCAGTCCTGTGTCTCTTGTTGCCTCATTGTTTCCATGTCCTGTGTCCAGTGATCATTAAAAACCTTTTACGTTTTCTAGTTTGTCTGCCTGCCTGATCCCTCCCCAGCGTTTGGATTCCATAGCTGCTTGTGACAAGAGCTCACACAGTGTAGATAAATGTGAAGCCCCTCTCTCGAGTTTTAAACCATTTTGGTCTACGGGAGTGGTGTCTCTGATTGGCGATGATGTTAACAAGGAAGTGGTGATTTTAAGAGACACCGGAGCTTATCAAACCCTGATAAAATGGAATGTGTTACAATTTTCTGTCGCCAGCCAGGCTGGTTATTCGGTGTTGTTGCGGGGAATTGAAATGGGTTCAGCTCCGGCGGAGGTGCATCGTATTCGCCTCACTTGTCCCTTGATTTCTGGTGACCTAAAAGTAGACCTGATTTTAGGAAATGACGCTGCTGGTGGATTGGTTTTACCTCCTCCTGAGCTTATATCCCCGCCTGAAATCTGTGTTAACTCAGACTTACTGCCTGCCTGTGTCTTAACCCGTGCTCAGCTTAAGAAAGACTCAGAGATCTCACTTGGTGATTCGGTGTTGTTCTCGCCGTCAGCTGATGATGTCACCCAACCAGGTTCGGCTGTAAAAATGCCTTATCTGGCCTACAAAGGACCTCTAACGGATTATCCCATCTCCTGTAAGACCTTGGCTGAAGCACAAAAAGCTGATGAATCTCTGAAACCCTATTTTGCGCTAGTTGGTGTGGCTCCGACGTCCCCTGAAGGTCAGGTTTCGTATGTGGTTGAGGGTGATATTTTGTGTCGCCTCTGGACTCCGGTCTCCAAAAAAGGTTCCGATTGGGCCCAAGTTAGCCAAATTGTGGTGCCTGAAATTTTTAGAAATGATATTTTCTCGTTGGCTCATGAGTGTGACTGGGCGGGACATTTAGGTATGAATAAAACCTATCTGGTCATACTGCGCCACTTCTTCTGGCCGGGTCTGAAACGACACGTGTCGGACTTTTGCCGTAGCTGTGCTACTTGTCACGTCGTAGGAAAGCCAAACCAAACTATTCGACCGGTTCCGTTACACCCGACCCCTGTGGTTTCAACTCCCTTTGACCATATTGTCATAGACTGTGTGGGGCCTCTTCCTCCCTCTAAGTCAGGCCGTAAATATTTATTAACCATCATGCGTTCGGCCACTCGTTTTCCAGAAGCTGTTCCTTTGTCCTCCATCACTATTAAAAACGTGATAAGAGCTCTAACAGGATTCTTCTCTGTTTTCGGGTTACCTACTGTCATACAATCGGACCAAGGGACTAACTTCACCTCTCGGGTCTTTGCTCAGGTTACAAAAACTTTGAACGTAAAGCACGTCACTTCATCTAGTTATCATCCCGAAAGTCAGGGTGTCCTCGAGAGGTGGCATCAGACGCTAAAGACCATGCTCAGAAAACATTGCTCCTCCTCCGGTCATTTGTGGGAATAAGGTCTTCCGTTTGTGTTGTTTGCTGCTAGGGATGCGGTGCAGGAGTCCACCGGTTTTAGCCCAAATCAGCTGGTGTTCGGTCATGCCCCTAGGGGCCCCTTGAAGACTCTGAAAGAACAATTTCTTTGGAGAGTTCCACCTGTTACTACTAGTCTTCTGTCCTATGTGAGCTCCTTCCAGAAAAGACTCCAGGCAGCTAATCAGTTAGCACGACAACACCTCAGAACTGCTAAGGCCTCCATGAAGAGGCGTTTTGACAGAAAGTCTAGCTCCCGTGTTCTACAAGGAGAGGATCAAGTACTGATCCTAAGTCCTACTGTTGGTTCCTCGCTTTCTCCTAAGTTTCAGGGTCCCTTCGAAGTGTTGTCCAAACTGGATGAACGTAATTATGTCATAAAAACCCCGCTGATGCGTAGAAAGACCAAAGTGTGCCACATCAACAGGCTTAAGTTATTTCGTAGTAGAGGCGCGAACCCATCTATGTCTGGTGTTGTAGCCACCGCTATTTCGCAGCCACCCGATCTAGAAATGTCCTCTCCTCCTCTTGCCATGGGTCCTCCTGTTACTCCTTGTCTGAGCAATTCGAAAACCCTTAAGAATCTTTCGCGCTGCTTAGAACATCTCTCTCCAGCACAACAGGTAGAAGCACAAGAATTAATCCACTCATTTCCTGAGTTATTTTCAGATATTCCTTCCCAGACTCATCTCATCACCCACGACATCACCCTTTCTGACCCTACGCCTGTACGGATGCACCCCTACCACGCCAGTCCTTATAAGCGTGAGTTGATGAAGCAGGAGGTAAATTACTTACTCATGAACGGCCTAGCAAAACCAAGCACCAGCTCATGGAGTTCATCCTGCTTGTTGGAGAATAAACCTGATGGCACTTTTAGATTTGTCACAGATTACCGTAAGATAAACGCCACCACTGTTCCTGACTCGTTCCCGTTACCTAGGATTGACGACTGTGTGGGTACGTGCAGCGCTCCTTTTCGGCCACAGGATGGACTCAGCGGCCTTCTGCTTCGTCTGTCTTCCGGTGAACAGGTGTGGGCAATCGCTCCTAATCATGGCTCAGCTGTTAAAAGCTGCCCTCTTGGTCTCATTCAGGGTCTCATTCAGGGAGAAGGTCCAAGGGTAGTGTAAATTCGCAAGAGTCTGCACTATTCTCTTCTCCTTGTTCGCTTTTGGTTTGCTCATTAGACTTCGGTATTTGACTCGGTTTTGGAATTTGGACTTAGATTAGACACTTTGGTAATTTGACTTCAGACCGGCTTTAGACTCTGACCTCGGATCTCCCCTTGTGTGTAAATAGAACATTCTCAGTTGTTTTCATCCCATCCCCTTCTGGGTTGGCGTTTTTGGTTTCTCCTTTTTCAATATTGCTCCTTTGGTTTTGTATATACCGTAAATCCTCTAATACAGGCCCGGGCCTGTATTTGACTCAAGCCCATCAAGCTCCAGGCCTTTATTGGAAGGAGGGCCAGTATTAGAGGCAGGCCTCTATTTCTATTTGAGCAAAATGAACTAATGGTTCACTGGAGTTTTTGACAATTAAAATTGCGCCCACATTTTCAAAGTTAAACACATTTCTTTTAACAATGGTAGTTTCTGCTTCAGCCATCTCCCCCCTCCCCCTGCTTCAGCCATCTCCCCCCTCCCCCTGCGCAGCAGCCGCAAACTCACTGATGAGCCTGCAGCCTCTCGGAGTTCCTGCTGCTCTAAACATTAAAATAATTATTTCATTTTCTGTTCCTCACTTCTGATTACCTTCAATGGTGTCTGTTTGTTGCAACAGCAGGTACAAAAACTAACTTGTTTTTATTTGACTATTTTTCTGTCCTGTCTGTTTATTATCTTCCTGCATCTCCTCTCAATCCTAAAGAGAAACTGCTACCTGGGTTCATATATATTCACCTCATGAGTTACCTTTGAACTGCAGTTCTAAAAGATCTACCGACCGCAAAAACAGCGGAGCGCTCGCTGTTTGGCGGCCGTATCAGTGATCAGTGCGTCGGAGGACAAGGTGATGCACGCAGCGCCCCGCTCCACAGCATGCAGGGAAACGCATCAGGCGCAAATAAAAGACAGAAAACATTATGTATATATATATATATATATATATATATATATATATATATATATATATATGTATATATATATATGTATATATATATATATATATATATATATATATATATATATATATATATATATATATATATGTATATATATATATATGTATATATATATGTGTATGTATATATATGTATGTATATATATATATATATATATATATATATATATATATATATATATATATATATATATATATATATATATATATAGTTTTGTTTTCATTCTGCAAAACTTTGTGCAGTTCAGTTTCAATATTTCCTTTTAGTTGCTGCCTGTTTAAGACAGTCATTTATTATTAAGTAAGCAAGTTATAGATGAAAAGCTCACTGTAAAAAAAGCTCTTTGGATACAAAAGAGTTGCATGCATTTCCTACTTTTGCACTTTGGGGCAAAGAAAGTAAAAAAAAATCTAACTTTATTTCTTCTTTGATGTTTGATGCAACTATTTGTGTGAAGGACACTATAGTAAAGCATGCACTGAAATAAACAAAAAAAGGGAGGAAGTTTCAATTAAAGCTGAAAGCAGTGTCGTTCAGTCCTCACAGCTCCGCGCCGCTTCAGCCTGGCCAACAGTCTGGTGCACCCGGGCACATCCGCTGAACATAAACATCGACCACCCCGACACCAGAAACTAGGGGATACTCTATCTTTACCACACTGGTGGTGTGATGACACAAACCAAGTTTAATGCTATTCTGACCACGTTTTTTGAAGTCATTGAAGGTTAAAGTTATCTAGGTGGCGCTGTGACCAATTACAGAAAAATCCCATTGAGGGAAGCTTTGGTTGGCAAAGATGGTTTTCTGTAATTTTGGCATCAATCAGACGTTGTGTGTGTTATCTAGAGCCAGAGAGCCGAAAGGGGGTGGAGCTACAGGGGTTTGAACCACCAACCACATCAATTTGTTTGGTGCAGTCACGTGATGACACAAGCCAAGTTTGATGCCATTGTGACCTTGTATTAGAAAGTAATTCACTCTTAATCTTATCTGGGGGCTCTGTGACCGATTACATAAAAATCCCATTAAGGACCTCTTAGGGAGTCAAAGATGGTTTTGTGGTAGTTTGGCATCAGTCAGACAGTGCGTGTGCTTTCTAGAGCCAAAGAGCTGAAAGGGGGCAGAGCTAAAGGGGTTTGAACCAACAACCACATCAATGTGTTTGGTGCAGTCACGTGATGACACAAGCCAAGTATAATGCCATTCTGACCTTATCTTTAGAAGTTGATAAAGTTTGAACCGATCTAGGGGGCGCTGTGACCATTTACAACTAAATCCCATAGAGGTCATCTTTGGTAATCAATGATGGTTTTCTGTTAATTTGGCATCAGTCAAACGTTGCATGGGTCATCTAGAGACAAAAAGCTGTAAGTGAGCGGAGTTAAAGTTATTTGAACGAGTGAGCACATACATTTGTTGATTGCAGTTGTGTGATGACTCCCACCATGTTTGATATATTTTGGAGCTTTTTTGCAGAAGTTACAAAGGTTTTATTGTATCTAGGGGGCACTGTCCCAAATTTAGGAAATACTCCATGAAGAAGTTTGTAGTTTGACAACAATCATTTGTGTGCAGTTTGGTGTGAATTGCATAATGCATGTGTTACTCAGGGCCTAATATCTGTCAGGGGTGGAGCTAAAGCAATATCAACCAATGACCACAGGGTTAGGGTTAGGGTAGGGTAAGGTAATATAATGGCGAACGGTCAAAGTTTGAGGCTTAGTCATGCCCACACCTTTCAACTTTTGAAAAATTGGACGGCTGAATTTCCCCCCCCCCCCTATGTCTTAAGAGTATATAGCAGACGTTTGAAGGCGATTAGTGAAAAGGGTGA
Organism: Nothobranchius furzeri; assembly: GCF_043380555.1. Taxonomy (NCBI): domain Eukaryota; kingdom Metazoa; phylum Chordata; class Actinopteri; order Cyprinodontiformes; family Nothobranchiidae; genus Nothobranchius; species Nothobranchius furzeri. Next base: position 49,462,054 of record NC_091751.1, on the reverse strand, counting down.
TGGGGCATCACTCTCCAAACTACATGTGCGAAAACCACTAAATGGAGTACTTGGACCAAAATGGCCGACCTCCTGTGCGACTTTGCACTTGGCTCCAGGAGACTTTTTTGTAGGTCCTGAGACACCACATTAGTGTACCAAATTTCGTAATCCTCAGTCAAAGCATGGCTTGGGGCTGACAGTTTTAATGGTCCTACGGGGAGCTATTTTTGAAAATAGGTCACACCCACCAACCTATCACATTCATTTCTATTGGGGATCAGACTAGGATCACTCACCAGAGATTTTGTGGCGATATCATGATAACTGAGGAAATGAGAGGCAAACATATTTACATGGCGTGATGGTGAATTTTGCCATGCTCCCAAAGCCCCGCCTTTTTTTGAAACCTGCCAATACTGGACACCAAGTTACCTCAACTTGTCTACAGCTATTTGCTAGAGATTGCTGGTCATTGGGTGAAAGGAGTCCAACAGGGAGTTGTGAAAGAGTGGCGTGGCGACAGGTCAAAGTTTGAGGGTTAGCCACGCCCACACCTTTCAACTTTTGAAATATACAACATTTGATTCCCCCCCCCTATAGCTTAAGAGTATGTAGCAGAAGTTTGAAGGTGATCGGTGAAAAGGGCAACGGGGCATCATTCTCCTAACAACGTGTGCAAAAGCCACAAAATCGAGTACTTGCCAAAATGGCCGACCTCCAGTGCGACTTTGCGCTTGGCTCCAAGAGACATTTTTGTAGGTCCTGAGACACTACATTAGTGTACCAAATTTCGTAATCCTCAGTCAAAGTATGGCTTGGGGCTGACAATTTTAATGGTCCTAGGGGGCACCATTTAAGAAAATAGGCCACGCCCACTGGATTTTCACATTAGATTCTTTGGGGGGCCAGACTAGGATCACTCACCAGAAGTTTCGTGGCGATATCTTTAGAAATGACAAAATGGGAGGCAAACGTATGGCCACGGCGGTACACCTGACTTCGCCGGGCTGCCACAGCCCCATCCTCTTTTGACAACTCTCATAAAGTGACGGCAAGAAACACCCACTTGTCTTGAGGTACCAGCTACAAATTTGTGTTGATTAAGTGAAATGGGGCAATTTGGGACCTATCACAGTAAACCTTTTTGGTCCTGAGGGGGCGGGCTTGTGTGATGTCATCATCCGACCATTCAGATTAGTTTGTGGCTGGATGTCGAATGACCACAGAATTTTTTTTAACTGTACTCTATTCGAATATGAAGTTATAGCCATTTATATTTTTTGGCAAGTAGTTGAACTTCGAGGCCTGGCCACGCCCCCTCAGCATATAAAAAAGTCAGTTTTATTTTTTCTATTTGATCGCCCATCCCTTCTGAGCAATTTCCCACAACTTTCGAGACGATCGTGCAAAAAATGATTGAGTAAATCAATCAGAAGCAGACCCTAGAAATGGCCAAAACGGGGTCAAAATAACCACTTCAAACCAAAATGGCCGACTTCTTGTTTGATGTTGGTCATGGTTGCAAGAGGCTTTTTTGTGCAGACTGTTGAGTACTACAAGTGTACAAAATTTCATAACTGTATGACAATCTTAGGTTTACTGAGGGGGGTATTTTTCACATTCTAGGGGGTGCTGTGGAGCTAGTTTTATTACGAGTTTTTTGGGACCTTTAAAATACAAAATTTTACACCGCAACTGACATGTGTGCAAACATTCCTGAGTTTTCGGTTATGTTAAGGCCTCCAAAAAGCCTATTTACTTGGCAGAAGAAAAATAAACAGAGCAGATGCAATAGGCCCAGTGCTTTCGCTGCTCAGGCCTAATTAAACATTTGGATAATAGTGTTAATACTGCACTGAATGAGGATAAAAAAATCAAACAACTAAAGCATGTAAACACTGGTAGGCAGATATTAATTAACATAGTAAAGGAAAGAACTTGCAGAACATGATATTTGAGATAAAGTTTGAGTTGGTGTATTAAATATCGAGACTAATTTTTTCCAGTCTCAAAGGTAAATCATATTTGTAACCTAATACATGTATTTTGGATGTTTTGGTGAGTAACCACACGAGTCTTCTCATTCATCTGTAAATTTATTCACAAGTTTTGCTTGGATTATATACATAATAGAATATGTCCAACGAGCATAGCAAAGCAAAAATACAACATCTTTATAATATATTCATACACATTTACAGTTAGCTCACAATAAAACGTATTTCTGTAAACATTGTGACTTGAATACAAAAAATAATAAAATAAAATGAAACAAACAAAAGCAGCACGATTGTACCTTAAAAGAAAAACCTGAAAAAAATCTGTTTTTCCTTCATGTCCACCACAAATATCCTTCTAGGGAAATGAGATCTCACATTGATTTGAATTTTACTGGACTATAAATCTGTGTGCTCCACATTTTCACCCTGAATCATATTGAAACTAAAAAAAAAAACAAAACAACCTTGTTCTAATTTTCTTAATGTCCAGTTTTGTTTTAAGCAACACTGAAAAGCCTTAATAAAAAATTTCCGTTTGTCATGCTTACTTTGCTCCTGTATGTGTGTCATACTTATGTAATTTTTACAATAATACATTCATTTCAACCCTTCAAAAGCCATCTTAAATAGGAGGAATCTGTTGAAAACAGCAGAAATTGTACAAATAGCATGCTATATTGTTACCTCATATAACCCACCAGCGTCCTTGGGTGGTGCAACAACAGAGGACTTCAATGACCTGAGTAACTTACCTTTAACATTGACATGATTCAACGCAGGTGAAACGCGACATTTGGAGATGGAAGCATTTATGATCTAAATCTTGTAGATGAAATATCCTGTGTTTGTTTCAAGTTTGCCCGACTTCATCATGACTAATGCTGATTTTGGCAACTCCATTCCCCCGCCAACTTCCTGTTTATATACAAAGGAAAACAAATACTTGACACGGAGACTCTTGGCTGTGGAGACAAAGTAAGAACGTTTGCTTTAGCTTTTTAGACATTCTCCCTTACAGGTGGTTGATGAAAGCGTATCTGCCACAGCGTTTCGATCTCATCATCCTTCAGGTAAGCTTGCAGAGTGATGCACCCTTTTGAGCCTCATCAGTTGTCAATGTTCTGGCTCGATTCACAGGAGAGATAAAGAACTGGCAGTGTTGATGCATGCAGTCATCTCCTTCACATTGTCCTGAGTGTCCCACCTTTTGTTACTGTACACCAATTCCTTGAGGTCACATGACCGTCTCGCGCTCCTCCTCCACTACAGACGGAGGTTTTTCTTCCTCACTGGGCCTTGTGTGATTAGTTTGCTCTTCCTCGGGAATGTGGAGTTCCTGTCCTGAGGAAGGTATGGAGTTCTCTGAGACGGAGCCGTTCTTTACATAACCAGGGAGGTTCCTGTGGCCGTTCACAGGCACCGGTCCCAGCCTCGTGGTGAGGTGCAGGGCCAGCGGTCCTCTGGCTGTGACGTTAGTAACACTCGTGTGTGAAACCATAGGTCCATAGCTGTATGTGTTACTGCCGCTTCGGGCTTTCCGTTTGAAGTCCAGGGCCAGCGTCCTTCTGCTCCAGGACTTTTTGATCTCAGCTTTCACCTCAAGGGAGAAAAAGGCTATTTAGTATGAATGAAACGCCTTACTTTAAAACACATAAAAAAGAGAGTTCTCACCTCTCCGTTACAAAAACAGTATATAATGGCAACCAAGAAACCCTGAAAAAGAGCACAAAGTGATATTACTAACATTATCTCTAACCCAGCTCCAATAAGGACACGCTTAACATGACATTTCAGTTGTAAAATTTGACATTAGCTCTGATATTTTAATTCATCTACCCCTGCCGTTTGCTTTATCCTTATCAGGATCTCAACAGAAATCAAAAGCTAAATAACATAAAACTACTTGGCATTTGGCAACTGTTTTTATGGCTAACCCCAAGGATTAAACGCACCAAGTTAATCAGATTTCTCAGACATCAAAAACATGAAGGGCTTTCAGTAACAGATTCTTATGCTCAGGTTTTCTACCACTGTAACTTCACCTGGAAGGAGTTGAAAAGCATCTCGTAGTGCATCTGTATCAGCCACAGGATGCCAGACACCTCTGTGTATGGCATGGCAATAAATATGATGTAATGGACCCCAAAGAGTGGCATCAGGACCAACGTGGACTTTAGTAGTTTTCTGTAACAGGACAATGGACAAGCTGAAACAAATTCTCTGAAGAGCTAAATGGTTTTGGATGACACCTTCATCAAAATGTGTTAAGAAAATTAGTCAATTTTACAGTTTTGAGGTTAGATTTTAAAATAACCAGGCTTTCCACCAGCCAGTATGTGCTAAAATGACCCATTACAGGGTTAATGAAATGTCACTCGAACCCCACTGCCCTTGGTGGCCAAAATACCATAATTGCAACTTCAGAGTTGCCGATCTTGTCCCTGCTGGAGCTGTGGAGTGGAACGGAGCTGATATGGTGGAGCTGGAGTCTGCTTCCAGCATGTTTCCTGCACGATTCCTGCATGTTCTAGATCATGACAACAGCTGATTTGTTTATTTTAGTGATGGATCACTTCTCTAGACACTAATGAAGGCTGAGGAGACATTTCAGCTTTAGATTAAAGTGTTGAAAAGATAAACACACAGCAAGGAGATAAGTTTCATTTTTACTTTGACCAAAGATAATTAATAACAGACACTAGAGGGTGCTGAAAGCAAGCAAAGCTGCCTAGTATCCCTTAGTGTTTTCCCAGCAAGCTCCCCTCCCACTGGGAGACTTTCAGATGCAATATGGAAGCATTTTGGAAGCGTGGCATGTAAAAATAGGCAAAATGTGTGAATTAGCAAAGCAACCTTCCCTTATATTTCTGGGATGCGTCCAAATCGCTTTGGACAGAGACACGGTCATTCTGCGACATTTATGTGCCTGGTGGAAAGGCCTGGTAAGAAATATACTCAAAGCGTAAATTTAGCAGATCAAAGCACCACTATGCTTGTGGGGCGTGTCCGAGACATGCCACTTAGTGGATGGTGAAAACAAACCGATTCACTATTAGCAGTAATTTGCTGCGTATTACGATTTGTGGAGCTTATGTCATGCTTATTTATGCATTCGGTGAAAAGACGGGTTTTGTAAGTACATTTTATTTGGCCCAATACACTGGTATGATAATACATACCTGTACTGTTGCATGGTGTCGCATCGTCCAGCATTTGTTTCTCGTAGTTTAGTTGCCAAAACTCTGATGATGTTCAGAAATAATAAAAAATTTATCTAAAGGAAAAAATAACACAGAGACACAATTACATTATCATCTGAAACACTGATTATCCTGAACGTGAAGGGGTAAAGTTCCAGTTCCAACTGAGTTTCTACTCACCACCACGGCTACCAAGATAGGCACTTGGTATATCCATTTCAGATTTCCTGCACTCAGGTTCCAACACCTGCAGAAACAAACAGGAAAAGGGAGGAAAAGAGAAAAGATGACTCTATTGATTAATCTCTTTGGTCATGTTTTATGAATACTACTGCCTTAGTGGGGACATGGGGTTTAGTTCCTGTCAACAGGTGGTGGATGCAGGCCCGGCTTTTGGCTCCGAGGTCTCACCTCCACAGAGCAAACCAATTTTACGCAAGGCAAATAGTGATTATCAGAGAGGGATTGAGGTAGCTTAAAGTTAGTTTGGGCCAATTTCCTCCTTGATGAGTGAAACTGCTGCCCTTGCCTTGGCCAAATGACGGCTGAAGATAGGTACCAACTGTCCGAGTCCCTACACAGGATCAAGCAATATGGATTAAGGAATGGCTGGATGAGTCTGATTACTGAAAAATGGATGACAACTTCCATTCTGGCATTTGTTGCCATCCAAAACGGTTGCTGTAAGCTACACCAAAAAAATTCCTGTGAAAAGGTTTTGGTGTGAAAGTTAAAGCTTTAAATGTTTAGTGTATAAACCGTAGATGTGGCTGTGAATACATCCCATCAGTATTAATGGACCTTTAGTCTTTCCAGACTGTTCATCAAACGAATGCATAGATAACAGATGGAAATTAAGACCTTAAAGCTGAAGTTTTGTTGTTCATCATCAATCATCTGACTTTGGCATTTCTGTGAAAAACTTTGACAAGAATGACTCACTCTGTATCGGCAAGCGTGGCTCGAACAGTGGCCCAGATGGTCACAAACACAGCTGGGACGCCTGCAAAATTACACAAAATGTGTGAAAATTGTCATTAAATTGCCATCACATGGTAAAGAACACCTTCAAGTTTTAATTTCAGGTCATATGAGTGGAACTGAGGCAGGACAGCATCCACATTGTATGCGCTGTGCTTCTGTAAGCTATACGCACAGTGTGTACAATGCAGGAACTGTAAAACCCACATTCAAGTATTTATAGGCTGCCCATTAAAGTGTCTGTATTCAACAGTACTATAAAATATGCTGACAACACCTCCTACAGATGCAAACGTTTTGGGATGTTTTGTCTCTCATGTTGAAGTTCAGTTTTGAGGTCAGCTGGTTACACTCAAGTGGATGTATGTAGAAAGTAAATCAAGCAGAACTCACCCCATCCAATCAGAGTAAATCCCCAGAGATACTTTTTGTCCGAAAAAAAGGTCATGAAGATGAGGCTGTGGAGGTAAAGGCCCTCCACGAGGATCCAGTAGTAATTGGTCGCCAGGAAGTACATGAACAAGGTCACAACCACTTTGCAGCTAATCTATACAAAACACACCAGGCAAGAGGAGCCAGTTAATCATGAGGAGAAAAAGAAACTTGATTAATTTTGTCACTTTTTAACATATTTGAACATAACCCAGACCTGTAGGAATGCTATTAAATTAACTCAATCACAACTCTGATTTTAACACTAAAACATCCTTTAAAGAGGCCAGATGTTTGCAGTGATTTACAAGTAAAGCATGATTGTTAGTCTCTGCATTAAGCTGCTGATCAAAGTAACATAACCCAACCTCACTGATAAAAGAAAAATTAAGTCAGTTTCAGTTAAATCAGAATGACATCGGCAAAATTCCTGCAAAAATCTGGGAAATCCCAAGCTCGCTGATTTTTCCATTGAAAGCAAATAAAAATATTCAAATAGGGGGAGGATTCCATGTTGTCTTATGCGCTTGCCGCCACATTCAGAGCTTTTACAGTCATTCAGGCTGTCTGTGAAATTTATTTCTATTTTCTGTTGTCCTCAACATCCAGAGGTTCTGTGGTATGAATCTGGTATTATAAAAAAGAGAAATCTACACTAAAAAAAATGATTAAGAGTTTCAATTTTGATCTTTTTTAAACTGTAATTGTCCTCGTGTTAACGTGATGATGTGTATTTTCCCTGGCGATAGGGGGCAGGACATATCTAAATCAGGCTGTATTTATGTGTTCAAGTAAGACCTCACCAACGGATGCCCATTAGGGTCAAAAATCTCTGGGAGCGCAACCTCCAGCAAAATGACAAGCACATCAGACTCCCGTTTATCACTGGCAATGAGCGAAGAGCTAAATATGTAAAACAACATTTATGAAAAGTGAAAGTTTTGTAATCGTTAGTTATGAATCAGTAAATGCATTTTGTCTAATATGGCGATGTCCAGAGACTTAAACCCACTCCCATGTATTTTAGAACCGATTTTTATGGTTATACGTTACGAAGCTGCCAATATTTTTCAACAACTGGGCATCATTTCAGTCATTTTCAAAAACATTTTGATGAATATATCCAGAGATTTACATTAAAAACTACACATTGTCTCTTTAAAGAGCAAGTCACCCCTACCAGAGTCTTACTCCACCCACACTTCATGTTTTAAAAATGCTCCTGAAGGAGGCATCATCTAGCGGACCGAGACAGTTAGTGACAAAATCGCCCCCTCAACCCCACTTGGGGTTTTCCCGTCCGAGAAACAATCCGTTAACAAGCGTGCACACGCAGGCACACACACACACACACACACACACACACACACACACACACGCGCGCGCGCACACACACACACACACACACACACACACACACACACACACACACACGTTTGAGCACACATGCACACAAACAAACTGCTCTGTTGGAGGATGTTTATTTAAAGAGGTGAGTGGCTCTGAGCCGTATCGGTTCATATTGACTCGTGACTGGCCGAGCCAGCTAGAGGCGTGGCCAAGACTCGGCTGCAGTCCAGTGCAGCCTCATATACGGAAATGGCAACATCAATGGGTACCTCTTAGCCCAAAGCAATGACTGATTCATATTCAATGTAGTGCTGAGTTTTAACCTTAAGAGTAGGGATGTGTACTGGTGAAATTCTGGCAATACGATACATATCACAAGTGGAGATGATGCGATGTATCATTATATATCAACCAGACGATATTAGCAATTTTCTTAGACTGAATTTATTTTAGGAAAATTAAATTAACAGCCTAGACTGATATGTAACATGTAGATAGAGGGATTTACATTTCAGTGGTGGAAAACCCATTGCACACTTCTGCCAACTAGTGGTTAGCGTTTGAATTGCACCAAAAGAAAAGAAAACACACAGATGTTTGCATGTAAATTCTTCCAATAATCCGATACACAGCTTTTGAATATCGATATAATATTGCAGGAAAAAATATCATGATATGTTGCCATATTGACATTTTCTTGCACCCCTACTTAAGAGGGTGCCATAATGTCAGCTTTAGGATTTTTGTTGTTGTTTTTAAATAAGATGCACTGAAATAACTAAATGACTACATGTCTAAAGCTTTACAATTATAGTTATTCAGCAAAAATCGTCCATTAGGGGGGCATGCTCTTAACGCGCTGCATCTTTGTTTATTTTTAATAAGTAAAAATTTTATTTTAATAATTAATTAATTATTTAAAATTATTATTTTATGTGGGTTTTGTGAATGCTGCATTCTTTTTTCGCCAGAACATTCAGCAGGCATCTACTTTAGTCTACACTAAATATAACTTACCTTACAACTAACCTTTATATACACAGCTTGTTTTTCAACATAATGACAAACTGTGTTCTTGGTATTTATATAAGCAACTCTGAACCATACTGTTGTATTGAAATTATTTATGGAATAAAAATTATCTGTTATCTGGTGCATGGATTTTTATTTAATATTGCACAAACATCTGTAACCTCAACTAATCTCACTCAGGGATTAATTGCTTTATTTTCCGTGATTTCTTTTTTTTTTTTTCAAAAGATACTTTTTTCTTACCGGTATCTCTCTAGCTCATGCAGGAGACCCAAAAGTCAATACTGGCTCCAAATTCAGGTTGAATCTCCACAGCTTTATCTTCCTCCCAGTGCTGTCACATTATTGCCGTCTATTCTGCTGTCCGTCAGTTAGTTATTGACCATGTTTTAACAGGCTTCAGCAAAAGGTTTCAGAAGAGGGCATTGCTTTAATAAAGGCTTTATTATTTTGGTGGAGAAGCATGTCTGTAATTTGAACGTCTATGTTCCATAACCAGGAATTAAATGAATTTCTAAAGCTGGGGAATTTTTAGGTTCTTATCACGGAAAGAAGAAAATATAGAGGAATAGGTCATTTCTTGTTTAATTAAGATAATTGTCACAATGTTATTCAGAGGGAATTCAAATTAAAATTTACTTACTTGAACGAACGCTCAAGCATAACTCAGATGTGTAAATTCTGCTACTAGGTTGACTATATTTGCATGAATTTAACAAGCAGTTCTAGTGAGACATGCTCAGTTTGGAGGGTTACCTGTATTGCATATGTTGTTTTAAAGGGGTTGAACACTTGTTTATGCAACACAGTTTCTAGTAGGAATGAATACCTTGTAAGTCATACTCAGGGGAAAAACTCACAGAAAGCGACTGAATCAGGAAGTGCAAGTAAGCTAGAGCAGAAAGTAGCATCAGATGGCAGATTTGGAGTTTTATTTCCAGACATCTCACCATGGAATGGACAACAGCAACATGGCACGAACACTGACTCTATTTGCTTTGCAACGTTGATGTTTTATCTCCACAAATAACATTAGCCTGGAGGAGTTCTGCTGTATGGTGGAACTGTACATGCTAACGGTTAGCTTCTACCAGCCGAGACATTCTCCGCTGTTTCCTGGATGCTAAACCAAAACCAGCCTTCATCCTTGTGAGTCAAAATGGGTGGGTGCATGAATGTTAAGCGACTGTGTGACGTAGATCTGTCAAGATTTTCTAATCCTAGAGTTTCACCATCTTTTTCCTATAAGATGCTAGTGCAGGAGATAGGTGTAAGAGACTATTTTCATGTTTAGCCTGCATAAAAATCTCAGAGTGACCATTATAATCAGAAATAATCATTAAAAAATGTTTTTTTCATACCACACACTATACTAAAATCTTTTATTTCCCTTCATTGTGAAAAACAATAATATATGTATTTACTTATTTATTATAATTTTCCTGTGCTCTAAATCATAACTTTTTGGAAAGATTCACTCACAAATTGTGCTTTGTTTGCTGATGGAGCTTCAGTAATGGACTTCAAGTCCTCCACTGTGACTCCTTCCATGTTCTCTAATGCTGATCCAGAGTAGAGAACCACATCTTTCACAAAAATGCTGATAGCGCGTAGCATGTAGGACACAAATAAGTGCATGTGGATGTAGTTTCTGGTGCAGTGCAGCCGTCTGGGGAGGAGAAAAAATACGACTAAAAGGTCAAACTGTTAATGAAATGAAGACAGTGTTAATACACACATTCATACACACATACCCAAGCTAATTAAAACCAGCTGAATTCCAAACTGACTCTAACACATTCCTCAGATTTTGCAAAAGCACACAAATATCAGACCTCTATGCTCCAGTTCTGCTGTTAAACAAATTGCAAGCATGTGTAGAGCAGTTGCGAAAACATGCAAATTATCTGCCTGTCAAGCATCCGACACATTTAATGTGGGTTGACCTTTGACGTCACGATCCATTTGACATAATTTGCTGGGTCAATGGACAGAAACCTTAAGTCATTACAGTCCAAAAAATGGCAAAGATAATATTTGCTGAATGTTTATTAGTGCCAAAATATTCTAAAACTGTAGATTTTTAAAACATTTACGGGATACTGAAATTAAACCACTGTATCTACAATCAGCCCCGTCCACAATTTCTTTCACTTAATCTCATTAATGAGCTGACACGGTGCCCTCAGAGACCCATTGATTCAGGAAAACTAATCTAGCATACGTATCCCAGGTGGAAAAATAAACAAAACACAAGTGCTAATGTAAAATATCCCTTTGCTTTCTCTGGAAAACATTTATGAGCTCTCCTTTCGAAAAGCTGATGTGTTGAAGGGGAGACATGGTTGTAGCACTTCGGAGTGCGGTGCCAGAATGTCAGATGGGCCCCTGGGATAACTTATTAAACTCATTTGGCACGTATGTTTCCCCGTTCCAGTTGGAAATGTTCTTAAAATCTGACTGACTGCCTGTACAGTAAGTTACGCCAGTGGGAACATTAGTAAACAGCGGCTTTGCATCGATTCCTGATACTCTCTATGCCCATAAAAAAGCAAACACAGACCAATCTGCTCTGAATTTATCAAAATGATCCAAATTTAACCCCTTGAAGGGATCTTTCCTCCATCTAGGAAGCATTGTATTATCAATACAAGATTTATGGCATCTGAAACTAAGCAAAAATACTCTTCCTTTGTACAAATTTTTACCTTATAAATAAATGATTTACATATTAGCATTTTCTGTTTTGGAAGTAAAAATGAATCCCTTTTTCACTTTTAGTGCTTTCATCTAAATATTCAGTATTTTTCTGTAAAAATAAATAAAAAAAACACATGTGCTGTTATAATCATATTAAACATAATTTAAATCTTAATGGACAATAGCAGAAGCAAATTGTTTTTGCTCTGAATTCAGTCGCCATGCTCCATTAGAACCTCAGCAGGCCAGACCGGTCTTGTGGCTTGCCAATCACAGCGCTCTATCAGTTTGGTGGGCCAATCACGGCCAATCACGGCGTTCTATCTCTTTGGTGGGCCAGTCACAGGGCTCTATTGTGGCACTTACGGATTAGCGTCGGCACGGTCAGGGTTTGGTCAGGCTGGGTGGCGTGGGTTCAGTCTTGGATGGGCGGTGTAGTGTTCACATATAAATCCGAGGAACTTCTCAGGAATGCAGAAATCCCTGAGCCTGTGGGCGGCGCTTAATGCGCTCCATAAGGTAAATAAAAGGCGGACATGAGCTGTGTTGCTTCTGGAGACTCTGAACCACATTATTTTATTAATTTGCTGTGTGTGTCCTCATAAACTTGTGCCACACACACACACACACACACACACACACACACACACACACACACACACACACGCACACACACACACTGATTTCTCCCATGAGCAGCTGCCTGCTCACTAGGGCAAGAGCTCTGATGTGGAGAACAGGTGAGCGCGCGCGCACACACACACACACACACACACACACACGCACGCACACACACACACACACACACACACACACACACACACACACACACACACACACACACACACACACACACACACACACACACACACACACACACACACAGCTATTCTCTTCTCCCGTTCCCACACTTAACGACAAAAGTTTACTCAACAGCACCCATCATGAAAATGAATCGCGCTTGCGGGAAACCCCCCGCTGGCTCATTCTTTTTGCAGATCGGAGGCGGTAGGCGTAATTTTAGCCGGCCAACCAGTCCGTAGTGTCGCCTCGGTCCCAGTCTGACCGCTGGGGAGAAGGTTTGAGAAAAAGTCGCCTCAGCACCGAAAACGCAAATCTGACCTGTGTGTGAAACCAAATTCCGATGCCGTTCGATATCTTTTGGGGGAGAACCAATGCTAATGTGTAAGCGCAATTGGTTTGGTGGGTGAGATGTTACTGCAACTGAGCAAAACTAAAATTGATAGGGCTCATTTGAAACCGCTTTGGCATCAATGTTGGACTATTTAGGCTTGGGTGTTTCTTTGAGTCAAGAGCAAATAGAGGCACTTAAGTCCTTTATAAAGAATAATAATTTATTTGTGTCTTCTTCGACAGCATATGGTGGACTGGGCTGCTGCTTGACATCTGTAGTGGTGAGTATGTCACATCGTTTGTTGTTCAATAGAATCCATGGACAGTTTGAAAGACAACTGTAGAAGCTACCCCATAACTGAGCTCTGTCTATGCGTTGTAACCAGACTATATGCGGTATGCATGAGTATGGGATGGCTTGCCAGGCTAGCAGAACTACTTTTATTCAGCCACAATGCAAGGTTTTAAAGCATTTACAATCGAATCTCAATCTAGACCTTGACTTGCTCATTTCAAAACTTTTTATTTTTTTAACCATTTTTAACCAACTTGATCTTGAGTTGTCAAGGTCCTGAACCAGCAACCCTACCCTAGACCAACAACGGTGTCTGACTATAGGTATTTTTCCACCATTGGAACTTCCTTTTACTGGACCTTTGCAACATGCGTGTTTCCATTTCACCGGGCTGGCCTGAAAGGACCATTTTCCGGGCCATTTCAGGAACCAAACAAGTACCTCAAATGGGGTATGTAGTCGCAACTGACTCTGTATAGTTGCTGAGCGGGACTTGTGGTTAACTCATGCTGCTTGGTTGTAACTCAAAAGGAAACTATATCAGCAGATATGGCAACTTAATTGAGATACTGGAGGAGTTGCTGGTAAAGCTGAATGAAAAGAAAAGAAAGTAAGCAGTAGTCACACTGCTATAAAATTACAATTTTTTTAAATCACAAAGATGAAAAATGTGGCAAAAATCCCTCCCAAACACTGTAAATATGGTTTCTTGTGATGTCTTACAGAGCACCGTAAAAAACGACACTTCTTCTGGTCATTGAATGTCATTTTTTTACATCCCAGAGCCAATCTCCTTGTCCTAGGCGGAATGCCTACTTTTATTCTACTTCGAGAGAATAAAACTTTTAACGTTATTAATGCACATGGATGCCTTAAAGCGCTGATCAGTGACATCACTCAAAATGGCTGCGATATGTTGACGTCTTAGCTAATTCCTGAAAAGGGCCGATTTTGCATAGAAACACGACAACTGAGATGACCGAGCCATCGTATTTCCTCTGCCCGCTTCCCCCTTCCAATAACTTTCCTGGAACTCCTAGTGGAAACGTGGCTTATGATGTTCTTTCCTGAAACGCAGTGCTAGTTTCACAGCTGATGTAACAAGACACAGATGTTCCAAAACGTTCCACTTTTGCTTCATGAATATTTTCCCAGCAGGGCTCATCAAAGAAATAGTTTCTTGTCCTATGTGTTATATTTGGTCACTTTCTTATTATGTGTCGTGACCCCCGACTTCCTGTAGTAATTCAAATGACTAAGTTCTTTTATTTGTTTAAAAATTGGGCACAATGTGTTGACATCTTTTAGCCTACCTCATGCCATCAAACAGGTTCTATCTCAATTTACAGCTCCAGCAGTAACAAGGCCTGGGTGTGGCATGTGAAACTGAACTCAGCCTTCAAAATAATACAGTTAATCAGGATTATTTCATGATTTAACGGGGTGCAATTACGTTTTCACGTAGAACCAGGTTAGTTTGAATAGGTTTTGTCTCCTGATTGATAAAACCATTGCATAAAAGCTGCATTTTGTATTTGTCTGATACTGAAGTTTGTTGCTCATCTGAACTGTTTAGGGGTGAGAAAATAGAAAAAACCAGAGTGGATCTGTGGGAGGGTAAATACTGAGAAAGCTGTGTGGAATTACAAAACTCAAAACAGAACATTTAGTTGCTTTTCAACTAAACCCCAAATCAGCCTGAAAACAATAACATGTCAAGCAAGAAGGCATGACTTAGTGCAAGCCTGAAAGAAGACTGCTTCTCATCATTTTAGTCTGTTAAGGTCAAATGTCACATTTGATGGAGCCTAGATGCTCCATTTTGTGAGATTTACCCATATTTGAATCTATATTTTTAATAAAATGTCATGAGACTTCCTGTTGATTCTTTCATGCAAATGCTGCTACCTTCATTTGATGCAGTAAAATGTTTTATTTTGTATGAAAATGTTTTAATGGTGACAGCACAGACTCACCGAAAATAACCCAAGATAACGACAGCCACCATGAGGGATCCCAAAGAGATGGAGTACCCGACTGTGTAGATGAGATACAAACGGTGAAAGACCTCCTGTTGGAGAAGGATCGTTTTTTAGACACTTGAAAGGCACAAAAACAGACAGAAACATGGAATACTTCTTTATTCATTTAGATTTTAGAATTTTTTATTGAGAGATCAAAATCTTAAAATATATTTTCTTTAGAGTTTCTAACAATTTTCCAAACAGATGTGGCTAAATAAGTTAAAATACAGAGAGACTTAAAAACCATACTAAAGCATCAAATGATTATATTAAGAAAATTTCTAAATTACATTTTATTATCATTATGCAAACAAATTTCTAATTATGCCTTGGTAAACAAGTATTTAGAAAGTAACTTTTTTTTTATTTTAATTCATATAAATTATTATTTTATTTTAATTTAGTTTACCGAAATAAATCTTTTTAATTGTATCTTCATTTTTCATATTAAAAATAATTACAAAGTTTGAATCTGTCATCTTGTGTACACTTCCATACGAGAGAGAGAGAGAGAGAGAGAGAGAGAGAGAGAGAGAGAGAGAGAGAGAGAGAGAGAGAGAGACAGAGACACAGAGAGAGAGAGAGACAGAGACAGAGACAGACAGAGAGAGAGAGAGAGAGAGAGAGAGAGAGAGAGACAGAGACAGAGAGAGAGAGAAAATCCAGCAGCAAACTGGCACAAGAGGACACCATAAACTAGGCCATTCACTAAACCCTCTTTGTCCCAGTGTGCAAAGGGGCCAAAGGGCTCCATGTCTTGATATTTATTTTTTAAATTTATTTTATTTATTTAACCTTAATAGTAATTAGCTTCACATCAAAGAAAAACATGTAAAATAAAAAAACATACTAGAATAAAAATAAGAAAAAAAAGACAAAGGACTGTTCTCATATATAAAATGTGCACGCAAACAAAACAGACTTAAAACTGTCTGCACTCAGAAGCAGGCTATTGATTGCAATGAATTATTGAAGGTAGAAAAATGAAACATAGGTAGTGAGCTTCTAGGTAGTGAGCTTCAGTGATTTTTTGCAGCTCATTCCAGTCATTGGAAGCAGCAAACTGGAATGAGGAGCATCCAAAGGAGGTGCGAGCTTTGGGAATAATCATAGAGATGAAGTTACTGGAACGTAAATTGCTCTGGTTATTGGATGTGATGAGTATTGAGAGAAGATATGATGGAGTTCTACTGATGATTGTTTTGTGTATGAACTGATATCAATGTAACAACCTGCAGGACTGGAGTGATGGCCAATTAACGAGTGAGTACAAATCACAATGATGAGTAGTGAAAGAGGCACCAGTGATCACTGGGTCCAGCTTTAGAAAAGCCTGACATGTTTTATTATAACACTGGTCAGAAGTGACATACATGGCCCTGCTTCAACCCAATCAAACCTGGGATTACATGATACCAGCTCAATTGCATAAAACCTTCTAGAAATGTCCTAAAAAATCTGAAAACTAAGACCAACAGGATTTGTGATTTGTCATCTTCAGTCGTTATATTCTAAAGCAACACTTTAACATGCACATACTATCATCCAAGTTTATTTAATAAATATTAAAAACATGCAGCAACAACAACTAGGGGTGAAGGACACTCTGATTGATGTGAATTCTCTCTGGAGTGCTCCCTGTCAAGTTTTGCAATTTCCTATGAGGACTGATGTGACACAGGCTTTCAGATTGTGTTTGAAGTGAATTTTAACTAAAGAATATTATCACAAAGCAACCCCGCTGCTAGTCTGCCATTATCTCCCCATGTCATAAAAAAAGACAATTCACATTAATGAGAAGGCCTATTGCTAATGTGTTACACATTCCAAACCTATTATGATGACAGGCTTTAATTGTGCAATACTAAAGGACTGCTTTGACTGGTGATGCATTCAGTCATCCTAATGAGAAGAACTAGTGTTTCTGTGATCCTAAGCATGCAAATAGGAAGGAGAAGAATCTCACCTTTTCATGGCTATAGTTGTAATGGTAAAGGAATTTTGTACACTCGTTATAATTGGCCCATGTCTTGTTGATTGAGGCCAGCTCCCACGTTCCATTGTTGTCACATCGCCGGTATGCCAGTCCTGGATACCAGAAGACAAGACAACTCACCGTCTCGTAAGAAAATATGTAATGGAACAAATGTGCACACACACACAAAAAAGTAATAAAGATTTAGAAATTATGGGAAGGTGCATTAACATAATGGGATAGTTTTACATGTATTATGTAGTATTAATAGTTATTACTCACTTCTTAGATGTTTCAATAGATCCTTAACATTTATGTATTCATTTAAAGAGCTTGTTTACGAAAACTGATAATTCTGTTTTTTTATGTACAAAATTCATCTTTTTTATTATTTACTTCAGCTGGTATCAGTCAAAATAACAATAAATAAACATAATCCAAATCTGAAAACTACTAAAATTCTGAAGTGATCCAATGTTCAAATAATGTGCACTTTTTTTTCTAAAATGATGTTAACCATGCACCAAGCATATTGCCGTCAGTGTGAGGAAAAACATTAACGAGTATCTCGCAACAATGAGAAAGCTTTTTGTTACAACATGATATGAATCTTGTTTTAACGTTTTCATAATAACAAAATATAAAAGTCATTTTACAGAGAAAGTTTCTCAAAATAATGTGTTAAATATTTAATAATAATGAAAAAGTTTGTAATATCAACCAATCAAATAATTTTTTTGTATAGCACTTTAAATGTAACAATGTTGCTCAAAAAACATAAAATAACTATAATAATAATAATAATAATAATAATAATAATAATAATAATAATAATAATTCGTCTTCGTCGTCTTCGTCTTCCTCCGCTTATCCGGGTCCGGGTCGCGGGGGCAGCATCCCAATTAGGGAGCTCCAGGCCGTCCTCTCCCCGGCCTTGTCCACCAGCTCCTCCGGCAGGACCCCAAGGCGTTCCCGGACCAGATTGGAGATGTAACCTCTCCAACGTGTCCTGGGTCGACCCGGGGGCCTTCTGCCGGCAGGACATGCCCGAAACACCTCCCCGGGGAGGCGTCCAGGAGGCATCCTGACCAGATGCCCAAACCACCTCAACTGGCTCCTTTCGATCCGGAGGAGCAGCGGTTCTACTCCGAGTCCCTCCCGAATGTCCGAGCTCCTCACCCTATCTCTAAGGCTGAGCCCGGCCACCCTACGGAGGAAACTCATTTCGGCCGCTTGTATCCGCGATCTCGTTCTTTCGGTCATTACCCAAAGCTCATGACCATAGGTGAGGATTGGGACGTAGATCGACCGGTAAATCGAGAGCCTGGCTTTCTGGCTCAGCTCCCTCTTCCCCACGACAGATCGGCTCAGCGTCCGCATCACTGCAGACGCCGAACCAATCCGCCTGTCGATCTCCCGATCCCTCCTACCCTCACTCGTGAACAAGACCCCGAGATACTTAAACTCCTCCACTTGAGGTAGGACCTCTCCCCCGACCCGGAGGTGGCAAGCCACCCTTTTCCGGTCGAGAACCATGGTCTCAGATTTGGAGGTGCTGATCCTCATCCCAGCCGCTTCACATTCGGCCGCGAACCTACCCAGCAAGAGCTGAAGGTCAGAGCTGGATGAAGCTAGGAGGACCACATCATCCGCAAAAAGCAGAGACGAGATTCTCCTGCCACCAAACTCGACACACTCCACACCACGGCTGCGTCTAGAAATTCTGTCCATAAAAGTGATGAACAGAACCGGTGACAAAGGGCAGCCCTGGCGGAGTCCAACCCTCACTGGGAACAGGTCCGACTTACTACCGGCTATGCGGACAAAACTCACGCTCCTCTGGTAAAGGGACTGAATGGCCCTTAACAGAAAGCCACCCACCCCATACTCCTGGAGCGTCCCCCACAGGGTGCCCCTGGGGACACGGTCATAAGCCTTCTCCAAATCCACAAAGCACATGTGGATTGGTTGGGCAAACTCCCATGCCCCCTCCATCACCCTTGCAAGGGTATAGAGCTGGTCCACAGTTCCACGGCCAGGACGAAAACCACATTGCTCCTCCTCTATCTGAGATTCAACTATCGATCGGACCCTCCTCTCCAGTACCTTGGCGTAGACCTTTCCAGGGAGGCTGAGGAGTGTGATCCCCCTATAGTTGGAACACACCCTCAGGTCACCCTTCTTAAAGATGGGGACCACCACCCCGGTCTGCCACTCCCTAGGAACTGCCCCCGATGACCACGCAATGTTGTAGAGACGTGTCAACCATGACAGCCCTACAACATCCATAGCCTTGAGATACCCAGGACGAACCTCATCCGCCCCCGGGGCTCCGCCGCTGTGTAGTTGTTTGACTACCTCAGCAACTTCTGCCCTCGAGATCGGACAGTCCATCCCCAGGCCTCCCAGCTCTGGTTCCTCCTCGGAATGCGCATTGGTGGGATTGAGGAGCTCCTCAAAGTATTCCTTCCACCGTCCGACTATATCCTCAGTTGACGTCAGCAGCTCCCCATCCCCACTGGAAACAGTGTGAGCGAGTTGCTGCCTTCCTCTCCTGAGGCGCCGGACAGTTTGCCAGAACCTCTTTGGAGCCGATCGATAGTCTTTCTCCATGGCCTCACCAAACTCCTCCCACGCCCGAGATTTTGCCTCGGCAACTGCCACTGCTGCACCCCGCTTGGCTATCCGTTACCTGTCTGCTGCCTCCGGAGACCCACAGACCAGCCACGCCCTGTAGGCCTCCTTCTTCAGCCTGACGGCTCCCCGAACCTCTGGTGTCCACCAGCGGGTACGGGGGTTGCCACCACGACTGGCACCGGCCACCTTACGACCACAGCTAGCAACAGCCGCCTCGACAATCGCAGAGTGGAACAAGGCCCACTCGGACTCAATGTCCCCCACTGCTCTCGGGACGTGGTCAAAGCTCTGCCGGAGGTGGGAGTTGAAGACCGTCTTGACAGGTTCTTCTGCCAGGCGTTCCCAGCAGACCCTCACTATGCGTTTGGGTCTGCCAGGTCTACGCGGCATGTTCCCTTGCCATCTGATCCAACTCACCACCAGGTGGTGATCAGTTGACAGCTCCGCCCCTCTCTTCACTCGGGTGTCCAAAACATACGGCCGCAGGTCAGATGATACGACTACAAAATATATCATCGACCTGTGACCTAGGCTGCCCTGGTACCAAGTGTACCGGTGGGCATCCTTATGTTCGAACATGGTGTTCGTTATGGCCAAACTGCGGCTTGCACAGAAGTCCAATAACAAAACACCGCTCGAGTTCAGATTAGGTGGGCCGTTCCTCCCAATCACACCCCTCCAGGTCAAGCTGTCATTGCCCACGTGAGCATTGAAGTCCCCCAGCAGGACAATGGAGTCCCCTGATGGAGCACTATCTAGCACTCGTCCCAGGGACTCCAAAAAGGGTGGGTACTCTGAACTGATATTTGGCCCATAAGCACAAACAACAGTCAGGACCCGTTCCCCGACCCGAAGGCGCAAGGAAGCTACCCTCTTGTCCCCCGGGGTACACCCCAACACACAGGCAGAGAGTCTCGGGGCTAACAAAAAGCCAACCCCAGCCCTCCGCCTCTCACCCAGAGCAACTCCAGCAAAGTAGAGTGTCCAACCCCTCTCCAGGTCTCGGGTTCCAGAGCCAATGCAATGTGTCGAGGTGAGTCCGACTATATCTAGCCAGTACCGCTCAACCTCTGCCACAAGCTCCGGCTCCTTCCCCGCCAGCGAGGTGACGTTCCATGTCCCAAAAACTAGTTTTCTTGTCCGGGGATTGGACCGCCAAGGCTCCCGCCTTGGTCTGCCACCCGATTCGCATTGCACCGGACCCTTCATGTTCCTCCTGCGGGTGGTGGGTCCACAGTTGGACGAGCCCATGTATCCGGTTCGGGCTGGGCCCGGCCGGGCCCCATGGGTGAAAGCCCGGCCACCAGGCGCTCGCTCACGGGCCCCAACCCCAGGCCTGGCTCCAGGGTGGGACCCCGGTAACCCTCCGGGCCGGGTACTCCGACTCTTCGTTTTAACCGCCATGAAAGATCCTTCGAACCGTTCTTTGTCTCACCCTTCACCTAAGACCAATTTGTCATGGGAGACCCTACCAGGGGCACTAAGTGCCCCAGACAACATAGCTCCTAGGATCATTAGGGCACTCAAACTCCTCCACCACGATAAGGTGACGGTTCAAGGAGGAGTAATAGTAATAGTAAAATTGTGGTTATATGTTGTAGCGATGTAGTCCAGATGAATGAGCTAGTTATTCCTGTTCTTGGCAGCATTTTAGGAAGTATGGCAGTAGCAGTGCCACAACAATGGGGGTTGTAACACAAATAGATTCCCCACACAAGGGGACCATGTCAATATCCTTTTATTCATGTAAAAAGGTTTCAAAGTTTTAAAATTGTAAAAGGCAAAAACAGGAAGTGAACTTTTACTTTGAAAGCTGCACCTCAACCAGAAAAAGGAAATATTACATGAAATCCACGTAAAGACTGTTTCATTGTTTTTAATGTGAAGAACACCTTGACCAAAGTGTGGAGGAATATGTCCATCTGATAAATTACTGCTTCATAAAAAGGCACAAAGTATCTCTTGCTGACTCTATCGTCTACCTTTGTTTCTTCTGGATGAAATTCAGACATCCTGTGTGATTGGCGAACTTTCTCATTATTACGAGATAAAAAACACAATTAGAAAAAAAATCCTTCAAGTTATAACGAGAAATGTTCTGATTATTACGAGATACTGCTTCTATAGTTTTTACCAGCACTGATGGTAATGCACTTCCATTGAATTTTACCTTTATGGTTGAAGTCATAGATGTACTCAGGACAAGACGTGGATACACGCTTTCCAGGAGCTCCTTCAGGCCAGCAAACAATGCCATCCCATTCTGGTGGGCAGAAACCACCTGCACACACAAAATCAGAACAGACTTTTATAAAATAAAAGCACTGCGTATTCTAAAGCTGTCCGTCATCTTTAAAGGCACAAATGGCAGTTTTGCTTGCTTTTAGCACCCCCTAGTGTCCGTTAATAATTATCTGTGGTTAAACGGAAAATGAAATGTATCTCCTTGCTGTGTGTTTGTCATTTTAACAACTTAATCTAACTACTGTAGCGCCTCTCCAGCCTTCATTCGTATCTAGAGGAGTGATTCATCACTAAATGAAACAAATCAGCCGTGTTCATGATCTAAAACATGCAGGAAATGCAGCGTCAGCATGTCAGCTCAAAAAGCTGACATGCTGACAAAGTCCAACAGGTAGCAACCCGCTACTCTGAAATTGACTCAGGAAGCAGTGGGGTCTGAGTGACATTTCATTAACCCTGTAAAGGGCCATTTTACCACATACTGGTACAAGAAAATTATTTAAAGGGATACTAAGCAGCTTTGCTTGCTTTAGACACCCCCGGTGTTCATTTGTAGAAGCAAAACTATCTCCTTGCTGTGCGTTCGTCTTTTTAAAGCCTTAATCCAGGCCTACTCAATGCCAGGTCTCAAGGGTCGGTATTCGGCACATTTTAGATTCAGTGGTTGAGTCACCTGTGTTGCTGCTCATCAGGCTCTGCAGAAGCCTGTTAATTACCTGCTGATTAAAATCAGGCGTTTAACAGAGTTAAAAATTAAACGTACTGAAAACCTGCCCTCCATTCCTGGAACTGAACTCCCCTGCCATAGGTTAGATGCATGACCTGCATGTTTATGTAAATTAGCATTTTCAATGTGCCTTGTAATTTATGGTGAGTCTCACCAAAAAATGGTTAAGAAAACTCGGGTCACCACCAGGAAGCACACCATTACAGCACTTCCTATTTGTTGCAACATAAAGACTTGGCCGAATGGAATTCCCTATAACAAGCTGTCAATTGAATCCAGTGTGTTAAGGCACGATTGTTAGCTTCTCTGAATTTTTACAAGCGCTTCATTGTTGATGGAATCATGCAGGTTTTATGTTGCATGGAAATGGTTTTAGCATGGATCTCATTTATAAGATTCCCTGCAACAGTGAACGCATTGAAGCTCTTTAAGTAGGTTATTATGGATAAATCCAACTACTAGGTTATAGAGACACAGTTCTTATCTTGCCTTATCATTCTGTCTATTTAATATTATTTCAGACCATGGATGTCTATAGACTTGGATCTCTGATAATGGAAACAAAATTCCATCCCCACAAAGTCTTTGTAAAAAATCTCTCTTATGGCTTGGCATTCATGTTGCATTATTGAAAGCATCTGCCCTGCTTTAACCACTAATAAGTAGTTGTATATAAAACTCAAATGATCTCTATGCAACAGATCCGTTATTTGGGGGGAAAAAGCATCTGACGCTTTGGCCACTTGTGTTTGTATTTGCCTGTCACTGCGAGCATGAAATTAAAGAGCATACTGACTGGAGCTGGCAGAGTCCCACAGATCTCTGAGAAAAAACAGAGTTCAGTTTTCAAAAATCACACTGACCACACATCCTGGGAGTAAAAGTAGAATAGCTGCTCTCCTTTTGCCAGAGTTTTATTTCTATAGGACCACCTACAAACAGGCCTAAATTAGTCGCTAAACACACGAGTATGCAGTTTCCCGTAAATTTCCTCCACCACGATTTAAATATAAACGTGACTGTGAATGCACTTTGGTATTAGTGATGTCACTGGGGTTTTGAGAACATTTTCTTTTCCTTCCCCTGACTTATTTGATTCTGACCTGTCCAAACACAAATTGCATTTTCTCCTGATGCATGCAACCTTTTTTATAGTGACTTCCAGTGTTATTCTACACTCAAAACCACAAGCTTCAGGGCTGAGCTATTTTCACACTGCAAAACTTTGGGGATTTGAACCCACATCCCTCCACGGTCCTGCCTGAGCAAACCTCAACATTCCCCCTCAAAGAAAACATTGTCTCAGCACTTTAATGATAACTTTTTTGTGTATTTCATGGACAAATATGGAATTAAAAGCTAAAATAGAACTTGGTTTGGAGCCTCAGAGGGTATCCATCATTTCTCTTTTCAATCTAAACTTAATATATCTGAAAATTGGTTTGACCCCAGGTTTTGTATATGCTCTTGAGACAGTTCAGCACATAACAGCAGGGTGTCGACAAGGAAAATAGCTGCAAAGATTTAAAAAGAATGAGCGAGCTAGGATCTTGTGGGACTTCCAGATCCTCACTAATAGAAATGAATGATGGCTGGTCAACAAAACCACAGAAGAAGGAAGTGGTGACAGATGGAGGAAGAGTAAAAACTCGAACTAAGATGCATAAAAAGATTAAGAACTAATGACAATAATAAATGATACAAAATATGAGCAATATAAGTGGTACAAAGTAAAAAAAAGTCCAATCAGTCATGTAAAATGTGCATTCAGACTGTGTTCATCCATGCATATGTCAGGACATAATTTGGTTATATTATTAGTCTGGCTTTAATAGACATCTTGATAAAAATAGACATGTTCAATGTTCCAAAAGAGGTCAGAAACATCATGCATGATGAGTCGTATAAAGTGTTACAGGTACGCAGATCAGCTGTCTTGTGCTGACCTGCTGCATGTAACAGCTATTAGACCATTAAAGAAGAGGACATATCTGCAGTTACACAGCAAATATACAAAAGCTGCAGAAGTCAGGATAACCAAACATGTAATGGAGAGCTATGTATTTCTTTTTCATTTTTGTCTCAAAATTCCTGGGAAGTCAACCACTTTCCATTCTGTTATTGGCAGAGGTTTTTAGAGAAATGCGAGAGAACCACTTCATTCATTTTTTGTCTTTTTTAATTTCCAGTACTTCGTTAGAACGTTAAATCTGCTGTACTCAATCTGCAAACATGCTACTGAAGGTTGTGAAAGCAAATATGGTCACGGAACGCTCGCCCCTCCTCTGGGGTATCTTTCTTGGATCCGTGTCCACCGGAACCGAAAACCCACATTGTCAGAAGACACAAAACTGCGCTAAACACCAGTCGTCGTTTTCTCCAAAAATGTTTTGTTGTTTGTGACTTCAACCCCCAACTGGTTGGGACTCTGGTAGTTTGTCCTAAAATTGAAGTGGTAGCAGCCAGCTAATTCTCCTTCTCTGATGCTGTTGAGCCAAGAACCTCTCAAACCAATGGTGTTCTGTTGCTAAATACATGGGTGCGTAATGATTGGAGGAGGCAGGGAAGTGCAGAGAGACAGACAACTGGATGGTCCAATAGTTGCTTTTGGTCCGAATCGTGTTATTGGCGAAGGTTTTGAATGTGAGAGAACCACTTTATTATAAACAATGTAATATGACAGTTGGACTCCACCAAGGCTGCCCTTCGTCACCGATCCTGTTCATAACTTTCATGGACAGGATTTCAGCCAAGGTGATGAGGAGATCTGTTTTAGTGGTCTAGGATCAGGTTTCTGCTTATTGCAGATAATGTGATCCTGTTAGGTACATCTGATTGTGATCTCCAGATTCCCCAGGCGTGGTTCGTAGCCAAGTGTGAAGCAGCTGGGATGAGAATCAGCTCCTCTAAATCCAAGACCATGGTCTTGGGACAAGGTCCTGCCCCAAGTGGAGGAGTCTAAGTATCTCGGGGTCTTGTTCATGAGTGAGGGAAAAATGGAGCACGAGATCGACAGGCGGATTGGTGCTACGTCTGCAGTGATGCAGGTGTTGTTCCAGTCTGTTGTGGAGAAGAGAGAGCTGAGCCGTAAGGCTACTCCTACTGTCATCTATGGTCACGAGCTTTAGGTAGTGACCGAAAGAATCACAACACAAGTACAAGCGGCCAAAATTAGTTTTGCTGCAGGGTGTCTGGGCTCTCCCTTAGAGATAGGGTGAGAAGCTCGCTCATCTGGGAGGGGCTCAGAGTAGACCCACTGCTCCTGCACATCAAGAGAAGCTAGTTAGACCTTCTCAGTGTCTGCCCTGGGACTGAGGGATCACGGTTCGGTCATACCAAAGACTTTAAAAATGGAACACACTGCCTCCCTGCTTCACACTCAAATTTCAGGGGATGGGATTGGGGAGTTAACTCACCAAATAGTCCCCGAGCGCAGCCGCAGCTGCAGCTCACCGCTCCCCATGAGGATTGGTCAAAATGCGGAGATGAATTTCACCAGTGTGTGATAACTAATGGGAATTTGACTTTAACTTTTAGGTAGCTCGGGCATCTGGTTAGGATGCCTCCTGGACGCCTCCACATCCAACTGGGAGGAGACCCAAGGGAAGACCCAGGACACACAGGAGGGACTATGTTTCTCTGCTGGCCAGGGAACACATTAGGATACCCCTGGAGAAGCTGGCCTAAGTGGCTGGGGAAAGGGAAGTCTGGACCGACCTCTTTGCTTAGGCTGCTGCCCCTGTGACCCGACCTGGATAAGAGGACAATAATGGATGGATAAATAAACAGATGTTATTAATCTATTGAAATCCGCCACACTCAGAGCATATGTTCCATGAAAATGGTAAAAAAAAATCTGTATTTTTTAATCCTGCAGACATAAACAGATTTTAAACCTGAAGCACAACTCACATCAGACATTAAATGATCAATCGCCTGCTTTCATATTATATCTTGACCTAGATTATATCTCATGCAAGCACATGGAAACGTGCGCGCACACACACACACACACACACACACACACACACACACACACACACACACACACACACACACACACACACACATACACACACACACACACACACACACACACACACACACACACACACACACACACACACACACACACACACACACATACATGCTGACACATAAGGGCAGAGCTGCTATACAGAAAAGTATAAAAGAAGTTTATGTATTTCATCAGATTGGTTTGTAACACTTCTAAGTAATTTATTGAATTGTTTATTTTTTGTTTTTCTTCTGCTCATTTTATTTTCCGATGATTTTTTGATACCAACACAAAGTTCACCAGAACCTCAGCTGCACACAAGGACTGACAGCAGCTGTAACGATCCTTCACAGGAAGGGTGTTCTTCAGAAGGAGATTAATGGCTTAACTAGGTATGTTGAGGTTGAAGTCAGAGTTTTTAGTGTCATGAAAGCTTCCCACTTTAATCCAGGTTGGATCAGCGAGGCTACACGCACTCCTCCACAGCAGAGTTTCAGATCATCTGTGCAAAAGATTAATCATCCCACTGATTTGTCATTCTGAACATTTAAATGTCGCAATTCAGTCCTTGTTACTTTATGGAACTGGAATAAAACTGGGAGCACTGGAATGACTTCTAAAAATATTGGAATTTTTGGAAAAATTACCTTAAAGGAGTGTGCATCATTTAACATAATGACATTTTCTTAATCAAAATAATCCAGATCAAGGATTTTAATATCAAAGGCTTTTTTATAATATAAACTCTTTTTAGTTTGTTTTGTCCTGCTTGCAGCACCTGTCCAGATGTAAACTATTATTGTAGCTGATTTTGGATCATTTACAGTAATGTCCTTTAATGTGCAGCGTCAACTGCTAAATCAGCTCAAATAAATGTAAATCTAAGAAAAGCAGTTGCATTGAAGCGTGTTGCTGGATTGGCGTCTTGTTCATTTGGAGACCAGAATATTGCAGGCTTTCGTGAGAAAAGCAGCTTTTATAACCAAGGACGGCAGCTGAAGATGTTTAAGGGGGAAACCGAAGCCTGCTGTGGATGTTCTGGAGTTTAACATGTGTACCACATAGCTATAATGCTCTACAAGATAATATATATTTCAAAATATTAAAATTTAAAAAAGAAACAAAACTGGCTTCTGATCAGTAGAGAAAAGAGTCCAGATGTCTGAGTAGTTTCTGCGATTCCGTGTTATTGCCTTTGGACGTCTGTCACTTTAAGCTAAAGCCTGGCGTTAATGCACAGGCATTCAACAAATACAAGATACATTTTTCAGCCCCTAAAGTTCTCCTCGGTAACAATATATTTTTTTTATCCAATTTGAGATTCATGAACATTTATTGAAACCACTAAATGTTGGGTAATACCAAACAAGAAATGCATCTACAGGGAAAAGTCAACAATAGCCTTTGTGTTCTGAGAATGGTATGTTCTTAATTATGAGTTTCATTTACAAAGGGGATTATTTGAAGGGTCAAAAAACTTAAGGAGACCACAATGTTACTGGGGTTGAAGAGAAAATATGAGTGGCTTGGCTGCAGGATCCGAAATCCCTTCCTGAACAATCAACTGATAATAATACAGAAACCACAGCTGGGGTGGAGGATGGAGACTGGTGGAAAATGATGCTCTCTGGATACCCATAATACACAAAACTGGGGCTTAAATACACCCGAGGATCAGCTTTACCTTCAATCCCAGCCTCAGGAAAGCCACTGGGAGGACAACGGAAGCCAAGACTTTTTTTACTGTAACTGAAAGTTTAGCTGCTTTACCCAAGAGGATGTTGAATAGAACATTTAATTTATATTTAAAACATTTAATGAAGCAAGATCATTACTGTGAAGAGCTAAATTATGCACAACAACTGATTGTTATTGCAAGCTCTTATAAATCAGCTTTCACAATAAAAAAAAAACCCACAAACCACATTCAGTTGTGAAAACAAATTCATCTTCTCAGACATCTTGTGATCGTCCTGCTAGCCCTGCTAACTATGCTGCTGTTTGAAAACTTGTGTGTTTGGTTTCTATCTTCCTGACATCAACCTCCCTGAACCTCTGAAACAATGAGCTGTCTAAGGTGTCATTTTATAAACCCCCCAGTCAGCAACTCCAAAGCTCACTCATTCATTCACCTAAAGTGCTTATTCATCTTTTGGGTTGCAGGAAGATGGTGCTCAACTCCAGTGGTCATTGGACGAGAGGAGGGGGACACCCTGGACAGATTTTCAGTGCATCACAGGGACAGAGGCAAACAACAAATTACACACTCACTCACACACACTAGAGTCACTAACCTGTCTTAAGCCAATCAAAGGGCTAACAGTTAAATGTACAACATTTTATTATGGGAAAAACACTGACCTTTGAACTAGAATAGATCGGTTTAATTGAACTTCACCATGAACACGATTTTTTGCTTTTTTAAAATGATTATTATTAAATATTGACTTATTTTTTGTAAAGAATGGCAACAGGAAAACAAATTACTCTTGTTTCCATGGTAAGTTTTTTTTATTAGAAAATACCTGTGGGCACCTCATAGGGTTACTGGGTGGCACCCTGGTGCCCAGTTAGTGACCCTAATTTAGAGTTCCCTAACATGCTGTGTTTTTGGTCTGTAAAAGAAAATCAGAGTACCCAGTGGAAAATCGTGCATGCATGGGTAGAACATGCTAACTCTGCACTGGAAGGCTGCAGCTGGTATTTGAACCTGTGGACTTCTTGCTGCGAGGCAACACTGCTAACTGCACCACCCTGCAGCCTTAACTCCAAAACTTGTACAAAATAAAGGTTTCTGTCAGCCTTCTGGAGCTATGAGAGACACATTTGTGGGTTCTATTAGCTGTTTCTCCAACCTCATTTTTATCTTAATTTATTAGCATTTTTTTTACAAAAAAAAATTGCTAAATATATTTTAAACTCAAACCCAACAAACAGAAAATAAACACTTCAAAATCTAAAAGCTTGGCAATGTTTTGAAGCTATGAATTTCATTTCCATGCCCAAACTAAGTTTATAGAGTTACATTTGTTATTATCAATTTTTAAAATCATGTTTCACATGTTCTAAGTCAATATTGCAAGGAGCTGCACAGTCAGTTAGCTAAGGCCAGAGTAAGAAAGATTTTCCTTCACTCACCTGGAATTCTGGCCTTTAGCTTTATGTTCCGCTCGCATTTTTGTTTCGCCATGAACAGCAGGCCTATTTGCTCCTCTTTTGTCAGAACATCATCTGCACAAACCTGGAGAAGAGATCCAGAAGGGGAAAAAAAGTTTAGGAAAGAAAAGGAAAGTGGCTATGACGCGTATACAGTGTTGGGCAAGTTACTTCAAAACTGTAATGCATTATTTATTACTTGTTACCCTCATTTTAAAGTAATTCATTACATTACAATATTACTGATTTTAAAATGTAAGGCATTACACTACTTTTGCATTACTTTAAGTTACTTTCACCAATACCACTTCAATATGAGTCTGGTAATCTGATGCTGAGTGAGCTCATGACATACATGTGGAAGGTGATGTGGTGTCTGAGCTAGGATTGCTGTTAAAAACAGTCAGATATAATAACAGTGCTTTAAAATGATTGTTTATTAAATAAAAACAACAACAATCTGTACTCTCCGCACGCTGCCATCTTATATTAACTGAGCAGGGAGTGAGGTGGTGGGGGCTCCAAGCCTATATTTGCCTTGATCCCCAAATGCCTTGATACGGCCCTGGATGTGGGACTGACTTCTGGGGAGATCTGATTCTATCACATGTATAAATATTAAATGCTTACATGTTATTGCTTTTCACTGGTAAAAATATCTATTGGAGATAAATCTACCTGCTTTTTTTCTTGATTTTATTTGAATAATTTCCTGCCCATTCTCTGTCTAACCTTCCTGCATGTTTTCTTCGTCTTCCAGAAAAACTGTTTCCTAAATTTCCCACTTTCTAACTAATCAGCCAAAGGGATGTACCAATGCAAATAAATAAATAAATAAACAAATAAAAATAAAATAACTTCATATGAGCTGCGCTCCAGCAGCAATGAGTTGAAATCACCGGGGCACAGATTATGAACTAAGCTGAAAAGTACATGAAGTACCAGAGAATATAGGCTGATATAAATGATCGCAAATGAATAACTTTGTTTTGGTGGAGCGATTTTGTGAATATAACAGCGGCCACGCGCAGGACGCAGATGGAGTATTTGAGCCGTTACCGCTGCGTCCTCTCTGCTCATAGAATGCCCGCAAAGCTGAGTCCATAAATGATGTCATATATGTGAATACTGGATCTTTTTTCAGTCTTCCCGCAATTTGAATTTTTAGGAAACACATCTTGATTCTGGGGTTAAAAATGCATTGTAATTACCGCATTACTGACAATTGTACCGCGTAAATATTACCATTTTCTTTCCCTGTAATGCCTTACATTAACACATTACAGCTAAAAGTAATGCATTACATTAATTAATTACTTTTGTACCGTGTTACTCCCAACACTGTCCATATAATACATGCTCTCATCTAAAACCCAAATAAAAAGCTTTGCTTGCTGCAACATCAACAAGCCACATGACCTGCTTCTGCTGTAGATGCTGCTTTAAAACCGTGAGCACAATAAGAAGGGATCTCATCATGCTGGTGGCAAGCTGGCGTACTTTTCTGTACAGATCCTTGAATATCCTGATACAGCTCTTTGCGTCCTTGACCATAGCGCTAAAATAAGAAATTATGATAAAAACAATTTCCCCTCAGGGTCAGAACGCTGCTGACATTTTATCAAAGGGAATATGAATGTGAGCAACATGGTGGCCTGGAATGTTAAAGGCCTATTCTGTGTATCTGGAAGGTCAGACTGCAGTGAACCACATCAGTGCATTTGTCAAAAGCATTATGAGCTTAGCGGTGTGTTTATTTCTGTCGTCACTGCCATAAAGCAAACATTTAATAGGATAAGTGATGTTTTATTTTTTTTATTTTTGACTGAATCATTTCAGGCCCATATCCTGTTTATAGCTGCAGCTTGTGTTGTGGTTCCTCTGGTCAGTGAATCATGACTGCTTGGACATTAAAACTGTTAAAACAAACATCCTAATCTCTACAGATAATGTATTTTAGCTTTTGAACTTCATTTGAGGATGACTTTTCAGGTGTGGTTTTCCAATCAAGGAAACATTCTTCTTTCTAAGAGATTATTTTTTCTGTTGCTGTTTGCGAACAAATACATTTTAGACAATAATGTACGACACCTTCATTTTTACCAGAGTGTGACAAGAAATAAGAAAAAAAAGTCTGATGATGAGGGTAAAAGTACAGTTCAGTGTTCAAAAAGTGTTATTATTTAATGACAAAAATTCATAGAGCCTGAAGGAGCAGCTAAAACACACACACACACACACACACACACACACACACACATTTCTATAGTGTTTAATTTAGTCCATTGTTACTATTTTGCCCCTCATCACTAAAACAGTTGAAAGGGTGTAGCGTCATGCTATCTGGAATTTTCCCCTTCCGTGCAGGCAGCAAAAGACGACGTCGCCCTCTGCTGCTCGCATCCTTCACGCTGATAACACGGTCCCATGTGTGATCCGACGTGTAAACCCCGTTGTCTCTGTTCGTGGTGTTGTGTCTGTGTCTCTATATCTATATCGCTTCCTTAATCCATCTTCTGTATTTTTGGTGTTCCGTGTTTATGATCCGTGTGCTGTCCCAATCCATTATGTGATTTTCCCTTGTGCAATGGTCCGTTACCGCTGATTTTTTTATTAAACGTTCCTACCATAAACAGAGACGACAGTGTTTATAGGTAGGATCACATTGTGTTATCAGCGTGAAGGATGCGGGCAGCAGAGGGCGACATCGTCTTTTGCTACCCACACAGAAACAGAAGTGACGTCATGAACAGCTGGCGGCTCTGACGAAGGCGGAAATTCCAGCAGAAACATGTCAGCCAAAGATAAAGAAACATCTAATGACTTCACTGTGTTAAATAAGAAAAAAGAAGATAACTGTACTCCTCTGTTGGTGTGCCCGTGTTGACCACCAAGACAACATTGGATGTAATGCATTTCTGGGGTATCCTGCCATCACTGCAATTATGTCTCTTGTGTGCTTATGTTTTCAGACTTTTTAACAAGAACAAATTTGTTCTTCACCTTTCCATCCATTCACCACCTCTAAACCCACATTTTCCATAAATTCCTGACACGAATAAAAAGTCTGCTGCATATCTTTGTACTCCTTCAGTCACTGTTTTATTCTCATATATCGTCTGATGTTTCACCGCGTGACGTTTTTCAGTCAGCTCCTTGTCTATGCTGCTAGATATCTTCAGCTCCCATTTCATTTTTTAAGGGGTCATGGCGGTGCTGTTGATAGAAGTAAAGAAAACAACATTCTGACCAATCACAGGCTTGCGATCTCTGTCGTTTTTGACGGATAGTTAGAAAATTGGGTTTTCTACATCTGACCTTGCATACCAGTTGGGGAGTCCTTGTGACCATGGATAATGGCATTGTGTGTCTTCAAGGATAAAGAAGTATGAACTAGGCTTTAGAATAATTTCATTACAGTTTAAGAAAATTTGCAATAACAAGATTTATGATATATTTAAGAGCAAAATAGGTAAAAACAATCATCTTGAATGTAAATCACATAATTTATTACCACAAACAACGAGCCTTTTAATGTTTTGTCTATGTTCTATTGTGCATGATGACAGTGTGAATTTATTTCCACCATTACCTAAACCATTGGGCACACTAGGTAATGAATAAGTCAGATCATTTATATCAATACAATAAATGGGCTTTATGATGTGATAAAGACATATTACCAAGGAAAATTGGATGATTCCAGTGTTTAAACTGCTTTTAATGCTTCATTTTCTTTGTGTACAGTTTAAAGTTGCAGTTTGTAAGAATATAGTGAACATTTTACAGTGAGAAAATGTCTAAAGAGTCTAATGTTTCAGTCATTTAGGAAGGAAGGTTATATTCAATCATATCTGGCCATGGATATTGTTTGTTTTTCTTCTTTCAAAACAAAGAAAGGACAGATGTAACTACTGTTTACCATCAGTAAGTGTGAGGTTGCCATCTCTCCTGCAAGCTAATACTGCAGCGCTGGCATTGTAATTTGATGACGGCTGGTAAAAAGCTCCAGAGTTGTTTAAAGTGGTTGCAGTTACCACATTTTACCACAAGACGTCATTTCTACTTCATTTACACATAATGCACCTTTAAATGTATGTTTATTTAAGATCATTCTAGTTTGTTAATGACAAAGACATCGGCAATCTACTCGACCAGTTTTTAGGTCTTCTTGAAGAGCCCATTCTGGGTGAAAAGATGACATGCACACATTGTCCTCTTGTGCACAGTCTTCGTGAACTCAAAAATAAACTGCAAAAAACTGAGCCGTTGTGGTTTCTCTCCATACAAACCCACAATACCTCAATCCATCAACATTTTCATTACTTTCAGAGCAGAAATAAGGATGTCCAGTCTGAGAGCTGAATGGGGCTTCAGAATGAAGACATTTATGGCTCTGCACGGTAAACAACCACAGATGGAACAACATTTGACCACAGGCGAACAAGGATAGATACAACCTGTTGACTGTGCTAACTATGCTAATATAGAATATTCCACTGACAGCTCCAGACATTAACACTATTTTAATCTTAATAACGGAACGGTGTTAGTTCAGGTGAAAGTTCAACCAAATAGAACTTCTGGTGAAATGATTATCCAGGAAGCACAGATCTGTCATTAACACTCAATATGTAAATACATGTGTTTTTTTTTTATAGTTTCAATGAATGCACCCATCTCATAGAACGTCAGCTAAAAGGAAACGCTAATCTGCAGCCTGATCCAAGCCCCCTGTAAAGGTTTCAAGTAAAATAAGCTTGCATAGGAGTATCATTTACGGTTTTAAGAGGAGAATCCTGGGTAATAAGAGTGCCCCCAGATTATTTCAGAAAACGATTCCTCCTCTGCTGGTCGGCGTCCAAACCTCCAGAAAGTAAACATAGCCATCACGGAGAGGAACATGGACATTCTTATTTACAGCATTCGATTCCGACACAGTATTCTTTTTGTTGCCTACTTTTGAATGTGAGCCAATAAAAAAAGAGAGAGGAATACACATCACACATCTGTGTGTTTCCATCCCCGGTCCCTAGAATAAAACTCCACTTGGGCAAACCACGAGTTTGTATTTGTCTTCACAAACTGCAGCTCTGGGTAAGAATAAATGAGCAAAGAGAGTGTGTATTTAGGCTGCACTGTCTGAGTTTAACCACAGAATGTAAAGCAGAGCTACAGTTACAGTCAAGATTTCTATTTCTCCTTGTATTATTTTTGTAAATGAAGACAAATTTGTCTATCAGAGGACATGTTTATTTATTTTTATATATCAAGTAATGTAGGATACAAATACAAAAAATGGACGGCTATACATACATACATAAAATATGGAATTTTCCCATTTCAGGAATTATGTTAGCTTGACAAGTCGTCCTATATATGTAAATATAGTCTGGCCATGACGCATAGACAGAGCTTGATTGTAGGGACAGAATCTGCGGTTGTTTTTCAAATGCAGTTGGATACCACTAGGACCAATCAGAGCAACAAGCAACATGACATCATCATTGCTACAGAAATCAGTCAATGGATCAGTCTGTAATGCATTAAAGAAGAAAAAGAAAAAATATCCTTTTTCCAAAATAAAGGACTTCAGTATTTCAATCTGCTTATGTGTAAAAGAAAACATGCACCCATTCTGTAGAGTCCCATGAAATTTGAAATGAGCACCACTTAGCATTAGCTATTAGCGTTACAGTACACATCTGTGAGAGGGGCTAAAGGAGCAATACAATATCATCGCCTCTAGGTGGTGCCATCTGTCAAAAAACTCAAGATTTCTAATTGAATCAAAGACAATGTTGTTGGCATAGACAAGAAAACATAGACGTCCCATTGAGCTCTGGAGAGTATAACAGCATTGCCACCATTTTAGGTGGGTCTCCTCTCTCTCCAAACCCAACTGGAATCAACACAGAGTGAGCAACTATGCCCATTTTTTGTGCAGCCTACGGTTGCATTAACAGGCGCACTATTGAACATAGATCACATGGGATTACTGTTGACTTTTCTAAGCCTACCTGTTGTCTACCTAGACATATTATGTCTGTGTTTGTGAAAAAGCATGATTAGTTGGGAAAGCACCTTCCTCAGTAAAAATACATGCACTGGGGGTAAATGGAGACCCATCTAAGATGGCGGGCGGCCACTATGGCAGTTCCAGTCCACTGGGCGTCTACTTATACAATGTGGTTTTTGGACTGTACTAACATGCTGTGATTTTTCTTGTTTGTCCCTATTCCAAGCAGTGAATAGGCAAATAAAATGCTTTGCAAGGTCCATTTTTTTCTTCTTCATTGGGACGCACAAAGAAAAACCTTGATTAACCAAAGGAGTTCAAAACGACCTCAAAGACCACAAAGTTCTGAACATGATAAATCACCGCCATACCAAACAAATGAGTAAAGCCTAATTTATACTTCTCCATCTGCGTCGGGACAGACACACGCAACGCCATTATACGTCCATGCAAGAGCCCTTGACGGGCTAGCGGAGGAAGACACGCCTCAAATTTTAACTATCCATCAAAAAAGAAGCCAGAGATCAAGCTTGTGATTGGTCAGGATGTTGCTCCCTGTTTTCCTATCCAATCCAATCCAATTTTATTTATAAAGCGCATTCACAAGGCATTACAACCAAACAAGGTTGTAATGCCTTGTTTTCATTCGTCAACAGTGTCATCTTTGCTGCTTCAAAAACAAAGAGATATTTAGCAGCAGACACGAAGCAGACTGAAGAACGTATCACAGAAAAAGTCTGAAAATATGAACATTTATTCACCCAAGGAGTACAAAGATATACAGCAATTGTTTTTTTCGTGGAGAGAAAAGATGAGAAATGTGAGTGTAGAGGTGCCGATCGCATGAAGAGGTGGAGGGGAATGAAGGACATATTTGCCCGTGTTAAAACAATGTAAACACAATAGTAAATACACTATCGTGGACCAAATACACGAGTGTTATGGTGGCAGGATACCGCAGAGTAGCTCTACGCCCTCTCTTGTCCTGACGGGGATTTTTTTGCAGCAATCCCCAGCTGACGGAGAAGTCTGAAAGCATAATGTCTCTGTCAGTACGAGAGCATCTTTTCCTTGCAAAGCTGATGGAGAAGTATACATTTGCTGTGTGACAAACCAAAATGAGGGCCAGCAAAATGTCCTCCGTTTGCAGGTAAAACGTTTCTCACTGGTCCTCACTGTGATTTATAGACAAGTACACACACACAAACACACACAACAACCACAAGTTGTTCAACCCCACCTCATTAGTTCTCTTTTCAGCATAAACCTCTGACAGCTGTTTGACTGGAAACACAAACCTTGTATCTGTTGCCCCAGAGCCATCCCATAATGCCCCCCACTGTCAGCTGATCCTTCAGTGAGGATAAGATTTGAGGTAACTTCTACTTTAAAAAATGAAATTAAACCCTCCAGATCACACTTCATCACATGAATGACACATAAGACTCTGATAATATTGACTGTGGTTGCTGCAAAGCGTTTCTCTTATGAGAATTCAGTCGAATGTTTATTTTATGTACTTGTTTTGGTCACTTGCCATTCTTTACACCATAGGCCAACATTCACTTCCTTGTTGTTGGCATTCATTCAAAAAATCCAGTCCCATGGGCTTTTGGACTTTTCCGTGTGTTTTTCTCTTCAAAATGTAGAGAAGTTTAGAAAATTACAACACTACTGAATGTATTTTTGTGGCTGGTCCTGTATCTGGAAAAACATGAATATGCTACTTTTGACATATTTTACCACACAAAAGTTTTAGCGGATGAGGCTCCTGGATATTCTGAACTCTATGAGTCAGTGCCACTCCTCTTCAAGTGTGCAATTTTACTTTAGATGATAAAAACCACAAACCACAAGACTGGCTGTCCTTTGAAAATGCCTGCAAACCACATTCTGACTTAAAGCAGCATTTAGCTCCTAATTATACCCTGCTCTGGTTGTAAGCTTTAAGAACGGCACCCTTGTCCCAGATGGAAACATTACGTGTGTTTTCTTTGTTTTTCTTCTGAGGCAGCATGCGTAGCTATGATCGTGTTGTTCTTAAAAACTATAAGACGATGCTCCTATTCAGCCATGCAAAACTGCTATTTTTATTCAACAAATGCTTACAACTGCTGCTGCTTTTGTAACAATCCCACATGTTAATCGTCTCATAATATATTAACAAAACAGCTAATAAAATTTAGGGCAGATTGTTAGATCAGTGATCAATCAATCAATCAATCAATCAATTAATCAATCAATCAATCAAAGCTTTATAAAGCGCCTTCCGCGACACTGTTGGGAAGCCCAAGGCGCTGATCAGATTTCCCCAGAGATCATGCTGTTTTACTACACACTCTTTAGTATTTTATACCATCTCAGTCATGAGCAAACACATCAATAATTTCTCGAAAATTAGGAAAGTGGTGAAAAACTTTGCTGTCTTAGACAATATTCCAATTTTGTATAAACTAATGTCAGTGTTAAAAACGAGTTAACAAATTGTTTATTAAATATTTTATTTTATTTATGCTCCCAAATGTATACTTTTTTGCCTTTTATGTGAAACAGTAAATTTCTGTAAATCAGGAGTGTCAAACATACGGCCCGCGGGCCGGATCCGGCCCACAAACGGGTTACATCCGGCCCGCGAGATGGTTGTGTAAACTTTATTTTCATACTTTACAATGTAGAGTGACAATAAACTTATCATTGTGAGCAAGTTTCCTCTGTAATGAATATAAATAAAACAAAGCTGCACTCAAGGCTCACACAAGAACTTGAATCACATCCTGAAGTTGGCCGCCACTCAGGATGTGACTTCTGATATTGATGTGCTGGTGAAAGCTAAAAGACGTTAAGTAAAATGAGTCAAATAGACTTTAAGTGCTGCATGAAACTGATCCAGCCATGTGACCTGTAAGCTCTTTGAATCACTAAGGAATGTTTTTTATTTTTATTTATTTTTCAAATTTTCAAGTACACTTCAGGTGTTGTACTTGTACTATTTTGGATACACTGTCCTCAGGCTCCAGCTTTGTTTTATATTGATTGTATTAAAACAAAGAAAACAATCTGATGTTGTTTTTAATGTACCGGTCCGGCCCACTTGGGACTAGATTTTCCTCAATGTGGCCCCTGAGCTAAAATGAGTTTGACACCCCTGCTGTAAATGGTAAGATGGTAACTGACCTGAAGTTATATAGCACCTTCTAGAGTCCTATGACCCCCAAGGCACTTTACAACACAACAGTCATTCACTCACATACACACATTCACACACTGGTGGTGATGAGCTACAATGTAGCCACAGCTGCCCTGGGGCACAGGCACAGGTGCCACCAGCAGCAAGGATGGTGAAGTGTCTTGCCCAAGGACCCTGTGATTGCAAGAGTCTGAGCGAGGCACAAACCTGCAACCGTCCAGTTA
Source organism: Nothobranchius furzeri (assembly GCF_043380555.1). Taxonomy (NCBI): domain Eukaryota; kingdom Metazoa; phylum Chordata; class Actinopteri; order Cyprinodontiformes; family Nothobranchiidae; genus Nothobranchius; species Nothobranchius furzeri. The sequence continues at coordinate 49,422,737 of NC_091751.1, read as the reverse complement.
CAAGGCAGGTGCGCAATTATTATGCCACTCTCTTCCCTAGAGTTAAAGTCTTCTCTCAAATCTCCTCCAGAGTAGAAAATGTACATATCTAAAGTTTAGATTCTAGAGTGATTTTCATCAAATGTGGGCCCAAAATGTTCTCTTGTGTAGCGTGATGAAGGCTCTCTGATTTGTGCCAAAGGTCGCATTTGCCCAGCTGGGTCAAACAGTACTTTTTGAATCCACAGATTAACCCAAGGAGCCACGATGTCTGCTCAAGATCATAACATCATATCTGCTGTTCCGTCCCAAGAAGGACACTTCAAGCCACGATGATAATAATTAGATAATATTTGGTGTTTGGGTGAGGTAGAACACGATAGATGACGTTTGATGCTGTTTCTCTCAAAATAACTCAGTTATCCGCAAAACATCATTTTCACCCAGAACGTTTTCATTCTCTCTGAAAGAAACCTTCTGAGAATTCCATTCACACATCCAAAACGCATCATTCCTCCTCATCAACACACAACCATGCTGGTCTTCTGTACTCGACACAGCGTCACGTTATCGGCCATGTTACCATTACCTGCCATTTTTTATAGCTGAAAGTTTTATTCTATTTTATTCTATTTTTAATCTTATTATTCATGTTATATGTAGCACATTAGTACCAAAGCAAGTTCCTAGTTTGTGAATTGTTTGTTCACTGACAATGGCAATAAACCTATTCTGATTCTGATTCTCATTTTAGCTCCATTCAGTCACAGGTTTGCTTTTAAACAAGTAATATCAAAGCTGTTAAGGATTGTCATTAAAATTGCCATCCATGAATTGTCATTTTTATAATTGTCATTTCAAATTTTCAGTTTAAAACTTGTTGGTAATAAAACTTCTTCATTTTTAAACTTGCCTCATTATTGAAACGAAACACAGAAAAGGGTTGCATTTCCATTTATCGAATGAAAAGAATCTTACTGAATCTTCGGTTCAATAAATAAACTTCTGCTATTAATTTAAGTATCTTAAATTAAGTATTAATCCGTAGATTAATCCTAGACCAAGCCCGTTGGTATATGATCGTCTATCGCTTATATTAATATTTTATATTGATATATGATAGAAGCTTCATATATTAACTAGTTTGTGTCATCCTAGTTTTAGCATTGAATAGCACAGTGTTAGAACTGTGTGTGCGAGGTTTTTACCCCATTACACTTGAAAACTGGAAGTGAAGGGTCTTTTTAACTTGTCATGTTCTATGTGAAACACAGCAGAAAGAGAAAAGATGACATGTGTCACAGCTGGATGCGCCTGCCGTTTTTTTTTTCAAAACTTTACCCATAGGCTAATGGCTTTTGCACTAGAGAGAATGTGTTTGAGGCTTACTTTCTCATTTGACTTCCCAGCTTCTCTCATGGGAGGATCATGTGTTTACATCTCAGATTGGATTTTACTTTGAAGAACGTGTGTTGGAATTTTGTGTAGCACAGGATCCCTTATTTTAATTGTAAAATCTTGAAATGACAAATACCTTACAAGTTGAATATTCCATTAAATGATGCTTGTCTACTCAAAAACCTGCCAATTACGCTGACCAGCAGCAACTGAGATAATCAATTACATGATGCAAGAAAGCAGCAGAACGTATGGGTATGCAATAATCATCAGGACTCGTTCATTTTATAATAAACTTTCATGATGAGCTGTGCCACTGCACAAGAAACATAAGGCACAATATCTGAAAACTTTCTCAAGGTTTCATAGCATATAACCATAAACATCGGGCCTAGAATACATGGGAGCGAGTCTCTGGACGACGCCATATTGGATGCAGTGTTTCCGTCTACGGAAGCTCGTGACGACAGAATGCATTTACTGATTTAAAACAAATGGTTACAAAACTTTCAGCATTAATAAACTTTGTTCTTTAACACATTTACGTCTTCACTCATTGCAAGCGATGAAAGGGTACATGAAGATCTTGTTATTTTGCTGGAGGTTGCACTCCCGAGGATTTTTTACCCTAATGGCCACCTCTTGGTGAGGTCTAATTTGAACAAAATGAATTCTTGCAATGATTTAGGTATCTACTGCGTCTATCGCCAGGGAAAATACACACTTGACTTTAACGTGAACATCCTGAGTTTGTAAAAGTAAACCTTTTTTTTTACATTGAGCCAAATCTTGATTGTTACATTTTAATGAAAATACTATAATTTTATACTTGTAAATATGCAAGACTGCAATGGCCATTTTCAGTCCATTAGGGGACTACTGCCAGCGGCATGCTTACAGGAGCACCGCCAGAAATTTTTGGTGAAAAATCTTTCATTATAAATTTAAATATATATATTTTAATTAAAATAACAAATTTTGACCCCCTGTCAGTCATGGGCACTAATTATCCTAACTCCCCCCCTATACAGCACCACTGCACACATAAAACCAGAAACCATCATATGTTGCTCTTCAAAGTAAAGTACAACAGCAGTTTAAGATATTATTAAACGTAAAACCTTCCTATGATTAAAAGTTGTATGACACTCTAAATGCCACTCCTAAGGATGTAAGAGACCCAACAATAACAAAAATCAGCATTGAGCCATTGATGATGCTCTGACTATAATCTATTAAGACAACATTTAAAATAATGTTCTGTATTCTTTACTGTCTCAATTAAAGCAGCAATAAATTGAGGAAAAACTGTCATCTTGGTGCAACATAATGAAAAGAGGGCTCCACGTATCATCAATGGTCAGGAAAGATCTGAGCAGAGATTAAATGGTTAAATACGTAGAGGGTGACACTCCAATCAGCCATTAGTGCACTGGGAACTGAAGGCAAACGAAGTATCCTGCTGTCTGCTTAAACTAGGACAAGGACACATTTTCTAAAAGGCTCCTGATTGTGGCCCCCTACCAAATGAAGCCGGATAATCCTGGACTAATTAGATAGCCTTTAATTATCCAAGCTCTCTCACATTGGCTGCTAGCATTGCCCCCTTCTGGTTTGACTCATTAAAAATGATGTCATGAGTCAATCTCGCACAGATGATCATCGAGTAAATGTTGTTTTTATTTCTAGATTATTCTTTCAAAACAAGAAAGACAAATAATTTTACACCCATGAATTAATCAATAGCTGCACACATTTTAGAAAATCTACAGCATGTTGACTGGATTTAAAAAGTAGACACGTGAGTGTTAATAAAGTTCTCTTTCTGAAAAAATAAGATAAACAAAAAAAAAATACATCAAACAACAACAAAACATCATATGAGAAAGTAACATGTTCTGGTGATGCCAGATTTAATAAAACGCACTGTCCCAATTCCAGATTCCTGAGATATTAAATCATTTGATCTGTTATAATTTTCTTTCCTTGTGTATAATATTTCACAGGGAATCAGACGAAGATGAGCTACAGTAAATTATTACATGTGTAAACCATAATATATCGGAGGAACATTCTCTGGGTTGTTTTGGTGATAATTTAGTTTAAGTTGGTTGATTCAGAACTACAAGAAAATTGTTCAATTTTAGCCTTCCCCTAAATGTTTTCCTTAAATCCTGTTTTTCCATTTAGAATTAAACCAACACACAAACTGTAAAATGCTTAAAGCTGCTACAGCGAATCCACAGAAAAGCTAAGTTTTAATGCAAACACGGTCAGAGAATGCTCACATCTTTCCTCGGGTATCTTCCCTGAGACGCTTCTGCCAGAACCAGAAACCCACAATGCTGGAGGAAACGAGAGAACACTAAACACCAGTCGCTGTTTTCTAGGTCCAAACGTCTTTTGCTGTCCATGACTTCAGATGCTGTTTTTTTTTTGGGACTCTGGTAGTTTGTCTTAAAGTTAAAGTGGTAGCAGCCGGCTGCTTCTCTTTCTCTGATAATACTGAGCAGAGAAACTCTCACACCGACAGTGTTCTGTTGATAAATACATGAGTGCCTAATGAATGGAGAACCCTGGGAAGTACGGCGGTCTGGCGAGACTGACAACCAGATGGTCCAATGGTTTCTTTTGGTTTGATCCGAGGTTTTTAGACAAATGCGAGTAAATCACTTTATTTATTTATTTATTTTTGTTTATTTTTAAGTTTTTTTAATTTATTCATTTTGTTTTAGATTAACCTTTTCCAAATCTGTTATAACACTTTTAACATAAAACAAACCTCCACTAACCAACTAACCATTGTGTCATGGACAACTCTAATGTACAATACTGTTTAAAACACAGACTTTATTCATTTAAAAGAAACGTCTGATGATTGAATCGTGAACACTGTTTAGTAGATGACTCACTGTCAAGATGCTAAGCTTGTCTGCAGAGCTGATTTATATTAATATTCTTATGATTATCTTTGAACACGTGCTTCTTTTAGATGGAGGCATAATAGAGATGCATCACCAACAAACTCCCCTACTCTCGAGACTGGAAGATGTGAAAGATTCCCAAACAGGAAAAATAAAAACAAAGAATAAACACATGAAACCACGACAGGAAACTAAAACACATTAGTGATAGGTGTACAATCTAAATCCAAAAGATACATGTGGAACACATCTAAGCATTAATAAACAGGCAATGTTACAATGAATAAACTGGTAGAATGTGATGAGTAACATGTCTTATGTTAAAAAGAGAGAAAAAAAAACCCTCAAACTTGTTACACCTGAAGTTATTCATGAAATATAATAACAGTTAAAAACAGACACAAATCAGTACAAGAACAAATCTAAACTACCCAGAGCATGATGACTATAGCCAAACTCAAGCATTCATCAGTAGGTCCCTTGTTTATTAATAAGCTAATTGAATGATATTTTACACACATTCTGAGAAGTCTTGCAATTTTTACTGTAGAAAATTATTCATTATTTAAAATGTGCAAATTTTATTTTTAAGACAGTTTCTAAAAGCTAAAATGGAAATAAGCTTTGGGGGAACTTGTAAAAATCAGAATATGGTGAAAAAGTCTATTTCTTTCTATAAGCCAACTGAGATCCGACTGAGAGACCATCTAAAGTACAGGTGTCCGTCGGGCCAAATTTGGCCGGCAGTCTATTTTTATTTAGACTATGAGAACAAATATTTGCTGCGAAGACAACAATTCCTATAGTGCTTTGCGGCATTGATGCATCAGTCGAAGCGTCCCCTCCTTCTGTTTACAGTCATTAGCGTCCATGCTACTCGTATCGGCGTTAGCAGTGTTACCCTTCGGCGTTAGCAGTGTTACTCTACTCAGTTTTGGACAAACTGAAAACACTCCTAAGTGAGTTTGCTCGGCAATTTGCCGACTTTGAAGTACACAAATGGAGATTTCAACCGCTCAGTAGTCCGTTCGCGGCTGACATGGCCAGCTCACCAACCAACCTCCACATGCTGATTAGACTCCAGTGTAGCGACACGCTCAAGTCAGAGGATGACTCTGTGGCTGCTGCAGTTTTTATCTTTCCTCCCCGACACACTGACCCAACACCTAGCTTTTGAAATGCTCTCCATGCTCAGCAGCACACACCTGTGTGAGTAACTGTTGTCTGTGATGAAGATGAACAAAACACAGGAGTCTCACTGAGGAACACCTTCCTCAGCTCATAGCCCAACCAGAGATGTAGGTATCTGGCTGGAACAGGTGAGCGTCACAGTGGAGCTATCCAGGGTATCTGCAGGTTTAAGAGTGCCAAATTTAAGACTTTTTAAGAACTTTTTAAGGCCACTTTGACCAGATTTAAGCAATTTTATTAAATTACATTTAAGCTATAATTTCCAGCTATTGCCTGGAACCGGTGCTAACCACGTCGCGAACATGGGATTAGCCATCCAGCTACCATTAAACTTGCACTTCCCCATGGCGCAAGCTCCCGCTAGCTTAACCAGCTAATGTGCTCATCTAAAAATAGCCTCCTTTCACAACCAGCTGAATGTGTATGGTTCAGCTTACGCCAATATCATACACAAAAAATGCTGAACACTAACTAGAAATTCACTAAATTTTTATAGAAATAAAAGAATCTTGTTCATTGGGTCTCTGGTTATTTAAGACCTTCGGAAACTCTATTTAAGGATTATTTGTCATTTTTAAGGATTTTTAAGGCCTTAAATTTGGAAAAGGAAATTTAAGACTTTTTAAGGACCTGCGGATACCCTGCTATCTGAGCTTGAATTATTGTGGTTTTATGCACTTTTTCTGCTCCAAAGTATGAAAGTTAATAGCTGAAATATTGCATTTTTATTTAAGAGAATTACTATATTTTTGTTTTTGTTATTGGTCTGTGAAAAAAAGATTTAACCTACTTTAAAACAGGAACAGGAAAGGCTTCAGATTGAAGAATAGAAACGAAATAGAAAAGAAAATCCCTTCAATGTCCCTCAGTGGGGACACTGGTTTTTATAAGCTGTATTTACCCATAGAGTAAATATATGTAAATATTTACTGTCTATTTGATGATCTTTGGAGAAAAAAAGTATTCCAATAATTATTATTATGCCAGTATGAAAAAAGTGGTACAAATACTCCATAATGAGCCCTTCAAAAGCAGCCCAACAACACTACAATACAGATTATGTCACAAATATGTTGACACTCATTATTTCTGAAAATCATATTTTCTTTCATAACCAGGTTGTTATGAACCTTTCCAACTTATTTTTTAAACGTCCCCACGGTGCTCTGGGAGCTTGATAACACACTTTCTGGTGTTACGTCCTCTATTGGTGGATAAGGAGAAGAACGGGGAGTAACACAGGCATGTGTTTCAGGTGTGGAAATTGTAAACATTGATTTTATTAAAGGGATTTTAAAATGACAAAAAGCTCCAAATCTAAAAGTACTTAAAACACATTGTTAAAATGGCCATGGGTTTATGTTTAAAACAGACATCTGAATGCTCCCAAACATTCACAAAACAAAGTCCACTGACTTAAACACAAGTTTGGGAGCCAAGAGGAAACCAGCACTCTGGCCCCTCATCTGTTAAAAACCTCTAAAAGTTGTTAAGCTTCACCAAGCTTAAACAACTAAAACCCATTTAAAAGCCATTAAAACAAACAAATGGCGCACACGAGAGAACTGGCACAGATCTAGTCTCCCCCTTCCTCCTGGCAGCTCTCCCTTTTATGGTGCTCATGAGGTGATCAGCCCACGTGAGTGCAGCTGTGCAGGTAGGAGGAGGAGGAAAAGCACTGATTGTCCTCTGCAGCATCTGATTTCTGAGGCAAACAGCAACAGAAGCAACATGGTTTTAATGATCCCTGGGCGTACGGAATGAGCAGCAAAATACCATCACCTTAGAAACACTCCTGTTACGTAATACCTTTAAAGTCTTTTCTCAATATTTCTTGAAGGAACTATGTTTAATAATTATCTCTTTTATAATTTCATTTGTGTTAACAATGATTACTCCATCTTTGGTGAATCTTTCATCTCAAGAAGTTGGTTTTCTTTTACAAATCTGATTGAATATAGCTGTTAAATGACTTACTGAAACCTTTCAGGATTGTAACCAAAGAGACACATGTAGCAGATCACATTATAAATGCATTTAAACCATTTGGTGTTTATCCGACAGGCACATGCTAATGGATCTAGGAATGAATGAAGATGCTCAGGCGTGTGAGTGAAGAAAATGCTGACGGACACAGATTATACCTGACAAATAGAAGAACTGTTGCCGACCTGAAATTTCCAACATAACTGCAGCTGCGATCTTTGAATGAAATTGTCGTTATTTAATCAAATATTACTCAGAATTATAGGGAAGAGGAAGCATTAGAAGTCAGGCGATGAAACCTGCCATATCCCTAATTCACTGTAACAAAGATGCATCAAAAGGAATTCAGGTGTAGTTAATTAGCAAAAATAGGACTTTGTCTTTTAGACAGTGCTCTTGTGCCTGTCAAAGGCAACGCTTTTGATTTTTAAATAATTACGATTAATGTTGCACGTCTTTTCAAAAATATATTAATAAATTAATAAATGTCATTAACTTTTAAATAAAAAGACTACTTCAATGCAGCCAAATTTATGATAACATTATTTTCTTCATCACCCTGCCCACAACTCAACGCAGACACCATGAAGCAGGAAGAGAAACTGCTTTTGGTCTGAAAGTGAAACTTCACCTAAATACACAATTAACAACACATCTGTAGTAGTGGGAAAAACAATATCAGTTTTGGATTATAAAAGTATAATATCCTGTAAATGTTATACTTTGAGTCTTTACTAAGTTGGGGTTTGTGCTTGTTGGCTAAAGTGTTAAATCCTCCGGCGTTGACACAACTCAAGCCAGCATTCACACTGTTATCTAAATTTAAACTGGACAAGGCTTCCACTGCTGGACGCCACTGCGAGTATTCCCTACTTTTACTGGAAAGTTTTAGAACTGTGAAATGCATACTTAAAACCCATAAGCTTCAGAATTTTTCTGTGAACCTAATAAAAAGGTCTTTTAAAGAAAACTAGCCTCCCCTCACGCATTAGCAATGGAAACACTCAACCCCAGAATCTGAACCGCTTCCAAATTGCGTAAACAACTGGATTACATTTTTGAAATCCAACTCTTCCTTCTAATTAAAGGACTTACTCCTGATAGTCTAACTGTTAATTCTTAGCTAAGTAAAATGAAACTGGTAGCTGTTCAGTTCAATCTCTCTCTCTCTCTCTCTCTCTCTCTCTCTCTCTCTCTCTCTCTCTCTCTCTCTCTCTCTCTCTCTCTCTCTCTCTCTCTCTCTCTCTCTCTCTCTCTCTCTCTCTCTGTGTGTGTGTGTGTGTGTGTGTGTGTGTGTGTGTGGTGGTGGGGAAAGATATATATATATATATATATATATATATATATATATATATATATATATATATATATATATATATATATATATATATATAATTGGTATTTATATGTTGGCAAGAGAGAAAGAAGAAGAAGAAGAAGAAGAGGGAGAGAGAGAGAGAGTTTTCACGTGTTGCAAGAGAGAGAGAAAGAGAAAGAGGAAGAGAGAGAGAGAGAAATAGAAAGAGAGAGAAAGAGGAAGAGAGAGAGTTTTCACGTGTTGCAAGAGAGAGAGAAAGAGGAAGAGGAAGAGAGAGAGAGAGAGAGAGAGAGAGATTTCACATGTTGCAAGAGAGAGAGAAAGAGAAAGAGAGAGAAAGAGGAAGAGAGAGAGAGAGTGAGAGAGAGCGAGAGAGGGGGGGGATTTCAAATGTTGGCGTGAGGGGGGGGGGAGAGAGAGAGAAAGAGAGAGAAAGAGAAAGAGGAAGAGAGAGAGAGAGAGAGAGAGAGAGAGAGAGAGAGAGAGAGAGATTTCACATGTTGGCGAGAGAGGGGGGGGAGAGAGAGAGAGAGAGAAAGAGAAAGAGAGAGAGAAAGAGAAAGAGAGAGAAAGAGGAAGAGAGAGAGAGAGTTTTCACGTGTTGCAAGAGAGAGAGAAAGAGAAAGAGGAAGAGAGAGAGAGAGAGAGAGAGAGAGAGAGAGAGAGAGGGGGGGGGGAGATTTCACATGTTGGCGAGAGGGGGGGGGAGGGAGAGAGAGAGAAAGAGAGAGAAAGAGAAAGAGGAAGAGAGAGAGAGAGAGAGAGAGAGAGAGAGAGAGAGAGAGAGAGAGAGAGAGAGAGAGAGAGAGAGAGAGAGAGAGAGAGAGAGAGAGAGAGAGAGATTTCACATGTTGGCGAGAGAGGGGGGGGAGAGAGAGAGAGAGAGAAAGAGAAAGAGAGAGAGAAAGAGAAAGAGAGAGAAAGAGGAAGAGAGAGAGAGAGTTTTCACGTGTTGCAAGAGAGAGAGAAAGAGAAAGAGGAAGAGAGAGAGAGAGAGAGAGAGAGAGAGAGAGAGAGGGGGGGGGGAGATTTCACATGTTGGCGAGAGGGGGGGGGAGGGAGAGAGAGAGAAAGAGAGAGAAAGAGAAAGAGGAAGAGAGAGAGAGAGAGAGAGAGAGAGAGAGAGAGAGAGAGAGAGAGAGAGAGAGAGAGAGAGAGAGAGAGAGAGAGAGAGAGAGAGAGAGAGAGAGAGAGAGATTTCACATGTCAGCTCCAACTGAGCTACTGGGAGAATCCAAACATGTGTCCTTTAAGGAAATCTGCACCACAGCTACTAAACACCTGTCTAACTTTCACTAATCAGTGTTTTGTTTATTTGAGCAACATTTTAATAATCTGCTGTTTTATAAGGGAGTGAGGTCACTGAGTTACACATTCTTTATGTGGAAAACAGAAGAAAAAAAGGCAGGGGTCAATCTAAGTTAAGAAAACAGACCCTTTCCAGAGCCCAGGTATAATCTTACCATGCTGCTGAAACAGAAGACTCCTCAATTAACACAGACGTTATGAGTCTGACTCACAAAACCCACAAAAATGGAGCAATATGTCAGTCAATACCCAAAAGCAAAAAAATAAAAAATAAAATGGAGCAACTCAAGAATTCCTACATTTCATCAGTTGTCTTAGTATTTATCACACTAAATGTAAGAGCTCTGTAAGGAAATGCAGGATGTGGGCAAGGGTGTGTGTGTGTGTGTGTGTGTGGGGGGGGGGGGGGGGGGGGATGGGGGTCCGCAACAAGCTGCCTCTGTGAGCTGGATCCCATGTTCATCACTGGAAAATTCGGGCAAACATGCTAAAGACGGTGAGCAGCTCACAGTCCACTGTGACGGGCCGAGTACGGCAGCTGGGAAGGTTCACACCTCCATACGCATCAAATATGCGACATTCATGAAGAGTGCTTCCAGTCTTCACCAACATCACGACTGCCTGAAAGCTGCTCGTAGAAGACGCAAACCTTCAGTTGTGTTTTTCTGTGGCTCTGGGTGGAAAATAAAAGGATTTAACTGAGAATACGACGAGCACGATCAATACTTTAAACCTAAAAGCTCGCCTGACCTCCTCACCTTCAGTAAGCGTGATAGATTTTCTGTGGAACTGAGGATATGGGTCATTTTTCACTTTCAGGGTTACGTTCAAGCTCGGCTACAGTAAAAGGAAGTAAAACGTTTGAGTTCCAGACACCAGATCTGACTGTCACGTTAGAAAATGTATGTTGGAAAAATTGTAAGAGTTTATAATTACGAAAGCATGGGAGTAAGAATATGTAGAGCCCGGAAATGTTTCTTTATGAATACCTTTAGAAAAAAATCTAACGAGGATTTGCAAGTGGAACACACACCCATACATGCACACAAACACACACACACGCATGCATGCACACAAACACACACACGCATGCATGCACACACAGATGCCATCTTGAAAATTACACAGTTTTCATCCTACTCGTGCAGAACAGCATCTCTGCATGTTAAAGTGTTTTTCATGATGCCATTTTATTTCCAGTATTCTTTGTTGCAGGGTATGATCTTCAATTATCAAATTTATATTATTAAATTAAATTGTTAAAGTATCTCAAACACAGTCAAACTTATTTTCAAGGACTTTTTATAAACTGGAGGCGGAAGGACAGCAGCAGAGGGGAAGGTCTCTAGAGAGTTTGGCACAAACCTGAATGTTTAAAGTCCTTTTTAAATCACAATCCTGAAAGCTGATTCATGGATTATTTAAACCTGTAAAGTAGTACTAGTACAAGGACAGTACATCAAAAAGTAAGCTGCAGATATTTGGAAGTACACAAACAGAAAAAAAGCATGATTTAACATAACAGAGGAAGAGAAACAAAAAGATTAACTGGAACACTCCATGTTGACAACTGGGTGATGACAACAGGAGGTGATGGTCTCACGACTAAACCCAGGAATTCTAGAGCTGGTCTAATTGGACCAGTGCCTTTGACAGGTGTCCAGTCTGACTCTCCACCTGACAGGGATGTTGCTCCAGACCCATCAGTGTCTCTAACCCCTGAAACAGACGGGGACCGGTGTCGGGTAGATCAATGTCCCAAACCGGACTGCATGGGCCATGCACTCCATGCAGGGGATTAAAATTAATGTCTATTCATTTGATGATTTACAGGCAAATATTAGAAATTCTAGGAAAACCTTTTGTTATTTTTTTTCACAGAAACCAGAGCTGGAATTTTTAAACTTCCCAACTGTAAAAATGTTTTCAAATGTATCAAACTAAAAAGCTAATTTTACTATTAGCAGATAAAATGGCTGAAACTGATGAAAATAGTTTTTGTGAATTATATTGAGAACAGCTGACTCCTATTTTCTTCTATGCTTTCTATAAAACATCAAATCTGCTCTGTGAATGTATTTAACTTGAATCACAAGAGCTTCTCAACGCGTGTGGGTGTGTGACACACACACACTCAAAACAATTAAAACAGCACTTGAGCTAAAAAATAACGTTGCTGGATTGTTGACATTTTACAGGGTTATTGAGGATTACACTATTTTAATCCTTAATTAAGAATCATCATAGAAGGAGTGTGTTTGACCTCTAAGATTTAAGAAGAGCTTTTGTTTTGTTTTGTACTGAAACGTGGTTGAAGTGGTGGCCAGTGCTGTTGCCTGACAGAAAAGAGGTCTGAGGTTGGACTGGGGGGGGGGGGGGGGGGGGGGGGGTCTTTTATGCAGATTGCCTAACTTTGTTGTTCTCCTTAACCTTTTATAGAACCAGCATCTATATTCAAACCCTTCCTCTCACATCATAAATGATGTCATTGTATATTTTCACAAACTCTTAGAATCACAGGATTTCACCCAATCAATCATCAGTTATCACCATGGTCCCATTTGACCAATCAGGGCGGGTCTGTGATACACCAAATATTGTTGTGTCTGCAGAACCGGTAAAATGTTTCCATGTAGCACATTTAGACAAAAATTCTTGTTGTTAGACTTGATCTTCATAATGATGGTAGCATTAACAATAACAAAAATATTGTATATATCTTGCGGTTTTCTACTAAGATTTCTATGGAAAACAGAGAAAGATCATTATTGGGGCATACATAAAAGCCCAAGACATATATGGCTGACACAATAAAAAAAAGTGTTAAAGAGTATTAAAGCCATTTTACTCTATCAAGTTTAAAAGTGCACAAAATCAATGTAGACTGGGGTGGGAATTGACACCTAGATCTTTGTTGAGAATCGGTTCCCATTGTTTCAATTCCTTGGAATTGTTTTTCACTTTTGCAAATGATTCCCCTCATCAATTCCAGTCAGCATGAATGACATCACCATGCACGCTGCGTAGCTCTCGGAAGCAGGAAACATGGCGCCTAAGAGGAGCAAACGCTTGGTGGTATGGTTATATTTTACACAATAGGATGAAAACAGGGCAATATTTCATCACGGGGAGGAAACACTACAAATATGCAAAATACTTTGGGCACAAAATATGTGATGACTTAGAGTTTTATACACAGTTTAATATAACATTTATACATATATACATATATATATATATATATATATATATATATCACAGAAAGCTGGAGCTGCTAGTGTAATATATTACACTAGCAGACTCCAGCAGACTCCAGCAATTAAAGTCTGACCTGTGGTGAGACTTTTCCCATTCTGCAAAAGCTACAGCTATGCTACACCAAGCTAGAAGATGACTCTGCTTTCACAATGAGTATAGAGGAGAAAATTTGGAAAGAGCTTTCCAATTGATTATTTATCATTAATAAACTGACAGTTCAAATCAGGAGACCATGTACATGTTTCTTGCCACCTACTGAACTACTCTGGAATTGATAAGGAGTTGGATCGATAAAGAAAATCTCCAGTACCATCAATTTAGATAAAAACGTATAAATTCTAATCTATAATAATCGAATAAAATAGATTACATTATCCTACAAGATGGATCAAAACTTAAAGAGACAATGTGGAGTTTTTATCATTAATGTCTGGAAATATTCATGAAAGTGTTGTTGAAAATAAATGAAAAGATGCCCAGTTGTTGAAAAATATTGGCGATTTCGTAACATATAACCATAAAAGTTGTGTCTAAAATTCATGGGAGCGGGTCTCAGTCTCTGGGCAACACCATATTAGACTCCATGTTTCCTACTATGGGAGCCTATGAGGACAAAATGCATTTACTGGTTTGCAACAAGCGGTAACAAAACTTTCGCCATTCATAATCATTTTTGTTTTACACATTTACCAATATATATATATATATATATATATATATATATATATATATATATAGGCTTTTATCATTTGCCACTGTATAAAATAGATTGCTTCCACCAGAAAAACGATTTGTGACCCCAGTTTGAAAACAAAACGTATCTACATTCCTTCAGTCATTGACACATTATCATCAGAAACTGATGTTTGATTTTTTTTCATAAGTATGTTTTATTCTGCTGTATGACAATAAGGTTTACTGTATTTTAGATGTTATATTAAACTGTGTATAAATGATGTATAAAAGAGGTGAGACTAATGAGGCCTTTAAAAACTTCATCTTTAGAATTTAGTGAGATGAGAAGTTCAGTTTTAAAAGCTGCTTCATTTCTGACTAATTAAAGAGAAAACTTATTTTTTTTTATCATTTAACACAAAAATGAGCATAAACTGGATTTTTTTCTTCAATAATTCACATAATTTTCTTAGGACTACATCCAAAATCATGGTTCCTTTCTTTCCTGAACACAGTAGCTCTAGCTAATGAGAGCCCACATGTGTGAGATTATAAATTAATGTTAGTTTTTCACTGGTGCATTTTGATGGACTGACATAACCAGTTGGATGTTGGTCTTGTGTTTCTCCTAATGTAATTAGCAATCTGCTCTACACAAAATCTGTAAAAACTGCAGAAGTTTGTGCATTTGTCTAATAATATCTCTATGGCTACTTAATCTGAGGAATTTGCAAGCTCTTTTCCATACATTAATGTCAAAATGTTTTTTATCTTATAAACTAGTTAAAACAAATTTAAGCATATAAAATGTTTAAAGAATATCTATTCCTTCTGCTTATATAATCCTGTTGAGGGCCATTAAGAGTTGGTGTTAACCTGCAGAAGTCATTGAGTGAGAGGCAGGGTCCAAAAGAAACACACACACACACACACACACACACACACACACACACACATATTACTGCCTAGTTCTAGCCAGATGACCTGCCTTGCTGCACTTATATAAGAACACAATCAGCAGAATGCAAATATACGGAAGCAGATTGCCATCAGTGCAAGGAAAAATGTAGCAGCAATATCTCGTATTAATAACCTTCTCAGTGGCCTAGTGGGAAAGTATCCACCCTGGGACTGGGAGGTAGGGTTTAAATCCCAGTTGGGTCATACGAAAGTCTTTAACGATGGGACCCAATGCCTTTGAGGGGCTGGATTTGGGGTTTAAACCACCAAATGGTTTCCGAGTGCAGCCACAGCTGCAGCTCACCCCTCACTACGGGGATTGGTCAAATGCAGAGATAAATTTCACCAGTGTGTGATGACTAATGGGACTTTGAGAATGCTTCTCAAAATAAAGTCTGTAATATCTTGTAATGAGAAAGGCAGTAACGGTAAAATGGCTGTCATACGTTCAGAATGAACAAGCTCATTACACCAGTTCTTGATGTTTAACTTTAGGAAGCACAGCAGCAGCAGTGGCACAACGGAGGAGAAACGGCCGCACAACAATGCATAAATCAACAAATTATTCTGCCAGTTCTGCCATGCATACCGCATTGCCAAGGAAACTGACTGACAGCTTCTCATACTGAGAGATTGTGTTTAAGTGTAACAAGCGCTTAACACAAAAACACCCACCAGATTTCCCACACAAAGGAAACTGGTCTAATGCAATATCAGGACATACTTTTTATGCATCGCATTTTATTAACGTAAAAAGTTTTCAAAGTTTTCTGTGTAAAAAAGTACAAACAGGAAGTAAACTTTTACTTTGAAAGCTGCACCTCAATAAGAAAGCGAAAGTACCACAAATTTGCACGGACAAGAAATCCAAGAGACGTGGAGGGTTCCTTGACCAAAATGTGTTTCTCTGATAAATCACTGCTTCTTCAAAAAGCTTAAAGCAGTTCTCTCTGATGCTTTCTCCTATCTTTCTTTCTTCAGAACAAGAATCAAAGTTTCTGCGAGACATTGGTGTTTCAATCCTTAGAGCATTCTCCTTGTTATGAGATGTTAAACTGTCACAATTAGGTAGGAGGAGGTCGGACCCAAAATGCAGAAACACAGAACGACTCAAGGCAGGAGAGGTTGTAAGAAAAAAAATTCATTTCATTAAGGAGGGTAAGGCACGAAGAACCTGAGAAACTAGAGGGGGACAAAAACGCTGACATCAATGGGCCGACAACACAGAGAGACACAGGCAGGGTGTATATGTACAGACGCTGGGTGATAGGAGACGAGGGGTAGGTGTGTGGGAATTGGGCACAGGTGAAAACATTGAACTAAGGAGAAGCAGAAATAAGCAGAGGAAAAACCCAAATATAATCCTGAAAACCAAAGCTACTGAAATAACCAAACTAAACTAAAAACATAATAGAAACTTGAATGCTTGAAAATAGACACTGAGACAAAATGTATTCAAGAGGGCGCATCATCAAACATGGCAAGGGTAACTTATGTGTCAATGTGACCTCTTGACTTAAATCAATTTATTGTTTAGTGGTGCTCAAAAAGTCTCTTTTCAATGGGGTTTCCATACTTGCACCATGTTTCATCATATAGTTCTGCGTATTAAGTAGAAACAAGGGAAGGATTTGCCTTTGAGAAAAGGGCTCATTGTGACTGATAGAGTCGCTGACCCTGCACATTTTAGGTCAATGTGAACCCTTTGTGTTCTAACAGGGTCTAATAACTGACCCCAGTTCGCATCAGTCTATCTATCTATCTTTCAATGTATTGATTGATCAAATGATTAATGTATTGATTGATTAATCGATTAATTCATTGATTAATATAAACATATATATGAGAGAGAGAGAGAGAGAGAGAGAGAGAGAGAGAGAGAGAGAGAGAGAGAGAGAGAGAGAGAGAGAGAGAGAGAGAGAATAAAAGTGTCACATTTAATCTAAAGTGGGTCAGATCACTTTTATCAAAAGCAACTTTGACAGTTAAAGTTGCTGTTTTTTGTATAATCTATTACTTGGGTGGTTTGGAGTTGAACTCATCCATCATGTCACTAAGTTAATTAAGTCAGAGTAATAAAAAGCTTGCTACCTTACAACCAGCCACCTCTGAAGGCCAACTAGCTCTTTGCCAATTTAGATGTGTCGCTATTGAAGTGTTTTTTACTGCCTTTAATAAATTAGGTCTCATTAAAAAATGAAAAATATCAGCCGAGGACCCTAAATGACTTATCTCCTGGAGATTTTCTGTGTAGCTTCACTTGAAAATCTCACTGCCTTTCAGACTACCGTTACCTCAAACCACCCTCTGATCTTCATTGATAATCTGTTTCGGCTCCTATAGTAACAACATCTGATTTCTTGGAATAATAAACCACTGTCTATCACTTCTCATAGCATGACTCAATAAACAACAAATGTGTCATATCTAATACTAATATTGGGAGATAAATGTGTTGGATTTCAGGAGGATGTGCATTTTAGACTTTAATGAAATGTTTTATGATGTGGATGATCAGCTATAATAAAGTCTGTCCTGGGAATTTTAAAATTGATCTTGTGGTTAACTGAATAATATATAAAATGACTGTACACATCCTGCTAAACAAATCAAAAACTTATTTGATTTAGTTATTCTGTGCATTTTTTCTTATGACAAAAAAATCAACTATAAAGTTGCGTCAGTGTATAAAATCAAATTACTAAACATGCATTTAGTCAGTTAGAAATACTGTTCCTAATTGAAATTTTCCCATAATACAGGTGTAGAAAATGTTCTGTCTACTCATACGCAAGAGAAAATGTACCAATTTGAATTATGTTGGTTATTATTTTCACATCATTTTAAGATTTTACTCATAATCATTACCAATCACCTGCAGAAAGGAGCTCATCTGGTGATGCAAACACTTGCATGTATTGTGCAAATGTCATAGAGCAAAAACCGCTGCTACCAAAATGAGGCAAGTTGTGCCAAAGCATTGCATTCAAGGGGCTTTCTATTTTCAACTTCAATTGCTTCAAAGATGCACATGCAATTTGTAATTAATATAATCATAATTACAATTATAACAAACCAATTAGATTTACTCAAACCATTGCAAGCATGTCAAACAATAACGTCTGATTAAAACAGTTCATGATCAGATTGATTATTATGTCCTAGATGCATAATAATAATAATAATAATAATAATAATAATAATAATAATACAGTGTTTTCCTCTAGATTGGATCCCACAGATTTGTGGAATCCTGTATTGAATGTGTTTCATCTTCTAACTCATGTCAGATGCTCACAGAACCTAATAAACCGTTGAAATCAGCATAAATCATTTAAATATCAGTCAGAAAAGACATGTGGAAATAATTTTCATATTAAAGCATGTTTTGCAAATGAGTTAATTTGAATTAGTGTTAAAAATATCTACATTCCCTAATCAGCAATGACAGATTGAGCAGAGATTATCCAACACTAATTTGCAATGCAAAGTTCTGCGAGGGGAAACTTTGACAGAGGTAGATGAAAGTATACAGACAGGTTATTATGAGGGTGCATATGTGTGCATTTCATATGGTTATAATGTAAAGGCTTTAAAATGATGACCTGAAGGCTTCATAACAGAAAACGAGTTGTTTGTGCATTTTTCTGTTGTTGCAATCATTATGATGAAGCTGCAGGCTGCAGGCATGATCCAGGAGTGTCTAACTGATTGATTGTGTCCATCACCTTCAACTAAGCTATTTTATGGAGAAAAATATAAAATATTTCTTCTGTGATTTTAATAGTTCTGCATCAGTCATCTCAGCTCAGTGATAAACTAACAAATATTCCTGAGAACTGGTATTTTAAACCAAATTTGTAACCACACCGCTGACTTTTTCGATAATAATGATTTCAGATTAGATCGTGCTAAAACTCAACAAAATACATCCCATTTCTTTTCTCTTTTTTTTTTCCTATTTAAAGCTCCGCTAAAGCAGGCAGATACACAAAAAATCCAAACACATGCAAGTCATCACTGAGAAAAACACAGTCATGAGGTACAAATTAAATCCCCACTAAGATTTCCTGAAAGCCCTGCTTCCTCCTAATAAATATAATAACAGAGCGAGGCAGCCATGTCACACTGAAAAAAGGCTCAGTGAGCTTTGTCCATTTGCTGTCACTGCAGCTTGCTGGCTGAGGTGTAAAACACAATCAACTTTTTCCTCGCCTAGTGTCAGCTCGTTTGGATTAAGATGCTGGATGTGCATTCCAAACAAAATGAGATGCTTCCCCCATATGCGTGTTGATGTTTCTATTCATGAAGCACTTAACGTTGCCTCCGTTTCGTGCCGACTTCTTGATCGTCCTGCAGTTTGACAACTGGATGTCTGGACTTGAGAAGCCTAATGTTTGCCTTTAAATGCAGTTTTTCCACTCTTCATTTAGACGGCCACAGTTTGGAGGAGACGTGCTTTCTTTGGGAGGAGAGAACAACTAAGAAAACATCTGCTAAAAAGCGGGTAAACATCAGTCACAGACAGAACCGTTTAATGACGAATCAGCTATAAATACACGGCTATATTTTAATTGTTTTCTTCTGCCATCTAAACCAACGAGCCCAGAGGTCCGCTGTGGTGCAGTGATGAACCACATCACTGGGAAAATGAGCTGTACCTCAGAGCCTGGGCGAACTGCCTGTTGAATGCACGACAGCCTCAGCCAAAACACACAGAACCAGCGTGTGTGTGTGTGTGTGTGTGTGTGTGTGTGTGTGTGTGTGTGTGTGTGTGTGTGTGTGTGTGTGTGTGTTTGTGTGTGTGTGACTGAGACAAGTTTTATGGATACAGCTACAACAATATTTAAAAATCACAATATCATCCAGAAGTCGTCCATGCAGCTGAATCAAAGGGAGTTTTGAGGCTCTTGCTTCAATGAAGCATCATGTTATGTGTGAGTAGAAAGTAAAAGTGTCAAATCATAACATAAATATTATGATGTCACATTCACTAGAGTGCAGGATTACATTCTGAATGAGGAGTTTTCATTATGCATAATAGAAATGTGTTGATGGCTTTCAGATCGAAACAGCACACACCATCATTGTGTGAAATACAAAATCCAACTAGCATTCACCTAAAAAGGTTTGTTAGCGTTCTGATAAAGGAACATGTGAAATTATCATAATAAACATGATCTAATAATAGGTAATAAAGTATTTACCTAACATGATGCTGCAGATCTGACACAAACCTCTATTAAAGAACAAGAGTTTTGCAGAAACCTTTGCATCTTCAGTCTAATCGCAACATGTGCCACTAAAAAAAAAGAAGTCAGTCGATGTTTCTGTTGTAATTCAAATCTAAAAGATTAAAAACGTTTAATTTGATAACCGATTTAATTGAATGCATAGGCTACTGCAAAATGAGCACTTTAGTAGAAATACAAGGCCAATGTGAATAATTTAGTTTGTGCATGCAAAACATAAATGACCTTACAAATCCATGTGAAATTGAGATGAATGTACAGAAAATCACATGTGAACAGTTTGTTTTGATGCTGTCAGAGATCAGGAGGCACATCTGGATCTCTACACTTCTCATGTGCAGCATCCCAATAAACATGATTGTTGTGTATGTAATAAAAAGGCTGCACTTGTTAATGAATGGGGTGACTTACCAGGCATAGACTGCCGAAGAGCGCGATGAGGAGAAAGTCCAGATGATGGAGCATCAGAGAGGATGCCATCCCGGACCCGAGGCACCTCCAAGATTCCTCCTCCTCCTCACCGATGGAAAAGATGAAGCTCAAAAGCAGCGATTTAATCTACTTAACTCTCTTCAAAGTGGAGCGTCGTTTTACTCCATCTGGCCTCTGGCTGCTTCTGACTGCTTGTGAAATCATAACTGAGTAAATCTCCTATTTCATTTCCTATAATGTAGTCCGGTTCAGCCCGCTCGCTTGATTTCTCTGCATCTGTCTCTTTTTCTCTCCTCTGAAATTACATCCACATGTCAGAACTATTTATGTCGCTCGCTCCCTCTGCGGTGGGAAGTTCAAATGATTCTTTGTAGGGAAGAAACCAACGCTGTATTTTTAGGTCTTTTTTTTTATTTCCCCGCAGACTAACTTAAACACTTCAGTATGGAGCTGTGTGCACTTTTGGGGTTCTTACAGTCTCTCTTTAAAAAAATCAGACCTGGATTCCCTAAAAATAAAACTAAATAAATAAAACAAGAGCGGCTATAAGGCTGAGTCCATCACCGGTGGTTGCTGAATTTCACAACTTCATTCCTCTCTGACTCATGTCACCATCAACGCGCTGCGGACGCCAGGATCTCAGACAGACTTCACTTTTTGCATTTAAATGCAAACATTAACAATTTTATGACATACCTACTCAAAAAAGCACTTATCTGTGACCCATTCGATTAAATTTACGTCCTAACTTTGCTTTCCGTTGCTTACAATAAACAAAATCACGTGCTATTTACAGAATTCGTCCAAAAATTTTAATTACGCGTGACGCGCCAACATGTCTAGATGTATCAAAGCGCAAAACGGGCTCTGTTTACCAATGGTGATGGAAAAATATACCCAAAAAAGCCATAAGGAGGAGGAGGAGAGAGAAAACGCCGACTTTTACTCAAGGATCTCTACTTACTATCAAGAGAAAGACAGCGTTCGCCCTGACGCACTGATAGGTCGCCTGAGCGTTTGTGTGCGCTGCGTAATAAAAAGTTGATGTTTCTTGCGCTGGGAAGCGTCTCCAGATGTGGCAAGCGGCAGGTCGTGTTCAGTAGTGAGTATGTGGATGGAAAAGGGAGGGTGGGTGTGTGTGAGGGGAGAGGCGTGGGTACGGAAAAGAGGCAGGTAGGGTGGAGCGTTCACACCTCTGATTGGTGCGTCCGCTCTTGCGTTGGAATAACCCACGACTCCAAAATGACAGTTTTTTCTCTCTCTCTCTTCTCACTCTTTAAACAAACTCCACATTCAGATCGCAGGGCCTCTGCCAAACCACTTTTTCCTCCTGGAGTTTCTCAAAAGTTGCATCTAGTTGGATTGGATTACAGAAACATGATGCAGGAGATGTCAGGCTTTCAAAAAGAGCCGCTCAAATTTGAATCCGGGCAAAAAAAGTGGAATATCCACCAAGATCTTTTTAAATATTGTTCAGAATAGAAATATGTTTTATTTGTTAGCAGATCATGGTCACTTTCAGTGTGACATAATACATATTTTCTCCTTTTTTAAGCTTGAACTTTATTTCAATCTCATGAAATGGTCCAAAAATAAAATTAGCAGATCAAAATCAGCTAATTTTCTATATGATTGGCCTAGTCGCAAATTGAAATATAATTTTCTTATTTATTTAATATTTTTTAGATTTTGTTTGGAAGTGCACCTTATAAATCCTGTTTCACTGCCCCACAGCATGAAGTTATATTTTACTCCCAAGATATTTTTTATTCATCTTTTATTTGTTAGCTGCAACTTTTCAAGATACCAGCAGAAACAATAATCAGAAATTCGCTTTCCAAACCTGAATCCCATTCTATTTAACTATCTGACACCTCTGTTCACATCAAAAACCTGCATGTCTGACATCCATCTTTTTTAAGGAATGGTGTAGGATTTAATATTTACATCATTATTCTCCAGCAGCAAAGAAAAAGCTGACAGGTTTTTACTTCTGAAGAGCAAAGTGTGTAAAATACTGTAGTTATTAAACCATGTGGGTCACAGCTGATAGTAGAATAATGGTGTTATGCAGCCACTGCATCACTGTCTTCATGCTGTTTGGATTCAGGTAAAACACCACACTTCAGACACACTAGAGTAAACAAGTGCACACACACACACACACACACAGAGAGAGAGAGAGAGAGAGAGAGAGAGAGAGAGAGAGAGAGAGAGAGAGAGAGAGAGAGAGAGAGAGAGAGAGAGAGAGAGAGAGAGAGATTTCCTTCTTTTGTGGACCAGAACAAGCATTCCCCATCCGAGAGCAAAGCACAGAAACTGAAACGATATGGACCTTCAATAAGTCCAAAAAGATTAAACTCTTAGGGGTCTTCGTTGAATTAGTGTTTATTTGGCATGCCTTAAAGCATTTTAGTAAATATTTTAAGATTTAATTACATTTAGAAGAAAGTTACCAAGATGTGGCTATTTCAATTTATTTCTATGTTGGCATTTAATAACATTTGTATTGTAGGTTATTATAAAAACATTGAAAATTTCACTTTCATACAAATGAATGTCTCAAAAATATGCTTGTTTGCTGAACACAATACTTAGCTCAAATTGTGTAGTCCTTCTGGGATTAAAATACATGTTGTTAAAATGATTGTACTTCATCTACATTTTATTACCAGCCTTTTCTGAATATTTGCTGATTTTATCGTTATTTTATCATATCTGCTTTACGTTGCAGCTAAGCTTCTGAAATGCTCTCTGCTTTAGTTTCTCCTCCACCTTTTCTACTGAAAGGACAGGCCTTACTGGTTAGGTCGTTGCTCAGAAATGATGCACTGTGAACCGACTGCTCAGTTTTGCTTGGGGCATGTCGCTAGGCAAGCATCATGCTAATGTATCTCATGATGATGTGGACAAGTTAACAGAGAAAAGTGGTAGTGGCCTGTGGGATCTATACCAGGGTGTTTAAGAGAAGCTGAGACAGAAACTATGACTGTTTGGAAGCCCAGAAGAGGAGAGGAGACTGCCTTCTGCTGGAGTAAACAACATCCATGGTTTAGAGACCAGAGCTACTTCAAATCTGAATAATAACCCACAAAACAAATTCATGAAGATTTACTCGCAGCTACAGAAATTGTTTTGTTTTGGCAAAAATAAAACGCAACCTGTTGAGGTTATTTGAAGATGCACAGTTTCTACAACTAGAAGCAGCTGGAGACATTCCTGAAGAAGGAGAGGAACAACAAATATTTCGTATATTCTCCAAATGTCGAGGAAGGATCTCGTCATTCAAAGATGTACCAAGTTCCCAAAGACCTGAATGCTGAACATTCTTAATGTGATATTTTATTATTATAAATTGTGTTAAAATAAACTACAAAGACTTTTTGCTTCAGATTTTCTATATTTATGTGATTTCTGGAATGTCCGTTACTCTTTAAAACAAATCAACATGTACACACAACGGTAGAACATCATTTTGTATAGTTAGTATATTTCAGAAAAAAGAAAATACTAAGATTAGTGTAACCCTATAAGGGTCCTAGACCTTAAATAACAATATTTTTATCTAGTTTTGAAGGCTGTTCTTTTCTTATTTATATAATGGGAGGGGTAAGGTTGACAAAACTAAAAAAAAAAAGTTTTATTTTAATCAAGCAATTATATAATAAGAGTGAAAAAAGAATAAAATAGACTCTTGCCAATTGTAGATCCACCACCAGAGGGCAGTAGACATAAAGAGAACTGTATATGGCTTAGGACTGCAT
Source organism: Nothobranchius furzeri (assembly GCF_043380555.1). Taxonomy (NCBI): domain Eukaryota; kingdom Metazoa; phylum Chordata; class Actinopteri; order Cyprinodontiformes; family Nothobranchiidae; genus Nothobranchius; species Nothobranchius furzeri. Next base: position 49,398,292 of record NC_091751.1, on the reverse strand, counting down.
GGTTGTGCAGTTTTATGGCACTGTAGCAAGAAGGTTGCAAGTTCCAATCCAAACTGTGGCATTCCCTGGCTCAATATGCATACTTGTCTGTACTTGTGTACTTAAGTCCTTGTGAGGTGTCATCAACGATGGCCCAAGAACTTTTCCTAAGTATGCATTATGACAAATTCGCTCAAAGTTCCCAGTTGTGTTCTTGCTCCGCCCATTAGATTGTGGATGCATCCTTTTGTGGACTTGGGAAAGCAAAGTATCCCACAATGCATTGTGTTGCAACTGTTATATTTGGAAAGTCAGAGGAGAAATCTACGGTAATAACCGTTTAGTTTTATATCAGAAATACTAATGACGAAATATTAAGTCAGGGTTAGCGTTAAATGGTGTGTAAATGGTAAAATGTGATGTGTGTATTTAGGTTTTTACTTTTCACAATCCCTCAAAATGCTAATTAGCTAACCCACTATATAAAAAAAGCAGAGTAGCTCTGTTTTGATGAAAAATAAAATTTTGTATTCATTTAACAGCCGAAAATGCTGGTATTTTATCAGTGGAAAAAATATAATACAAATAATGTGTTTTCATTGTTGTTTTGTTATTTAAGGAACAAACTAGATGTCATGTTCTGTGTCCCCTTGTTCCCCAGCTCCTCCAGTTCCCACTCCAGGTTTTCCTTGTGTCCCATTATTATCCCCAGCCCTCCGTAGACTTCCCTCAGGTGTCTTTCTAATCATTCCCCATTCCTAATCTATCTTTATTTAGTACTCCTTATCCCTTTAGTTATTAGTTGTTTATTTTTGGCCCTCAGTCTTTAGGTTTAGTTTTTGTGTTTTATAGTGCCCTCCTCTGGTTCTGTTCCTCATTTAGATAATATTATGCACCTGCTTTCCCTCCAGCCTTCACTCCACACACCTGCTGCCTGTTTCCCTAATTGCTCCTCTATGTGTATAAAAGCCTTGTCTTGTCATTCAGTGTTTATTGGTCCATTGTTGTTTGTAAGCGTTGTTTTGGTGCTCTGTGTGAGCTTGCGTCTCGTTCTCCAGGTTTTGTGCTCTAAGTGAGCTTTTGTTCTCCTGCTTTTGGAGTTTTGGATTTTGGCTCGCTGCCTTGGATTTATTTTTGTTCATCCTGCAAAAAAAGGATTTTTACTTTATATCAACTCCTGCCTCTTGTCATCTGGGTAAATCTGCATTTTGGGTCCTAACCATCCCTCAACGTGACACTAGACTTTTATTTTTTTGCCAGGTCCTTTAACCGAAGCTAGAAATAAGCAGCACTTGTTGCCATGACGCAATGGAGTACGGTTCTGTTCCAAATGCCATCCTCATCCTCCGATGCTCAGTAGAACCTGCCTTCTGGTGTCCTTGCCAAGAACATACTTGTCGAGTATAGCGAAATGGACCCTTTTCTCCCCATGCATGTTTGAGTTTTCTCCTGATTCTCTGGTTTTCTAAAAACGTGCATGTTATGTTGATTGGCAACCCTAAATTGCGACCTATAATATCATTTTAGAGACCACATGTTTTCTTTTTATTATTGATTTTTTTAAAATTTATTATCACATTATGTTCTTATGTTGTTTTGTGTCTTTAAAAGCCCAGTTTGGACTCGTCTCAGCCTAAAAATGACAGACCCATTTCCAAAAAGCTCTTTCTTTCTAAAATGTTGGATAAAGTTGTGTCTGATAAACTGATTATTTTTTCGGAACTACAATTTTGATAAGTTCCAATCTGATTTTCGTACAATGCATTCAACAGAAATGCCTTTGCTCAAAGTTTTCAGTGACATCATGATAGCTGCAGACAACAAGGAATTTTAGTATTGTTGGATCTTTCTGCAGCTTTTGACCCTGTTCATCACAGCACCTTAATTAACAGACTTCGTGACTCGGCGAGGACCTCTGCAATTGGAGAAACTAGACTGGTTTAGATCATACCTGTTTCAGTGTGTGTATAAACCAAATCATGTCAGATTCTACCAATCTGCTCTGTGGGGTAACCCAAGGTTCTGTTTTAGGTCCCCTCCGGTTTTTACTATATATATATATATATATATATATACACCCTTTGGACAGATAATGGATTCATTTCATAATGTCTTCTATCACCTATAAGCAGATGACGTTCTGCTGTACTGCTCATTTAAAGAGTTTCATAAACAATCTGGGTCTAAGTACTCAAGTGTCTATCAGCATCGCCAGCTGGCTAGAAGATAACTTCCTTCAGTTAAATTCTGAAAAGACTGAATGTCTGATAATTTCCCCTGAGAGTATGGTTCCCCTGATTAATCAACAAGTCAAACTTGAGGAATTTGGGTGTTGTTGACTAATCAATGTATCTTGAGGTTCACTCAAAAGCACTGGTCTGAAGCTGTTATCATTTGAGAAACATCTCCAAATTGAGAAGGTTGGTGTCGACATGAACTTGAAATGGTTATCCATGGCTTATTCTCCACCCATCTAGATTACTGTAACACACTTTTCACATGTTTTAACAACAAAGCCCTTGACCGACTTCAGTTGGTCCAGAACTCTGCAGCAAGGCTCATTACTGTAGCAAACAGAAGAGCTCACATCACTTCTATTCTGATGTCTCTGCACTGGTTACCCGTTAACTTTAGAATCCATTTTAGAATCCTGACTATAACTTTCAGGGCTCTACATGGTCAAGCTCCTCCCTATATTATTACTATATTACTCACTATATTACTGAAAGCCTTGTGATTCAACCCAAGCCCTCAGGTCCACAAACCAGCACCTTTTAGAAGTTCCAAAGACCAGATATAAAATTCAAGGTGATCACTCTTTCCAGGCTGCTACACCCTGACTTAGGATTGAACTTTACGTTGCGTTGACAGTCTGGACACCTTTAAAAGGCAGCTGAAGACCTTTTTATTTAAATCTGCTTTAACTGAAAAATATTGTTTTTTTTTATAATCTGTATAATTACATTTTCTGATTTTAAATAACTTTCATTTGTTTTATGGTATTTTGTTGTTTTGACTTAAGGGTCATTTTATGATGATTTAGTGACTTTATGATTAGTTTTGTTGATCTTTGTGAAGTACTTTGTGTTTTTTCTTTCTGTGATAAGTGCTGTATAAACAAACTTTACTTGCTTACTTACTTACTTTTATGGGTATCTATGTTCTAAATAAACTTAAATCGTCCCTACTTTTGAGTATAAATGTTGTGTCCTGTTTGTCTCCATGTGGCCTTGTGACTTGTCCATGATATTCCCCCACACTTTGCCCAATTACTGCAGGAGCTAGACACCAGCCCCTTGTGACCTCACTCAGACTGAGTGAGTGAGTGAGTGAGTGAGTGAGTGAGTGAGTGAGTGAGTGAACGAACCCTGGGGCTTCTTGCAACTGATTAAAGAAAACTTTTGTCCATTTTTGAAACTTCAACAGCAGTCTGGTGTTGTTGTAAGACTATCCTGTCCCGCTTTCAGCTCTGGCTTTATTCTCATTATGAATGCATGTTAAAGGTTGCGCTATATTGACTATTATTAGAGTTGTCACAAATAAATAGCTCTGAGAGACGATTGTTCATTTGCCATGCAGAAGATGGCGGCGCATCAGTGTCTCTGTGGGAAAATGGAAATCCTCCAAGCTCTGTATGATTAACAAGCAAACGTGTGTTCATGACACCTCCTGTTAGTTTTTAATCCGTGTATCGAGGTCTGTCTCCTTCTCTCACCCAAAAAATGAAATATTGTAAAGGTTAAATGTGCCTTTTGGCTAATTACAAAATCTCTGCTGCACTGCTGCTCCTACAGCCGTGTTTGTCAGAGAAACAGAGCTTCTGATCCTTGACATCCATCTGGCATGATTAATGTCACCACCAGTATTTATCTGCATGTCTGCAGTGACAGACTTCTTGGGATGTCTTACCTTCCAGACCCCACCATCTATCATCTCTCTCTTAGAACCTGTATCTATTTATCTGATGCTTGACAAATTACCTAAAATAAACAAAACACACAAGAGCTCGTTACCAAGAGATAACCATGAAACACATTTAGCTGGTGTGAGAGCTGAATATTACAGGATCCACCAGTCAGGTAAGTTCATCAAGTGTTATTTGAGCCCGGAAAGCAGCCATCACACTGCAGAAACTTCACAGAATCATCTCTCCTTGCATTTTGATTACCTGAATAATGGGACTCAGGTGTCGGTGTGTGTGTGTGGTGGCCGCTTCCCTGGAAGTGCATAATTGGCAATCTTCCAGGGCATTTGACACAGGTTCATGTCAAATATTACACTCAGGAGATGAATTTTTCCTCTACTTCATCTACTGCCATGCATACTCATTTAAGACGACTGCCATTAACACACCACTGCTGTTTTCCCCTATCTAACATCATCATTCATGGTTGTTCGTTGCACAAAATATCCTTTAATTCAAAGAAAAATGTTAATTTATGAGTTAATCATGACATCTTGTTTGTAACAATGATACTTATTTTGAACAAGTATTACAAATACAACGTTTTTATAGAACTGTTTCACATTAACAGGAGAAATTGGCATTTAAATTAAATATTAGAAATTACTGGCATTAGCTTTTACTCTTTTAATGACATAATATTTACATGTCATACACATATTATATATCGAACTCTTCAACTACTTCTCATCTCACTCATAATGTCAAGGTAAAGTGTCTGACGGTGTTATCATGCACTTATTACATCAAGACTGGATTACTGTAATTCATTACTCTCAGGAAGTCCACAGAATGTAGTTAAAAGTCTTCAGCTTGTCCAAAATGCTGCAGCTAGAGTTCTGATGAGAATTAAAAAGAGAGATCATATCTCTCCTGTCTTAGCTTCCTTACATTGGCTACCGTTAAATTCAGAATAGATTTTAAGATCCTCCTTCTCACATATAAAGCTCTTAATAATCAAGCTCCATCATACATCATATGTGGTATATTTGCCATATTTTGCACAGATAATGTTTGATGTTTACGTATGATAGCAGATCTGTTATGTTATGTTATTTATGTTATGGGGCGACGGTGGCACAGGAGTTAAGTGCTCGCCCCGTACTCGGAAGGTTGCAGGTTCGAGCCCCGCTCAGTCTGTCACTGTCGTTGTGTCCTTGGGCAAGACACTTAACCCACGTTGCCTGCTGGTGGTGGTCGGAGGGACTGGTGGCGCCAGTGCTCGGCAGCCTCGCCTCTGTCAGTGCGCCCCAGGGCAGCTGTGGCTACATCGTAGCTATCACAGTGTGTGCATGTGTGTGTGAATGGGTGAATGACTGATTGTGTTGTAAAGTGCCTTGGGGGTTCCAGAACTCTAGAAGGCGCTATATCAAATAAAGGCCATTAGTTACCTAAAATTATGTATTCTTTTTTTCTTTTTGAGAATGGGACCACATATTATAAATTAAGAGTTGGACTTCATGGGGATATATTAGGTATAACTAATTTAACCAAATACCAGTATGAATCACAAACAGAAGAAAATAAGATCCCAAATCTTTAAAAAGTGGAATTTCTAATTAAAAACATCCCTATGTTTCCTTTTTTGCAGCATTTAATGAAATGTGTGAAACTTTATTTTTCATAATTGGTTGTTATTTTTTTAACACAATAAAACACCTAAATAAAACCTGAAGCATTTATTTTAGTGAACTTTTTCCTGTGAGACAGGTTTTGCATTGCTAAATTGTGCTTTATCCAACATATCTGAGAAGTTTTTTTTTATATATTTTTCATCACATCTTCAGTTTTTCTTGTAACTTCAGTTTTCATTCAATTCAATTTTATTTATATAGCACCAAATCACGACAAGAGTCATCTCAAGGCACTTCACATAATAAACATTCCAATCCAGGTCAGTTTCTTAAGCCAATCAGAAAAAAAAGTTTCCTGTATAAGGAACCCAGCAAATTGCATCAATTCACTGACTAGTGTTAGTGTCTTTACAGCAATCCTCATATTAAGCAAGCATTTAGCGACTATGGAGAGGAAAACTCCCTCTTAACAGGAAGAAGCCTCCAGAGGATCCTGGCTCAGTATAAGCAGCCATCCTCCACGACTCACTGGGGATCGAGAAGACAGAGCAGACACACACACACACACACACACACACACACACACACACACACACACACACACACACACACACACACACACACACACACACACACACACACACACACACACACACACACACACACACACACACACACACACACACACACACACACACACACACCAAGCAATGTGTCTATGGTTACATTGTGATTTCTTGTAAGTATTTCATTTGGCGAGAGATAAACTTTATTGTATTTATCCTGGTGAATCTATAAATAAACAGGTAAACCAGCAGTAGCACATCCAACGTCAAGGAAAGCAAAATGCTATTATCAGGAGAGGGAGAAAGGTTAAGTGGTTAGCAGCAGTGTGCTAGACGATGGCCCCCTCCATGAGGTCACCACAGCTCAGCAGAACATCATTGTAGCTTCTTCTGGGGAGAAAAACACTTAGAGAAAAAATTGAAGTTAACAGCTGAAATTGCATAAAATAATACAGTTAAAAAGCAGATTGTAGAAGAATGTAGTAGAGTGTGAAGAGTGGTTAGTGTATCCTCCAGCAGTCTAAGCCTATAGCAGCATAACTACAGAGATAACTCTGGATAACCTAGCCTTTTTAGATGGAGGCATGTTGGAGGCTGGGCAAGGGAGAGCCGTCTTCACCGACTGTACACACCACCCCCCTCTACTCCCCCACTTGTCCAGATCTAGGCTAACATCAGATTTTAACCATAGGCCCTATCAAATAAAAATGTTTTAAGCCTAGTCTTAAAAGTAGACAAGGTGTCTGCCTCACGGACTAAGGCTGGGAGCTGGTTCCAAAAGAGAGGAGCCTGATAACTAAAAGATCTGCCTCCCATTCTAATTTTAGATATTCTGGGAACCACCAGTAAACCTGCAGTCTGAGAGAGAAGTGCTTGGTTAGGAACGTATGGAACAATCAGATCACTATGTATGATGGAGCTTGATTATTAAGAGCTTTATATGTGAGAAGGAGGATCTTAAAATCTATTCTGAATTTAACAGGTAGCCAGTGTAGGGAAGCTAAGACAGGAGCGATATGATCTCTCTTTGTAATTCTCATCAGAACTCTAGCTGCAGCATTTTGGACAAGCTGAAGACTTTTAACTACATTCTGTGGACTTCCTGAGAGTAATGAATTACTGTCATCCAGTCTTGATGTAATAAGTGCATGAACTAGTTTTTCAGCATCACTCCTGGAAAGGATGCTTCTAATCTTAGCAATATTCCGAAGGTGGAAAAAGGAAATCCTACAAACCTGTTTAACTTGGGATTTGAATGACATGTCCTGGTCAAAGATAACACCAAGGTTCCTTACTTTGTTCTCTGAGATTAATGTAATGCCATTAAGGTCAGGTGATTGACTAAGCAATTTCCTTTTCTGGTCCAAAGATGAGAACTTCCGTCTTGTCTTGATTTAAAAGCAAAAAGTTTAGAGTCATCCAATTTTTTATGTCCTCAAGACAAGCCTGTAATCTACCTAACCGATTAGGTTCATCAGGGTTAATGGATAAATATAACTGAGTATCGTCAGCATAACAGTGGAAGTTTATCTCATGCGGTCTAATGATTTTAGCAATTGGGAGCATATGTATAGTAGAAAGAAATTGTCCAAGCATTGAACTCAGTGGTACTCCACAAGTAACCCTGGAGTATGAAGGAGATCAGACAGGTCTATCAGACAAGTAGGATTTAAACCAGCCTAGCACTCTTCCTTTGATCCCTACAACATGTTCAAGTCTTTCTATAAGAACATTGTGATCTACAGTGTCAGAGGCAGCACTGAGATCTAACAAGACTAGAACAGACACAAGATTCTTATCTGAGGCCAGGAGAATATCATTTTTAACTCTCACTAATGCAATTTCAGTGCTGTGATACTCTCTAAAACCAGACTGAAATTCCTCAAACAGATCATCAGTGTTTAAATGCTCACATACTTGGATGGCCACTATTTTCTTCAGGACTTTGGATAAAAATGGAAGGTTAGATATTGGTCTATAATTCTTTGGGTCATCTGGATCCAGAGAAGGCTTCTTAAGTGAAGGTTTGATGACACCAACCTTAAAATCCTGTGGTACATATCCATTTACTAAGGATAGATTGATTATATCTAGAATAGCGGCAGTAACCAAAGGAAATGCATCTATAAATAATTGACTTGAATCTGCACCGAAGGGCCTTGAGTGTCTGTTAGTGCCTGTTTTTGTCTTCTTAAACTTTTGCTTTGCACTATCTTCCATTGGGAAAAGAGAAGGAAACTCATCTGTGGGTTATCCTGTTGTCTAGTAGCTCCGGTTTGGGCCAGTTGAAAACAATAAGTGCAATCAGAGGCTGTAAACAAGCTGTTTTTGTCCTCCCTGAAAGCACTCATCAGGTGATCTAGGTGGGCTGTCCTCTCACCTAAAGCAAAGCTTAAAAGCGACTGCAGGCACTTTCAAACAGACTTGAATCTGCACCGAAGGGCCTTGAGTGTCTGTTAGTGCCTGTTTTTGTCTTCTTAAACTTTTGCTTTGCACTATCTTCCATTGGGAAAAGAGAAGGAAACTCATCTGTGGGTTATCCTGTTGTCTAGTAGCTCCGGTTTGGGCCAGTTGAAAACAATAAGTGCAATCAGAGGCTGTAAACAAGCTGTTTTTGTCCTCCCTGAAAGCACTCATCAGGTGATCTAGGTGGGCTGTCCTCTCACCTAAAGCAAAGCTTAAAAGCGACTGCAGGCACATTCAAACAGACTTGAATCTGCACCGAAGGGCCTTGAGTGTCTGTTAGTGCCTGTTTTTGTCTTCTTAAACTTTTGCTTTGCACTATCTTCCATTGGGAAAAGAGAAGGAAACTCATCTGTGGGTTATCCTGTTGTCTAGTAGCTCCGGTTTGGGCCAGTTGAAAACAATAAGTGCAATCAGAGGCTGTAAACGAGCTGTTTTTGTCCTCCCTGAAAGCACTCATCAGGTGATCTAGGTCTCAAACATTGCAATCAGCTGCTGCATGAACATCTCTTTCCAATTAGTAGCACAGCATAAGTTTGGTGGCATAACTGAAGCGTCAGCGGAAGCGTCAGCCCTTGTGTCTTAGCCCCTCCGGTGTGAAGACATACGTGTCTACCTGCGCGTGTCCACAGAGCAGGTACTCAGAGCAAACAAACACAACCCAGACGCTGCTCCATCAACACCTAGCAAAATGTGCCATTATCCTATACCTGCGATCACTAGCATCAGAGGAAGGTCACACACAGCAAACCGTTTTCAAAACCTTCAAAACCTCCGCTCGCTAAAACCAACACCCCCTGAAGACACCCACCTGTCCATGGGACTGTGGAACTGCCAATCAGCTGTAAACAAAGCTGACTTCATTACTGCATATGCTAACCACCTGTCACTCGATGCACTGGCTCTCACTGAGACCTGGATCAAACCATGTGACAATGCTACCCCATCTGCTCTGTCAGTTAACCACACTTTCACCCACACTTCTCGTGCATCTGGCCGAGGTGGTGGAACGGGCATGTTAATTTCCAATAAATGGATATATAGTCAGTTGCTACCAATCACTAAGTACAACTCCTTTGAATACCATGCCATCCAGGTGACTGTACCGAAAAAATTCTTTTTGGTTGTCATATATCGTCAACCAGGTCAACTCAGAGAATTTCTTGATGAACTCGACACCCTGCTTTCCTCCATTCCTGAGCACGACTGTCCCACAATGGTCCTTGGAGACATGAATATTCACCTGGACAATCCCAGCTCATCAGGCTTCCTCTCACTAATGTCATCATTTGATTTAAAACTAGTACAAAGCCCTCCAACTCACAAAGCTGGAAAAGCACTTGACCTCATTTTCTCCAGAAACTGTGCCATAGACACAATCTCTGTCACACCGCTGCATCTTTCGGATCATTACTTCATCCATTTCAGCACGACTCTACAAGGGAGGTCCACTGCTTCCTCCCCAATGGTCTCATTCCGCCGCAACCTCCGCAATCTGGCACCCAACTACTTCTCCTCTCTTGTTGCCTCCACTCTTCCATCTCCCAGCACATTCTCTGCTTATGAAGTGAATGAAGCCACTGAGTCACTCTGCTCCACACTCGGCTCTTGTCTTAATAACTTGTGTCCTTTAGCCACTAGACCTGCTAGAGCTTCTCAGTCGCACCCTTGGCTAAATGATACCCTCCGGGCTCTACGCACCAATCTTAGAGCTGCGGAACGGAAATGGCGCAAAACAAGACATCCTGGTGATCTATTGAAATTTCAGGAATTACTGTCCTCATTCTCTGCCAGCATCACTGATGCAAAGAAAGCTTTCTACACTGACAAAATTCTCAGCTCTACTGACTCTCAGAAACTATTTTCAACATTCAAAACTCTGCTCAACCCTCCTTCTCCACCTCCTACCAACAATCTATCAGCTGACACCTTTGCCTCATTCTTCACTGACAAAGTGGCAGCGATAAGAAAACAGTTTTCTCAACTGGCCACTCCTGAACATTCACTACCACAATCTCCTTCAAGCCCAACCATCTCAGACCCTACTGCTTCATTTTCCTCTTTTTCCCCTGTCACTGAGAACTGTGTGTCCAAGTTTCTCACGTGCAGCCGCCCTACTACATGCCCACTTGACCCCATTCCAACTAAGCTGCTCCAAGCTATTGCTCCCACAGTAGCCGCAGCAGTCACACATGTGAGCAATGCATCACTGATATCCGGTACATTTCCCATCTCTCTCAAGCATGCTCAGGTTAAACCGCTGCTAAAAAAAAAAACATCTCTTCCTCCAAATCATGTGGAGAACTACCGACCTATCTCTCTCCTCCCTTTTCTGTCCAAAATCATTGAAAGGGTGGCTTTCAAGCAGATTACAGAATACCTCTCACAAAACTGTCTGCTTGACCCTTACCAATCTGGGTTCAAAAAGGGCCACTCCACTGAAACTGCTCTGTTAGCAGTGAGTGAATCCTTAAAAGAAGCTAGAGCGACTGGCAAATCCTCAGCACTTATCCTGCTCGACTTATCGGCTGCATTTGACACTGTCAACCATGGCTTCCTTTTGTCCGCACTCTCTACCATGGGCATCACAGAGAAAGCACACGCCTGGTTTGAATCTTACCTCACAGGACGATCATTCAGCGTATCTTGGCTTGGACAGTCCTCTACCGTGCACCACCTTGCCACAGGAGTCCCCCAGGGCTCTGTATTAGGACATCTTCTCTTTGCCATATACACCACCTCACTGGGTGAGATCATTCAATCACATGGCTTCTCCTACCACTGCTATGCGGACAACACCCAGCTCAATCTGCCATTTCCACCGGACGACCACACTATCTCAGCACGAATATCAAACTGTCTCTCTGACATCTCAAAATGGATTAAATCCCACCATCTCCAACTCAACCTCTCTAAAACTGAACTGCTTGTCATCCCAGCAAAACCATCCATTCAGCACAATATCTCAATCCAGAATGACTTCCTATCTCTGGCTCCTTCAAAGGCAGTTCGAAATCTGGGTGTTGTGATTGATGAACACCTGGCCTTTAAAGATCATGTTGCCTCTGTTGCCCGTTCATGCCGCTTTGCGCTGTACAACATACGTAAGATCAGACCATACCTAACACAACATGCCACCCAGCTCCTGGTGCAATCTACTGTCATCTCCCGCCTCGACTACTGCAATGCTCTTCTAACTGGTCTTCCAGGCTGTACTGTGAAACCTCTTCAAATGGTCCAGAACGCAGCGGCGCGTCTGGTCTTCAATCAGCCTAAAAGAGCACACGTCACCCCTCTGTTCATTGAGCTCCACTGGCTACCACTAGCAGCACGCATCAAATTCAAATTGCTAACACTAGCATACAAAGTCCGAGACGGTACGGCTCCCATCTACCTGAATCCTCTTGCAAAGGCTTACGTCTCGACCCGGCCGCTCCGGTCATCACAGGATTGTCGGCTAGCAGTGCCTACACCACGCTCAGGACAATCCAGACTTTTCTCATGCATCGTTCCACAAATGTGGAATGACCTTCCTAACACTACCAAAACTGCGGCTTCCTTTTCTATTTTCAAGAAACTCCTGAAGACCCTGCTCTTCAGAGAGCATCTTCTCAACTAGCACCTTGTCTGCACCCGTCCCTCCTCTCTACTGTCCACTCCTTGTTCCCTCCTCTCCATGACTGATGTCAATTTGTTGTTGTTACTATTGTTGTTAGCCTCAAGGGCAAAATGTCGATTATCACTTGTAAGTCGCTTTGGACAAAAGTGTCTGCTAAATACATAAACATAAACATAACATAAACATTTGGTTGGGATTGGATCTAAAATGCAAGTTGAAGGTTTAGATGAAGCTAATATTTTTGATAACTCTGAAAGCTCAACTGGATCAAAACGGTTCAAACACAGATGAGGTTCTACATTTACCTCTGATGCTGCCTCACTTACTGAGGAAGAAGAAATCGCACTAAAGAGGATGCTAAAGATTTTGTTTCTAATAGAATTAATTTTACTTGTGAAAAATCCCATAAAGTCGTTACTGCTGATGGCTAAGGGAATAGATGGTTCAGAGCTATGATTCTGTGTAAGTTTGGCAACTGTACTGAAAAGAAATTTAGGATTATTCTTATTCTCCTCAATTAACGCTGAGAAATAAGCAGTTCTAGTTTGTCAAAGCTTATTTTTATAAAGCACAAGACTATTTTTCCAGGATAAGTAGGACTCCTCATGGTGCGTAGAGCGCCATGTTCTCCAATTTTCTAGAGTTTTTTTTAAAGCTCGGAAATGAGAATTAAACCAGGGAGCTAACTTCCTGTCCCTAATTACCTTCTTTTTTAAAGGGGCAACATCATCTAATGCCACATGTAAAGAGGAAGTAACATTATGAACTAAGGCATCAATTTGTGAGCGGCTATAAATGAAAATATTGCCCTCTGCTACGTTCCTCTGAGATGCTGAGGACAGTAAAGATGGAACAGTTGATTTAAAAGATGCAACAGCATTGTCAGATAGAAACCGACTACAGTGAAATTTACTTTGTCTCAAGAACTCAGTTATAAAAAACTCAAAGGTTATCAGAACGTGGTCCGAGAGGACTGGATTATGTGGAAAGATCGTTATTTCCTCACACTCTATGCCATAAGTCAGCACAAGGTCTAATGTATGATGGCAGGAGTGGGTGGAGCTATGTATTCTTTGAGTTAAACCAATTGAGTTTAAGATATTACTAAAGACTACATTGAGGCTATCATTTTCAGTGTCCACATGAATGTTAAAATCCCCCACTATAATGACCTTATCAGTATTTAGCACCAAATCAGGTAAAAAAAAAAATCAGAAATCTGATCCAAAAACTCGGAGTAAGGGCCTGGTGGACGATAAAAAACTACAAACGAGAGTGGTTGTACAGTTTTGCAATCTGGATTAGGAAAACTAAGAATAAGATGTTCGAACGAACTGTAGATATTAATTGGTAAGAGATTGATTAATAAGTCCGAATGAAAAATGGTTGCTACTCCTCCTCGTCGCCCTGTACTTCGAGCAATATGATGATTTATATGATTAGAAGGAGTTGACTCGTTTAAACTAACATAGTCCTCTTCCTGCAGCCAGGATTCTGTGAGAGGGCAAAGAAATCTGACTATCACAAATCAAGTCATTAACTAAAAAAGTCTTAGAAAAAATTGACCTAATGTTCAATAACCCACATTTAATTTTTCTAATTTTCTGCTCAGTTGAATTTGTTCTAATATTTATGAGATTTCCATGATTTGCTTTATTAAGCCTGATATTTAATCTGTGTGATTTTGGCCATGGGCAGGACACAGTCTCTATGGGGTAGTGGGTGGGTAACAGTACAGAAGCTGCAGAGGGGTGTGTTAAACTACGACTCTGCTTCCTGGTCTGGACCCTGGGTTGTCATGGAGGACTAATAAAACTGGCCATGTTCCTAGAAAGAAGAGCTGCTCAGTCCAAAGAGGGATGGTGTCACGTTGCCGGTTAGGAGGAGGTTAGGACCCAAGATGCAGATAACACCAGATGACACAAGGCAGGAACGTTTTAAAGGTAAAATCTTTTAATTAGGATGAGGAACCAAAAATCCAAAATGGCAGGAAGTCAAAAACCAAAGTCCTGAATACCAGAACGAAAGCTCAACATAGAGCACAAACCAAGAAACGAGGCACAAAAGCTCACATAGAGCACAAAACAACGCTGACACAAAACAATGGACCGACAAGATATTGAGACACAGACAGGGCTTTATACACTGGGGCATGATGGGAGGCAGATGGGCTGCAGGTGTGTGGGGAGGGAACCAGGTGAAAGCAATTAACTAATCAGGGAGGAAACTAACATGACCTAAGAGTAAAACCTAAAGACAAAAGCAATCACATAACTAATATTCTAAGGGGAAGGAAAACTACCAACACCGGTGGGAAAAAACACACTAAAGAGACTATTAAAACGAAAAGCTGAAACTATAAAAACTGCATAAGGGTGACTGGGGAGGACTGAAGGAGCACAGGACCTGGGAGAGATGATCTGGAGGGCTGTAGATCTGGGAACACATGAGGAAGATGTAGACAATGACACAAGAGGGCGCTAGGATACACAACAGGAGAACCTAGAGACGAAAGGAGAACACCAGGAGACATATGAGGGGAGACCATGACAGATGGATGCCGTCTCTTCGTATCAGACCAGGTTTTCCCCAAAAATGTTTCAAATTATCAATGTAGCCCACGTTGTTTTCAGGACACCACCTAGACAACCAGCGGTTGAAGGACAGCATGCAGCTAAACATGTCGTCACTGGTCCGATCAGGCAGGGGGCCAGAGAAAATCATGGAGTCCAACATCGTTTTGGCAAACTTACACACCGAAGCAACACTCATTTTAGTGACCTCCAATTGGCGTAACCGGGTGTTGCTACCTCCAGCGTGAATAACAATCTTACTGTATTTACGCTTATCCTTAGCCAGCAGGTTCAGGTAAGATTTAATGTCGCCCGCTCTAGCCCTAGGTAAACATTTAACTATGGTTGCTGGAGTCTCTAATGCCACGTTTCTGACTATGGAGCTGCCAATGATCAAAGTCGGCTCGTCAGTGGGTGCGTCACTGAGCGGGGAAAATCTGTTAGAAACGTGGACGGGTTGGTGGTGGCCCAAGGGCTGGGTTCTATGCTTCCTGCATACCGTCACCCAGCCGGCCTGAGGTCCCGGCTGCTCGAGTTCTGTTGCAGGATCGCTACGGGGTGGTTCTGAGCTAGTTAGCCCCACGCTAGCTAAGTAGCTACAGCTGTTTACGGGCTTTTCAACAGCGCAGAGCCGGGCCTCCAATTGCGACAGCCTCGCCTCCAAAGCTACAAAAATGCTACATTTATTACACACACCATTATCACTAAAGGAGGCAGATGAGTAACTAAACATCTGACACAGAGAGCAAGAGATAGGAGACGGAGAAGCAGAGACAGAAGTAGCCATAGCTGTGCTGAGGCTAAGCTAACTGGACGAGCAAACTGTTCAACACCAAATAAACTGCGTGTGGTTCCCTAAAAGCTAGGTAGAACAACAGAAAATGTGTGTTTTAGCATGCTTATGTGCTACAATAACTCAGAGATATCCTAGTACAGAGAAATTAAATCAGTTTTAGCAAGCCACAAACACCAAACAGCTACACGTAGTGCAACACTGAAAACAGGAAACGCCTTACCGCCAGGGAGCGTCAGCCGACACGGTACTCGGACCAGTGAATAAAACAGTCTATTTTAATATAAAATCTTTACAAACAGGAATATGATTTGAACAAATCCAACCTGTCACAAAGCAGCAGGGATTACATTTGGAATGACTTTATTCCCAGTTTATTTTTGTCGGGACTTTTCAGTCAGAAAATGCAACGTTCACCCGAGACCATACACGGCCTTTGTCTCAAAACAAGTCATGAAACACCTCAAGGGGAAGATATTTCTAGCTGGATTCAGGTCAGTTCTTTTCATCTGAAGCATCGTTTGTTGTTATGACAGCTCGCCCACTCAGGTTTCCCAAAGGTGCACCACAGAAATGGAGTTAAAGATCAAATCTGGTCAAAAGACTAAGGAGACCTTCCCTCATACAAATAAACATTTTACATCAGGAAGCTGGTCAGTAAAATGTTTGAAATGAATGCCGTCTTCATGACATGTTAAAATCATGGCACTGAAATGACAAATATCGAGTACTTTGTCCATCAGGCGTGTTGTTGGAGACTTAGGCGTCGGGGATGTTGTAGACACTCTCTTTGGGCCACCTGCTGCTCCGCAGAGTAAAAAAGATTTTCTCAGGAGAGTTGAACAAATCTTCTTCGACTGAGGATGACATCAGAAGAACCCCAGGACACGTTCTTATACAATGCTCTCTTGGAAATGTCAGACTATTTTTGTAATGGTGTGACACAAGTCTCCAAAATTGCATTTTATTTATATTTTATTGACGTGAAATCCTCTTGTGGACCGTTGGAGGGCAATGTGATTTAGGTGCTGTGTCATCTGTTTAGCAGCCCTAACAAGATAACTGACATCTGAATGAAGATCACGGCCGAGCCATTTTTTCTTATGTGGTATCTGTCACGCACAAACCTACAAAAGTTATGCATTGATAAGAAGTTGTTGACCTAAAAATTTGCAAAGAATCAACATAAAATGTACCAAACCCAAGAGAAACCACACTAGTGTCGCACCTGCATCAGGAATAAAAAATAACAGCACAGTTTCAGTGACACATCAGAACACTCTTACTATTTTTACCACTCGTGCTTTTAACCAGACTGCATGCAGCTGCACTGAAGGTCATCTAATGTGTCCAAGTAACAATTGGCTTTGTGCACAAAACTGGAGTCTTTCCAAGTGACATACCAGCCAGACAACAGACCAGCTCCAAAATAGCAAACCTAACAAGACTTAAATGTTTCAAGATCTTCTCTTGATGCGGTTGGTTGTGTCATGAATGGTTGCTGCAGCAGCCTGTCAACGACAATCACCAGGCAGGGCCCTGAGGAGAGAGGTCAGCAGCGGGGTTGGATCCATTTTTACTCAGATTGACAAAGTTTCCATTTGTGTTTCCAGGTTAATCTCAGCCAGACGATGACAACTTTAGTCATGGTTGTTTTAGGATGATGAGGAACTAACAGTATGTTTTTCCTTCAACTTGTGATTATTTTAAGAAAAATTGTGCCCTGTTCATTTTGAGCAAGACAAAGAAACCTAAAGAGGAAGAGCAGGCATCTGTTCCTTTTGTAATTATTGACAGCATAAACTAAAAGCAATATTAGAAGTCTATTTTCTGCCTTTTCCTATTATATACTATTCAAGTGAGCTGATTCGTTCTCTTTGTCCTCCTCCTCCTCATCCTCCTCCTCCTCGTCATCATCATCATCATCATCATCATCATCAAGAACAATAAAGACACAATTAAGAATAGTGGGAAAAATTTCCATTAGCTTAAATTTTACCTTAAGCTAAAATCAACTGTTAAAATGATCTTTCACACATTATTAATGCAAATGTAGACCCCTAAAAGAAATATGGTGGATTTAAAGGTGCAATATGTAAGGATGGCCCCCTGTAGTCAAATTTGGTAACTGCAGTCCATTTTTCTAAGAAAAAAAAAATTTCTCACTGCCTTACCTTGAGTTTCATGGCTGTTGCCAGTTAAGTATCAACAGCAGAAGATTCTAGATGACAAGCAAAGATGAATCACACACAGTAAGTTAAAAATAGATAAATACATTTTTATATCTGGTGTTAGCACTCTTGAGTGTTTTATGGTAGGGAGCACTTACTAAACCTATTAAGGTACTTTGTCTCTGGCATTAAAGGACATGTGGGAGTTTGTGATCTTGCTGTTAGCTTGCTGTTATAGCTCTGAACGACTCATTAAATGAAATAAAACTCAATGATTGACTCATAATTCACTTCACACACATTTTACTTTAATATTGAGTTGTTGGTATTTGGAAAAAGTAGCTTGAGCTATTTTTAGAGCCTCCAATTTGCTCCAAATTTACCTTTAGCTGTTTTAGCTCAAAGTTAGCTTCAAGCCTGCTTCACCCGATATTAGAAACGAAAGGATGTTGGGGCTTCTTAGGGGTACAACTTCTGGGTTGCTCCTGTTTAAATGGAATTATATCTTTAAACAAATCTGGAGCTTTATGTTTGCTGGTGTTCAATTACAAATGCCTGCGCTGGAGTCTTAGCTCAGTGAAGTTTCAGCAACCTCACAAATTCACAGAGTGTAAACAGTTGCTATGTCCCTCTTTTGAAAATATTTTGGTTAATTTTAGGTATTTTTATTTAGCTACGTCCCTCTTTTGTATTTTTTTAGGAGAATAACCGACAACTCCCGAGCCGGCTGACAATAAAATCTGTTTATGCATAACCACCCTTCCAACGTGATTGAGACAATAGACTGTTTTGTGATTATTTCACAGTAGAATTTTTACATATTATGCCTTTCACTTTCAACTCAAAGATTATAAAGGGAAAACAATTTGCTTAGGAATTCCTCTTGTTTAGATTCCTGATTTGATTAGTTCATCATTTTTGTAACACGATCCTGATGTCTGTCCTTTTAAAGAGAAACCCAGAGAGGAAGATAAATCCTTCAGATCAAACATGTAAGAGTATTAAAATGAGATGACTAAGATCAGCTAAGCCTGATTATTATTTTTGTTTGATTTTATGTTTTATCTTTGCTCTCCTTTAGAGATAGGATGAGAATCTTGGTCTTCCGGGAGGGGCTCGGAGTAGATCTGCTGCTTCTCCACATCGAGGTGCCAGTTGAGGTGGCTCGGGCATCTGGTTAGGATGCCTTCTGGACGCCTCCCTGGTGTGGTTCTCTGGGCACGTCCAGCCAGGAGAAAACCTAGGACACGCTGGAGGAACTATGTCTCTCACGTAGGGAATGCCTTCAGATTCCCCCAGAGAAGCTGGCCTGAGTGGATGGGCCTCTCGGCTGCTGCCGAAAATGGATGAACTGTATTTGAAATTAAAAGAGCTCCTTCTGCAAATAAACAGCATGTTTAGTCTCAAAGAACATTCTTCAAATGTAGGGACTTCGCTTATGAATGAAATTTCATGATAAAAAACAATAAGGGACTATGAAATCTAGTCAGAACTAAACTGATTTTTTTTATTTACAAGTTTCTACTTCAGATAAACCTAAATTATCACAAATTATGATTTTTATGATATAAAAATGTGTTTCTCACATCTAAATTTCAAAGAGATAATATAACTTTCCCTACCATTTTTTGTTGGCAGCACTTGAATTGACATGTCACCCATTACTGGTGATAATATAAAGTATGACACTTAAAGGAATGTGCTTGAATGAATTTACATTTTAATTAAATGTTTGCTTTATTCCATTCTTGCATGATTTTTACAGCATTACAACATAGAACACTTGAGTATCAATGACAACTTAAACTATCACCTTGATCAACAACAATTACTTCCCAAACTTTTATCTTTGTAGACTCTGGACTTTTAGAGCATCTGGTTCTGATGCAACAACCCTCGTAAAGCTGAGATCCGACAGGAACAACTCCCTCTGACCCCATTCTGATCTGGATTTAAGTTTGAGTACTGCGAATCCCTCTGATCAGACCAGCTAAATGCTCGTCATCCTAATAAAGACTCACCCTGGCACGTCATGTGAGCACTGCTTCCCCACTTGAGAGTTTTAACAACAATCAGGGATAATTGCTGTTCATCACGTCGCATTGTGGCATGCAAACTTAAACACCTTCAGCAATCATGTCTGCTTTCCTCCCCTCCTCGCTGATAACTGTTACACTTCACCGGACAAGGTCAACGGGTGAAGATAGGTGCGTTTCCACAAGGTCTTACTGGTGCTGATTAAAATAGCCTGGTTATTAGAAGAAATCTTGCACTGGAATTTCAGCTAATGTAGGTTTCCATCCTATAGGATGCACACAAATACTCCCTCTCTTTCACACACACACACAAAGACAGCAACAAAGGTTTGTCTTAAATAGAAGCACAAAGACATATCCTTTTATAGTCCTCTCCCTGTTGTTGGCAGCCTGGTTGGTTGTGGAAAGGGGGGAGGTAGAGGTGACACCTGTGGCCAGAGGATAAAGGGGCTCTAATCGTTCACCTTTCTTTGCAGCGTGAAGAGGGATCCTCATCTCTGTCGGTCCTGAGTTTCTCCTCTGATGGCCCCGAAGAAGAAGGAAGAGCCAAAGCCGGCAGCACCAGCGGCCCCTAAACCGCCAGAGCCAGAACGCCCCAAGACTCCAGAGTTCGACCCAACATCAGTGACGGTAAACCTCCATCTTCATTTAATCAGACCAATTTCATGAAAATGATTAGAAGTAATAACATCAAACCTGGCAGTGCAAGCCACATTTCTGAGCAGCTTTTATTAACAGAGCTGCAGAGAATACGAGGTGAATTGCAGACACGTCATGTCACTCAGCCCCACGAGTCTCAGTCAGAGCCAGTTGTAATTACTGAATCGGACGTCTTGGAAAATGTATTTTCTGCTGACTTGGCCCCTTCTCAATGGATGAATGTTTTCCTTGTTAAGCAAGCTGCCGTGTTACAATAGAGCGTGGCTAAAACCACAGTATGATTTTCATTATGTCTGTGAAACGCAGACCACCCGCACCTCCTCTCAGAGAGGGGAGGGGAGGTACACAGATTATTATAGGTTTACTTTTTCTATCTTTAAAAGTGTGTTAGATCAGTTTTGGGTAACGGTTTCTTAAAGTTTGTGGTTTGCAAAAAAAACCAGATGTTAAAGTTCGGGGCACCAAATGACTGGAAACCAAATGCAGTGAGATTAAAACGTTATTGTGAAAGATATTTGGTTTCTAACAGGAGTGCAGAACATGTGGTAAATCTAATTTAAAACACATCTGTCTAATAATTTTGACCTTTTTTATTTTTAACAGTCATTTAAAATGTTGTAATGTTTAATTTTAGTAATAAGCTGAAGGAAAGCCACTCCCAGAATGAAAAACTAAATGTTTTTGTCATTCTAAATTTGCATGCTGTGCAAAATGTCTCCAACCTTTTGCTTTGATCTTGACATTTGAACTTTTTTTAGATCCCAATGAAATTAAGTAGCGTCTCTTTACTGCAAACTGCAGTAAATATAAAATCAAATGATGCAGACTGTAGTTATTTAGAAGTGAAGGTCTTCTTCTCGAAGATGCACAGGTTTTTTTTCTTCTTTGCTTTATTTAGTCTATATTATTTAAATAAAGTCTGTTTCGTGGAATGATCTCCATCCTCGTATTCCTTTGTTTATTTTGTTTTTTCTCAGCTGGAATTCACTCCTGAACAAATTGAAGGTGAGGCTGTGTGTCGTGTGTGACCCATGGACTGTGAGCTATTTATAGAGAATAAATGGTTGCTCACACACTAATCTCCTCATTGTGTGAGAAACGTTTGGCAACAGCTGGTGATGCACTACTGTAGATCAGACTTTGGCTAAATAGTTATTTTTAATCCTTTCAAGTCAGTTTCCCATAGAGTCTGGCTTCCATGGTTTGGATTCTTCTAGTTATCGTTTTTATCTGACGTGTGCGGTTACAGATGATTTATCTGCTTTTGGACGACAATGAAATGGATAAAAATGCATCATGGCTGTTTTGTTTACAGACTTCAAAGATGCTTTCCAGCTGTTTGATCGAACACCAGCAAGTGAGATGAAAATCACTTACGCTCAGTGCGGGGACCTGATCCGTGCTTTGGGCCAGAATCCTACTAATGCAGAGATCATGCATGTTCTTGGAAAACCTAAACCTGAAGGTTGGTTATGTGGCATGTTAAAGGAGCAATAAGTAGGAAGTTTACTGTGAAATACTTGCCAAACAGTCTAATGTCTCAATCATGTTGGAAGGAAGGTCACATTGAAACAGATTTCCTTCTCGGCCGGTTGGGTGGTTACCAGGTTTTCTCCATTTAAAGCAACACTGATTAAGTTTCCCCATTTCTTCCTCCTACCTGTTAAAAGAGGAATTACAATGATAGTAAACAACCCTGGTGCAGCCTGTTGTAGCTAAGGCAAACAACAGGTGAGTTTCCTTTGCCAGAACTTCAGGGTAAATGCAGCAAGAGGGAAATTGACTGGGCGATCCCAAGGCCCGGTCTTCTTAGCTGTCCTGCCTCCATTTACAGTTTGGCCCTGTAAGGAATGTGCTGAAACACCAGCACATCCCAACTGCTGCATCGTGAGTTACATCACCGATTGGTGCAGAATGCACCAACAACTCATGTTTTCCTAAATACAGGTTCTCCGCCCCGTATGCATTTCCTTTTTCCTACGACAACGTCATTTTCGACTGAGTTGCTACCAATAGACGGTGTTCCCAGCTACCAACTGCACCGAGCCTTTTGCTGGGCCACTACGAGTACCTATTTCTGAGCAGGTACTTAGAAGTTTCCTGAAAACGACCCGGAAAATTGCTATTTGGCCTGCCCGGTCAAGTGGAACCATGCACATGTCAAGAGGTTCTGGTGAGTTTACCCTGAAGTTCCAGAAATGGAAACACGGATAACGAGATAACTTATGCCAAACCCACAATGTCAAAAGATCCACATTGTTGGAAAAACAAAAAATATTACTTACGAGTCCAGTAGCAAAGAAGCCAGGTCACTATCAGTCCATGCTTTTATAGCCTCCTAGCTCCCTCAAGCTAGTGTAGGCTGTGCCGATGTTCACTCTTTGCTTTCCATCCAAGACACTACTCTTCCTTTTTTACTTCCAGGCTCCACCATGATGTCAATGAAACAGAAAATTCTTCTTTTTCTTTCTCTTGTGCGTTTTATCAGTGAACTGAATTGGCTAATTGCTAGCCTTTATATTAGCTACCAACACAGTAAACAGCTAACAGCCTTTAAGCAGGCAGCTCCCCTTGGTAAACCTACCCAAGCCACAAAACTGTTAAGTGTGATTTCTGGTCAGCAGAGGGCTGCAAAGTGCTGTCCAGTCTGAAGTTGGTAAACTTTCTATCTCGAGAATAACTGAATCCAATTTCAAAGCAGTAGCTTACATGAGTAAAACCTCTTTGGTGTTGCTTCAGAAAGGCCAAAGAGGGACGAAGTCTTTGTTTACAATCTACCCTGCCTCCAGACTGCCTGGTTCCAGAGCAAATCATATGTGAGCCCACAAGGTTGCAAAGTCTTCAATGGAAGTACTGCCCCGACAAGATATTTCAGCTGGCAAATAGAAGCAGCGTTGTGGGCAGGATGTTAGCTAGTAAAAGGAGCGGCCCAGAAGATATTTCTTGTAAACCTAAGAAGCCACAGTGTCCTTCCCAAAAATTGAACAACAATAGGAGAGAAAAAAATACTAAATTCAACATTCACAACCTTTTTTAAAAGTGAAATTTGAGGGACCAAATAAATTTCAGGACAGATGAGAAAGAAATAAGTCTGCTCTAAAAATATCTCAAGCTACTTTTTCAAACACCAACAACTCGAAATGCATTCATCTACCTATCAACTTACTGTGAATGACTCGTCTCATTTGTCTCTAGAATCTTCTGGCAGTGACCCATAAATGGCATCCACCATGAAACTCACAAAGGGGAGTGGCTGAGAGCAGGCTCTTTTACTTAAATGCATGGACTGCAGTATCTAAATTAGACCACAAGATGTCACTCTTACTTCATGCAAGTTATTCTTCCCTACATGCAAAAGATTAGATCATTTTCTTGCTGCTTCCCACAGATATGCAGACCAAAATGCTTGACTTTGAGCAGTTCCTCCCAATCCACCAGCACATCTGCAGAGCCAAGGATCGTGGCACATTTGAAGACTTTGTTGAGGGTTTAAGGGTTTTCGACAAGGAGGGGAATGGGACGGTCATGGGTGCTGAGCTCAGACACGTTTTAGCAACCCTCGGTGAGCCTATCATAATATGTGATGATCTCAGAAGGTTATGAACTAAACGACTCAGGCTGAATGGAAATGTTTCCTGATTACAGGTGAGAAGATGAGGGAGGATGAAGTGGAGCAGCTGATGCAAAACCAAGAAGATGCGAATGGGTGCATAAATTATGAGGCTTTTGTAAAGTACATCATGGCATCCTAAAAAAGCAGTTATCTGTTTTAGACTCAGTGCAAATCTGGTGTTCACATGACATATTTAGAACAACGGAAAGTGAGTCTAGAAACCCAAATACATCCCAGGAGATCTGTGTTTTTAAGTAAATCCCATCCTTGTATATTTTCACCTTTATTGTCGACTCATTATTGCTTCACCTTGTTTTAAAGCCTCCTAATTAATGATGTGGTGGTCCTTTCTACGTTTTCTTTATCTTAGTAAATGAATGTAGTTATGCTGTTAAGAGCATGGATCTGTAGAGTTCAAAATTACAAAAATGGTTTCAGACAATGTTAAATAAATGAAGAGAAAACAAAAACTTTAGCTGTTTTTAATATTTCCTAATAAGGGCAGGTCATTTAAAACAAAATGTTATCATGTTACAAATATATATTAACAATTAAAATATGGCAAACAGGATATAATTCTAAATATGTGCAAAAAGTATCCATTACATTGCAAGGTAATGTACAAAATATCTGTCAAGAATGGCACTTCCTCTCTTCAGCCAGCAGAGGGAGCTGGTATTCAACGTTTTATTTCATTCCAAACACTGGGGATCTTTCATTCACTAGCCTTTTTTTAAAAACACCCCTTTTGGCTGCAGAACAATGAAATATAAATAACGTTGTTTTCCTTTCTCTGTCAGTGCAGACTGAAATTCAAAGTTGAATTTTGTTTATTATTCACCTGAAATCTTAACAAACAAAGTATTTTACAGTTTTAAAGCCTTTGTCTGGTACTGATTTGATGACAGGTGTTTTATTTTAATTAAAATCACTTACAATACTGTATAAATATGAAAATAATATATGAATATGAAAAGTAAAAAATATTTAGAAAGTTGTATTTTCACACCCGTATGTAGTTTGATTATTTTTCCCCCTTTTTTTCAGCCCAGATGCATGCTTTTGGTGCTAGACTGTTGTAAATGTCCACATTTTGGTATGATCCACAGCTCATTTTACATCAGGGTTTCACTGTTGGTTAACTCACCGTAGCAGGAAAGAGCTGGGACCTCAATATGGCTGCAGGTACCAGCAGTGTTGTCACTCATAAAATCAGATGCTAAAAATAAGATGTTTTATTTGAGGTTGTTTATGGGATTATTTGGAACTCCTGCTTTAGCATGAAGTGAAAAATGAACCCTAAAACAGTCAAAAGTACTTTTATGAAGACTGCATGATCATTATTTTTTTGACCAGGGTCTCATGTTGAAGACAATTTTCCATTTTTGCATAAAAGGGGTTTTCATAATATTCCACAATGGTCAATATTTAGCACATTGTTAATGATTATGTTTATGTTTGGGTATTTAGCAGACGCTTTTGTCCAAAGCGACTGATGAGTGATAATCGGTATGTTGACCTTGAGGCTAACAACAATAATAACAACAAATGGACATCAGTCATGGAGAGGAGGGAACAAGGAGTGGACAGTAGAGAGGGGGGACGAGTGCAGGGAGGTATAGTTTAGAAGATGCTCTCTGAAGAGCAGGGTCTTCAGGAGTTTCTTGAAAATTGAAAAGGAAGCCCCTGTTCTGGGAGTGCTTGGTAGGTCATTCCACATTTGTGGAACGGTGCATGAGAAGAGTCTGGATTGTCCTGAGCGTGGTGTAGGCACTGCTAGCCGACGATCCTGTGATGACCGGAGCAGCCGGGCCGAGACGTAAGCCTTTGCAAGAGGATTCAGGTAGATGGGAGCCGTACCATCTCGGTCATTGACCTTAAAGATGAATCAGGATTCATCCTGGTCAAGCTGTCAGTTTGCACAGTCGATGCAAGACCACACACACACACACACACACACACACACACACACACACACACACACACACACACACACACACACACACACACACACACACACACGTTCAACATAAGGTCACTTTAGAATTGCTAATTATCCTGACATGAATTTTCTGGACTGGCAACCAGAGTGTTTGGAGGAAATTCACACATGCATGGTGCAGAATAATAAACCCACACAGAGAAATGCCACCAAAGAAATTCAGACCCGAGATGTCTTTTTGTGAGGCTGCAGTATCCCTGCACACAACAGTTTATACTAAAAATTATGCATCTATTTAAGTTTAAAATGCTAATGTGTTATTGTTCAGAGGGTGGAAAACATGCAAAGGATTCAATAAAGCACAAATTTTAAGAATGTACAAATTATGTTCAAGAAGTAGAGATCTTAAAAAATATGCGTTTACTCCTGCTGGTTAACTGGAAATGCTAACGTCTGTGGCGGAAATCCACATTTTTTATATTCTCAGACTAACTTTCGTGGATTCACACAAAGAAGAACACAACTATTTTCACAAAGTTTTCCTCTCACATTTGGTAGAAGAAAAACAAAAGGGAAACGTGACACTGGTCTGCAGCTTCAGCGTTCCGGTTACCTCCTACGACTCTCTCTCAAGGTTGTAAATTGCACCAATTTGACTGGTCTCCCTTCTGCGCCAATCCAGAGGCGCAGGACGAATATCAGAAAACTGGCCTGTTTTACATCAACCTCAGACTGACCCTTTTCTCAAGATAGGAAAACAGAAAAGGTAGGAAAACTACTTTAAATACTACTTTAGGGTTTTTCTTCTTAATTCCATGCATGAAACAATAAGATGTGTTTGGTCCTTTTGTCCATGCCTTAACTGATGTTTGTAATAAACTCACAAAAACGTAAAAAAAAAAAGCCTGACCATTTCAAGCAATTCTCGAGAATAATTGGCACATTCTGTCAAGAATTCATCCTTTAGATTAACTTGTGGTGTTAACTTTGAGACTGAATACTATGAGCAGATGTAGATAGTAAATCCAATGGTCTAGTTCCACAAAACTGGTGGCGCCCCGATTAATTAATATGAGGTTATAAACAATTAAACAAGCTAAATCTATGACACATTTGAAATCTAGATATAAAGTTATCGCTACACGCCTATGTGGCCATGTAAAGTGCACATGGGCCCTGGATTAGGTTTTGTTTCCATAGGTTTGACCAATCCGAGGGTCTGTTTGGAGGCATCTCAGGGAGGAGGGGTACTGTCATGAATAACTCTAGTTCTGTCACATTCTCTTGCTCCACCTCATTCTCAGCTTCACTAATAAGGCACAGCTGAGCCTCTGAATTCAGTAGAGCAATGCCACCTGCGTCTGCATCTTACGAGGAGCTCTGCTCCTCAGCACAATTGCCAGATGGACTTCCTGCCCAGCATTCCAGTGTTTCACAGTTTCTTGATTTCCTCACAGTTGCAAACCCAGCCTGCCTCTAAGTAAGCCTTCTGTCACCATCCTTGTCAGATTTAGTCTGTGGATTATCAGGTCTGAAGCTTGCCCTTCTCTGACCTACAGTAGCATCAGCCTTATTCTCATCAAACTTGTGCATTCTCATTCTTGTGTGCACCGACCTGGACCTGCCTCACCAAAAAATGGAATAGTTCATCCAACTTAAACAAATTGAGTAGAGTAACACTAAATAGTTTTTTTTTACATTAAGCTAGAGCTTTAACATTGATCTCAGTGATTTTTGGGTTAGAAACTTGACCAGTTTCATATTTGGCACCACTTTGCAGCCCACTGCTGGTCAGATATTGCACTTACCAGTTTTGTGGAGTGGGTAGGTGCTCTAGAGGGTGCTCTTATACCTGCATTACAATGTTAGCTTTTTAAGTTTGATGATCATCAATTAAAAGCACATGAAGAAGAAAAATAAGAAGTTTGCTTTACTATCATGGCAGAGCCTGGAAGTAAAACTAAAAGGGTAACGTATTTGGAGGTGAAGTAAAGAGCTAAAACCAAAGTAAACATCGCCGTGGTCTACACTAGCTTGAGGAAGCTGAAAAAGGCTATGAAATCACAGGCTGATGGTGACCTGGCTTTGTTGCTATTGGAAATGTAGGAATTAACTCAGTAATAATGCTGTTGGTCCAACAAAGTGGATCTATTTGATTTGTGGCTTATTTAGTTAGAGTTGTTTCATGTCAGTGTTATCTCGTTTTTTGGTAGCGCTTGGCTACATTATGCTGCTGCAGGGTTGCTTACAGTAGTTGTAATTCCACTTGTAACACTGCTCTGCGTTACATAAAATTGGTAAAAAGTACTTTAATTAACCGTTTTGTTAAAATGTTTAACTTGACAAATTTAATAACATTAAATAATTTATCATGGATGAACTTAATTCAATAACTCTTTTCCAATTGAAGCTAATAATTGAAGTTGAATAAACACTATTTTCTTTAGTGCAGGCCCAGTTAGATTTAGTATGATGACTTGAGTGTATCCTTGTTAAAATAAAAACATCCTTACTTTATTTCAAGCATGAGTCAAACTCCAAAAATAGACGTCCCATCTCCCACAACAACCGCTACAGCATCTCTTCAAGACCCAGAGTCGGATAAAAGTGTCTCAGGTTTTCACAACTCCGGTCTGTGATCCGGGTTCACTCAAAAAAGTTTCTTTCAGCTTGAACTTGTCAAACTAAAAGTTGACAAGTTCAGACTTCAAACTGAACATAAAAACATGACTTTTTTATAACTAGTCGTGTAGTTTATGCCACATTAGATACTAGCACTCAGACACATACCTTTAATGTGTATGAAGTTACTATGGAGGCCTGTAATGGAGCCCATTAAAAGTATGTCGCACTTAAAACTTGAAGCAATTAAAATTTTCTGACTGCTGTTTAATTTTAGCTGATTGCACTTTAATATAAAAATGATGAAAATTAATTAACAAGGGGACAGATCACATCTGCTGTTTTTTTGTCTGATTCTTTGTTTGGGGATGCGTACGTTTAGTCCTGAGGGTTCCAGCATGGCAAAGCCTGAAGTTTCTGCTCCATTTCACTGCAGCTCAGCCTGAAATGCATGAAACTGCATCCAGCAGGAGCTCTCTCAGGGCATCTTACCTTCCATGATTAATTTAATATAATTATATCTTTAGCTGCTATGTTTATAAGCCACGAAATGACAAGCTTCAGTAGAACAAATTAGTGGTATTAGTTTAATCAGAATGGTTTTTCTTTACATGAAAGTACAAGTGGAAATATCACAACGGCATTGAATATAGTTTTCAAAAACAGGAAATAGCTTACTTGTCACAAAAATGCACTTCCTTTTGTTTTTAAGGCAACATGGGTCAGTTTCTTATTTATCAAATAAAAAGGTTTGACATCAAACCGTCTCGTACACTTAATGCACAATAACTAATGTATAAAATAAGAAAAACTTGGTTTCATTTGAACAAAATCCATTGGAAACGTGACTAAAAAAATACGAGTGATCTCTTTGGTGAGTTTGAAGAAATGACTTGTTAAAACTTGTTCATGAAGATGTTGTTTTTAATAAATGCAATGTAATTTTCTTCGTTTGTAGATCTTATTGAGGTCATGGAGGGATGTGCAGGAAATTACCACTGCACATGTTGTGATGATGCAGCGATGCAGGTAAAATATTTACATCAAATCACTCCAGATCATCAATATTTCATAAACCAGCCATCATCAGTCCAGTCAAGCAGAACACTGGTGCTCACTGCCATTTAACAAAGATTATAGAATACAAATGTTAAAAGCTCATGAACAACTGAGTAAAAGTTCTGTGCAACGTTCACAAATACAACATGTTAAAAAATATGTTCATTAAGTTTCATTTTACATTTTTACACCCAAGGAAATACTTCAAAAGTTCAATAAATACATAAAACTAAACTCCAAATCTTTAGTAAGTGCTTAAGAAATACACAGTAATACATCAATACAACAAAAACAGCTAAATGGGCTAAAAAATTCACAATGTTATTGTTTCATCTATCTAAAATATTAAAATGAGCTTTTTGGCCCAAATCTTTCCGCAAACATTCTGGGTGACATCATGACAAATCAAATCGTCAATGCGATGACTCACAGAGGAATGCCAGCATGAAATTTGAAGTTTGCAACACAGAACAGGCTTTCATATTTTGTAATCCCTTTTGAAATGAATCCAATCTGCTTTCTTTTTACCCATCAGCAAAAAAGTGAAGTTTTTGTTGTTCCAAGTCACAACACTGACGAGCCTGTTTCCGGTGGGATTAGCCTTGTGAGGCATGATAGCCGAGATCACATTGAGAGAAAATGGTGACCTGAACGGAGCGAGGCTTAAGGGAGAGCCTGGTTCCCGCTCCTCCGGCTTCTCCTCTTCAGCAGCAGAGGCTTAGTTGTGACACTGATTATGAGAAAGCCACAAGGATTTCATAAGCCCAAATAAGAATTTAATCTGCTTTTACTGTGCTTGCACATCAAAACCCGTGCACATCACCTAATGTACCATGTGTATACATTGCATAAATGAATAAAAATCATTTTCACTTTGTAAAACAATAACATTTATTTTATATTTATGTTTTGGGAAAGCACTACAGTACAGTGTGGGACTGCTCATCTTGCAGCCTCGAAGAGTTCAGACATCCTCCTTCTGTTTCTTTTGACTTTAATTATCTTGCAAACCAAAAATTGTGAAGAACAAATAGCAAAATGAAAAATAAATAAGACAGTAAATCTGTAACAAAATCTTTGTCAGAGGAAAAGTTAAGTCAATGTGTAACTTTTTGCTTTTGATCATATTTGAAACAAGTTGCTGGTTTGATGGATGCATCGTAATCAGTTACATTTCAAGTATTATTGGTTAAGTGTGTGAACTGTAGATCCTGCCTATGTATTAATCACTAAACAGCAGAACAGTGATAAAATCACTCAGATGTGCTGCATTGTGATCGTTCTGCAGAAAATCTGTTTTGCAGTTTGTTGCTCGTGCTGAAGAAACTCATGAAGTTTATTTCCATTTAGATGCTTGTCAGGTTCAGGGTGTTTGTTTCTGTGCTCACACAGCGGTGGTCTGTTTGATGCTGTGAAAGCTAATCCTGGTCGGAGATGTGGGGATGGACATGGCTCGAGCCACTCGCACTCGAAGAGCATGGTTGTCCTGCCAGCGATGCCAACGTTTCCTAACAGCCGAACGAACCTGAAACAGTTAGGACATGTTGTAGGATTTAGCATAAATACAAATGCATTCATGCAAATGATGTGACATGATAAATAAAAAGTTAAGTGGGTATGCCCAGAACATTATTTGATATAGCCAACATGTTGATTATACAACTGACCGGCGAGACAGCCTCAGGAAAAATGAAAATTTAGGTAGAAACAGCAGAGTTCACAGATTTAAACTTAAACGTTTCATGAAATTATTTCTCATTAAAGGTGCAATATGTAAAAATGACCTCATGTAGTCACATGATGAGGTAACTGCAGTCCTTTTTTCTAAGCAATAAAATCACTTTCCAACTACCGTTCTGTAAGTTTCATGGCTGTTGGCCATGATCAGCACCAGAAGATTTTAAGTGGCAAAAACAAAGACGAGTCATAAACAGTAAATTAATAAGTAGATAAAAACATTGTCATATCTGGTGTTAGCACTCTTGGGTGTTTTACGGTAACATACCATACCATATATATTTGTAAAGCACATTTAACCACAGAGTGTCAGCTGATCAAAGTGCTGAACAAAGAAGGGGCAGTAGAACTAGCTAAATTACTACAAAGTTAAATGCCCCCGACAAACGGTGAGTAAAACAAAGTTTCAAAAAGCAAAACACCTAAAACAAGAGCATAAAGCAAGGCAGTATAACGTACAAAACATCGAAATAAAACATAAAAGGCAAACCAAACAATTAAAATATGGGTAAGGCACTAAACTGTGCAACGGATATAGAAAAATAAGCAGAAAAGCTGAAAACACACTGTTATGGCCAACCGGAGGATTTCACCACCCGAAAGCCAATTTGAAGAGATGTGACTGTCAAATCGAGCACTTACTAAACTTATTACGATAATATTTCTCCTGCATAAGAGGAAAATGTGGTTAGCCGTTTTTATAAAACAATGCCGCCAATTTGCCGCAACGCTGAAGCGGCAATCAGGAGTCTCAGGCCGTTTATAAGTGGTCAGACAGACAATTACCGTAATATTACTACCACGCGAGGCAGAAAGAAGGCCGCAAAATTCGCACATCGTTATGCTGGCATGGTGTGCTTACTGTATAAGACACACCGTTACGGTAATATTACGCTGATTTGCTGGCACAATGTGTCTTGTAAAAAGGGTTGTTGTTTGCCATCTTGCTGTTAGCTTGCTGTTCTGAATCCTAATCCCTAACCCTGTTCTCATTAAAATGAAGCAAAACACCTCCATTGACTCATTATTCATTTCACACATACATTTCACTGTAATATTGAGATGTTGGTTATTGAAAAAGTAGCTTGAGATATTTTTAGAGCCGGCTATTTGTTTCTACTTCATCATTAGCATTGTTACCTCAAAGAATACATACTGCTCCTTTAAACCTCTGGAGGCAGGCGTTGCAGATTTGCAACGTTAAAACCTACCTGTTACTCCACAAATGTATTTCATGAGCTTTTTTTTTAACTCAGAAGTACCCCTGAAGGACTTGGTTGTTCATCCTTTTATCAAAACTCATTTTGAGCCTGAGAGGGTTAAAACATGTAGTCAAAACAAAAAGAGAACATGTTGTTGCAATAAACTGTGAGATTGGATTACAGAATGTGCAGAGGTTTTAAAAACACAGCGGTGAACGACATTATGAAGGCTGAATTTGCTGGTTAAATTAGGTCTATAAGAACAGATGATTTTATCTAGTTGCATTCAATTCATAATCTTTCATTCGAATGAAAATCAGACTGATTAAACACCAGAGGCAAAGCTTTTGCTTATTTCCTGTTTCCAGTCTGTCTGATCGTAGCACTTTCTTTTAGGGACAGATTCTGGATTTACACTAAATAGCACCTTAATGTGTAACAGATTTAAAATTTTAAAATAAAACATGAACTACAAAATAAAGAACAAGATCATTGTTTGAGTTTGATTTTAAATAAGTATGGCCAATTTATTACAAAAAAGTCTTGCAATAAAAAACAAAAGTTGCCCCTTGCTTTTATTTCTTTTGCTAAAAAAAATTGCAAAAATGAATACTTTCTACTAAATTGCAAATCCTCATCAAAGTTAGTAATTCTACATTCCCAACTGGGATGAACGAGAGCATGGAGAGGGTTCATCATTTTTCATAATTACCATCAAATGCTTGTATTGGCTTTAATCACTTTCAAACAGCTGCTGGGTTTCTGGTAATCTGCTTTTATTTTAATCAGAGGAAAATGGCAGCACTTAGTGAAGGATTTCTCTCAGGTTTAAGGCCTGAAAACAGAGCAAAGGTAAAATATCTCTTCTTTTATTTCTGTTGAAGCTGCTGCTACTGCCAGACTGAATTTAAACAAAAATATAACTCACAGTAGATTAGATATAAAAGGGAATTTAACAATTTCAACAAGTCCACGAGGCTAATTATTAAAATTATAAATCAAAAGGCACATTGCTGACAGTCTGTAGTGACTCACCTCTCCATTTAGAAAGCAGTAAAACACCGACACAAAGAATCCCTGAAACAGTAAGACGCATTATAATTAGATGAAAAGATCACACAATTCAAATGATGTAGTCATTAGAGAGGCAGAAACATTGAAATTAAGAATTTATTTTAGGAGTGAATTTTGTTATGGCAAAAGTGCTGAAACTCTGTCTGAAATTATTTGTTATTCTTTTACTCGGTTCAACAAGATCACAGAAAGATTTTAAAAAAAAGGGAAGCGCACGGAGCAGTAATCATGCCCACATGGCCCCGTTAATGTTGACAGCTGAGAGCACTGAACATAAGGCAGGAGGGACGGAGTCAGTGTAAGCACCGCCAGGATGCTAGCCAGAATTATCCTCCCACAGGAAAGCTCAAAATCAGCTCAGAGACATGATAAAAGTCCACAATAATGGTTCCTTACAGACACAGAGTGTCAGGTTTGCTTATTTAAAGTGGATCACTGTTCTACTACATAAATATTCTCACTCTCACCTGAAAAGATTGCAAAAAGGAGTTAAAGTAGATGAAAACTATTTGTGAGATGTCATCCCCTCCTGGATTCACGAAGAACAGCATGTAGGTGATACCCAGCAGAGGTAGTAGGACTAGCGTGGCTTTCACAGCTTTTCTGTTGAAACAGGGAATGGCATTTTTTAAAAGGTAAACGTTATTTGATTCATCCCTGTTAAACATTGTCATAGTATAATATAGAAGAGATGTTGACATTCTGTTTGCATTTAATTTAATGCTACACCCTCCTAAAAATAAAAATATTAAAAATAATGGTGCTTATGATTATATATATATATACATATATATATATATATATATATATATATATATATATATGTGTGTGTGTGTGTGTGTGTGTGTGTGTGTGTGTGTGTGTGTGTGTATGTGTATATATACATATGTCAAATCGCTCTTCTAAAAAAAAGAAAGAAAAATAAATAAAAATTTAGGAAGGTATGTCAAATTTATTACAGCAGCATACATGTAGTATTCATCTTATAACTCTCAGCAGAACTTCCCCTGAACTCTACACTACACCTCTCTCTCTCTCTCTCTCTCTCTCTCTCTCTCTCTCTCTCTCTCTCTCTCTCTCTCTCTCTCTCTCTCTCTCTCTCTCTCTCTCACACACACACACACACACACACATATATATATATATATATATATATATATATATATAATATATATATATATATAAGCAGTGCTCTACTGCCACCTAGTGTTCAGCATATATAATAATAATTGAACTTATATAGCGCTTTTCAAGACACCCAAAGACACTTTCACACACTCACATTCACACACTGCTAGTGATGGTAAGCTACTTGTAGCCACAACCGCCCTGGGGAGGTCTGACGGAGGCGAGGCTGCCATTTGGCGCCATCAGCCCCTCTGACCACCACTAACACAGGCAAGTTGGGTGAAGTGTCTTGCCCAAGGACACAACAGCAGGATACCCCTGGCGGGAGCTGGAATCAAACCCATGACCCTCCGATCATGAGGCAACCCGCTCTACCACCTGAGCTACTGCTGCCCAATATATATATATATATATGTGCAATGTGCAAATATATACACATTCCAACAAATCCCACAATGCTAATGTAACGTACCAAAAGGTCGGTTTTGACCTATATATATTGACCAACATAGTAACCTTTCATCTACAGCATGAATCCACTTTCTATTTGGCCTTCTAAATCCAGACGGTTCTGTTCAGTGCGTGTTTACATACAGAAGACCAAACATCCAGACAAATGTTCTCTCCCAAGGTTCTTGCACTCTCTGTGAAAGTCAGACGTCAACATTCTTCACTCTGAATAAGTGAAGACTCCACGATTTTATAGTTATAAGTTAAATAATCATATGTGATTAATGAACAAGATGTTTAAATGAAATGTTTGAATAATCTGTGCATAAATCAATGAATTTGAAATGAATATTGTTCTTACAATGATCCATTTATATCACAAACCAGTAAGTGTTTGATTTAACAAGTTAATTATTGTTTACACTCATACACATTACAATAAAATACATATTAAGGTTAAAAACATCTTTGTATCTGCAAGAAGGCATGGCTTTCTGAGGAATGTTTTGGTAAAGTCTTCCAGACATGGCCCATTCTGATGTGCCAGAATACACTGGAAATGATAAATAATGAGTTTATTGAAACAGGATTTACTTCCCAATTAATTCAGTTTCTCACTGACCCTTGAACTGGCCAATTCGGGAAAGAAGCATTTTTGAAACCATCTTCCCTTTTGACCTCCTGTCAAAGCCTCTCTGCAACGCTGCGGCTGATACCAGACAACCGGCTCTTCTAAGAGCCAAACAAACATCAACCTTAGATGCAAATAAGCATTCCAGCTTTTGGGCTTTACCTAAAGGGATCTCAGACTGGATGGGTCTTATCGGAATTGTCTACGGGTTCCTGATATCAGAGTTCACTCCACCGGCAGTGACCATCGACCCCCCGGATCGAACGAGAACCTCCACACCAAGGGTGTGTAGACTTGGCATGACAGATTGCGTCTGATGCTGTTTTTAATAAACAACAAATTCTTTTACATCCAGATTTCACAATTTCTCTTGGATACGAAGGACGGTTGCTACAACATCTAGCTTCCATCACAACACCTCACATCCACCACACCACATCTCATTATTCACATCTTGTCATGTATAAATTATTAGTTTAGGAAAAAGAATTAAGTTCATTTTATAAACTATATACTGACTTTGTCTGAATTAATACAAAGTGTGTTTATGGTCCCTGAACAAGTAAAAGTATAATCTTCTGATTAAACATTCAAAGATCAATCAGATTTAAATTTCACAATTATATGGAATCATCACATCTTATTGGTCATAATTAATATGTATTAATTGCTACATTAACGTATATAATGAGACCTGTGGTTACAGTGATATATTCATTAAAGTGTAGGTATATGTCGTATGTGCCTCATTAACATTATTTTCAATTTAAAATTGCTTTGAGGCAAAATGTCTAAAATGATTAAAATGTGATTAAGATTAATTATTTACAAAGCTTCTAATTCATTAAATTAATTTTTATTCAAGTCCAACCCTAATATATATATATATATATATATATATATATATATATATATATATATATATATATATATATACATCCATGTAACGTCCAGCAATGGTCAGTTTAGGTACAGTCTGACCTTTCAACATCTATTCAACATCTGGTCAGAAAAGAGACACAACAGTGCATATGTTCCCTTTAAATGAGCCTGGCTTCATACCAGCTGGGACTCACAGACTCTGCAAGTCTGAAAGATAAACAATAGCTTTCTTTCCCAAGGTCCCATCTGTCTGCCTCCACAGAAGGAAGAACTCCAGCTCGAATCAATTGCCAAATTCAAGAATTATTTCCTAAATAAATATATACTTCTTCCATGACATATAATCTAGATAATCATTAAATAAACATTTGTTTATTACTACTAATAATAATTATAGTATAATGAAATGATTCATTAATCTGTGCTCACTGAATGGATGTTATGTTATGTTATGTCTATCACTGCAGTGTGTTCAGCATGTTTATACGGCAAGGTCCTCACACCTGCATTCACACAAGAATGGGCTCGACACACGGGAGGCAACATCGCCTCTCCTCCATTC
Organism: Nothobranchius furzeri; assembly: GCF_043380555.1. Taxonomy (NCBI): domain Eukaryota; kingdom Metazoa; phylum Chordata; class Actinopteri; order Cyprinodontiformes; family Nothobranchiidae; genus Nothobranchius; species Nothobranchius furzeri. Next base: position 49,360,992 of record NC_091751.1, on the reverse strand, counting down.
ATTTTCAATGAGACATGTGCGACAAAGCGCTATTTGCGGGTCTCCCTCCTACCAAGCGAAACGCGAAAAACCTGCGTGTGAAATTTTGCGCTCGTGCACGTGTTGTGCACAGGCGACCCAGCAACACGATCCCAGAAAGTTGAAACATTTTCAACTTTTCATCGCTGTCGCTCGGACGAGGACCAATCAACGGAGGTTTTATTCACTGACCAATGAGCGGACAGGATGCTCCGTACATCTCCGAGCAAACATGAAGGAGAAGTTGATTATTATTATGTTTTATATAGTAAAATCAGAAGTAAGACTTCACATAACTCTAGCAGCACCTTGTGAAACATCATATCTACCACTTTTTTAACTCTGAACCGCTTAAATAACCTTAAGACCCTCCAACCTGACACAGCCAAACAAAACAACGGAAGTTTCGATTTCGCCATGGAACAGAACGCGTAGATGGCTTTGCCGCTGGCTGCTGCCGCGGATCACCTCCCGTGTGTCAGGTAATAAAAGCGACGGCGACAAATTTCGCTGATCGCGGTCATTTGTCGCCTCCCGTGTGTCGAGCCCATAACAAGTACGGTTAAGTTACTCCAACACATAACTAGGCCTTTTAACCAGTCAGAACATCCGGTATCAAAGAAGGTGTGTTTCTGAGTTGTCTTGGTAACATCTCCCAAGCTGTCAGCCTTTGATTGGCTGTGCAAATCATAGCATCAAAACCTTAAAACTGGCTCATGCTGAGTGATTCAACAGTTCTAGAGAATCGCTCAGACCGGCCATCTGTAGCAAAACCTCTTTAACCATCAAAGATTTTGACACGTTGTCAAAACCTTTTTGCCTCTGCAAAGCTGATGAGCAAACAGTTCCTGCAGAAACAAAGCTGATATTGTTAGACTCCTTAAGTGTCCACCAGATGCACGGTTCCATCCAGCTGTTGTGACCCGAGACATCTCTGGACTGAAGAAACGGTACCACGGTATTCTACAGCCCTCCGGTGCCATAGGTCAGCCGACCCCTGCGACTTTCGGATCCACCAAGAGGGTCTCTCAAAAACGGATGAAGTAGACATGACAGATTGCGTCTGATGATCTTCTGATGATGAGAACTTTATAGCTTATAGAGCAAACCAAATTCTTTTCACCAGAACTCAGCTTACTTTGATAAGGAAGCTCTGACTGACATCGCATTCACACATAGGTTCCTTCATCACGTTTAGTTGCATCCACTCACAGTAAATGCTTGGTTAATTAGTCGTGTTTTAAATTGTTTGTAAAATAAATTCTTACTTTTATAAACCTGACTCTTTCTTGTAATAACACCAAGTGTGGTTGATCACTGAAAAAGCAAAGAACCTAGATCTTCTGAATTAAATCCTAGAATCTTCTCAATAATTACAATAAAGATATTGCAGGTTAATATTTTATATTTACATAGAATATTACATCTTCCTGGTCATAACAAATAAAAATAATCGATTTGCCTATATAAAAATCATCGATTTGCCTATATATTCAATTCAATTCAATTTTATTTATTTAGCGCCAAATCACGACAAGAGTCGTCTCAAGGCACTCCACATAATAAACATTCCAATTCAGGTCAGTTCATTAAGCCAATCAGAAATAATGTTTCCTATATAAGGAACCCAGCAAATTGCATCAAGTCAGCAATCCTCATACTAAGCAAGCATAAAGCACACTTTGCACACTCACATTAGAAAGCAAAGCAAAGAAAACTAAATGTGATGAAAGCTACAGATGCCACAAAGTAATGTGTCTATAGTTATATTGTGATTTCTTAGTAAATATTCTATTTGGTGAGAGATAAACTTTATTGTATTTATCCTAGTGGATCTATAATTAAACGGATAAACTAGTAGTAGCACATCCAACGTCAAGGAAAGCAAAATGCTATTATCAGGAGAGGGAGAATGTTTAAGTGGTTAGCAGCAGTGTGCTAGACGGTGGCCCCCTCCATGAGGCCACCACAGCTCAGCAGAACATCATTGCAGCTTCTTCTGGGGAGAAAAACACTTTGAGACAAAATAAAGTTAACAGCTGAAATTGCAGAAAATAATACACAAAGAGCAGATTGTAGAAGAAAGTAGTAGAGTGTGAAAAGTGGTCAGTGTATCCTCCAGCAGTCTAAGCCTATATCAGCATAACTACAGAGATAACTCTGGCTAATCTATCCTATTTAGATGGAGGCATGTTGGAGGCAGGGCAAGGGAGAGCCGTCTTTACCGACTGTACACTCCACCTCCCTCTACTCCCCCACTTGTCCAGATCTAGGCTAACATCAGATTTTAACCATAGGCCCTGTCAAATAAAAATGTTTTAAGCCTATTCTTAAAAGTAGACAAGGTGTCTGCCTCACGAACTAAAGCTGGGAGCTGGTTCCACAGGAGAGGAGCCTGATAACTAAAAGATCTACCTCCCATCCTAATTTTAGATATTCTGGGAACCACCAGTAAACCTGCAGTCTGAGATCGAAGTGCTCGGTTAGGAACGTATGGAACAATCAGATCACTGATGTATGATGGAGCTTGATTATTAAGAGCTTTATATGTGAGAAGAAGGATCTTAAAATCTATTCTGAATTTAACAGGTAGCCAATGTAGGGAAGCTAAGACAGGAGAGATATGATCTCTCTTTTTAATTCTCATCAGAACTCTAGCTGCAGCATTCTGGACAAGCTGAAGACTTTTAACTACATTCTGTGGACTTCCTGAGAGTAATAAATTACAGTAATCCAGTCTTGATATAATAAATGCATGAACTAGTTTTTCAGCATCCTGCACTGGAACACAGTTTAAACACACTTTAAATATTCTTTCTCTGCCTAAAAAAACGTTGTGTCTGATTAGAAAAAAACATAAATCCAAAGCAGTCTGGAAGCCTTAGATTGAAGTTGTCTTTACTGTGACACTACAAGTACTTTGTTCTCTTGTGTGAGTTCCTGTTCCACTTAAAAAATGAAAACAATGATAGCAGGTGCTGGAAACAAGCTTGCCATTTCAGCCATCAGGAACATGAGAGGTTTGCTACTTCTTTCCAGTGGCTAATGGTGGGGCTAAATTAAAGAGTCTCTCGCAAAAGGCACAGTAATTACCTTGGCCTCTGCAGATACAGGATTTAAGTATGACAGACATATCTAATCCAGAACCTTTTCACTGCCTTCAGAATATTATCTCAAATCCTGATGTCTGCCATTGGCTCTTTGTGAGGTTACTGAACCAGTTGCAAACAGAGGACTCAGAAAGATGAAGAGGTCATAATCACGGTGATTCATTTCCATCAGGTTAAATGTTTGAAAATGAGAACTGACTGAAAAGCATACTTATTTTAAGCAGATGTTGAAATTTGTTCGTTTTATATTTGCACAGCATCATTAATATGTGCTCCTTCGGACACAGAGTTTTTTTTTTTGAAGGGATCCATTTACAACAAGGTTTATTTGACTTAAAATTATGTTGGTTAAAGCAGCAATTCAGTCTCCCCCAATTAGGAATTATGTATGATTTCCCATGAATCCATATAAGTGATAATCTTACTCTGTACTGAATATAATGTAAGCAATATGTCAATGTTTTCTTACTTAGCCCACTCCTTGTCCTGTACAACCCCATACAATTTGAATGGAGCGCCACTCAACATTAGCAAATAGTGTTCGACATCCACTTACGTACATAAGTCAATAATGGAGCATGCACGCTCGTTTGCAAAAGTACCTAGACTGAGAACATGAGATTTTTTGTAAAACAATGGGTTTTGACTCTGTTGATCAGCTTAAGGTGAGTGTTCATGAATGAGAGGCATTGCTTCCAGTCATAATCACAGAAGTAGGGAAAGGGGCTAAAGGTGCAATGCTTTGTTTCAGCCTCTAGGTGGTGCCCTCTGAGAACTCTGGATTTCTTTCATTAAGCACAAGTTTTTGGGTCTTCTGCATGTTCTGTTGACAACCATCGTGCACATCTACTGAAATGGAATGCAGCGCTGATCATCACAAAAATGTGTAATGGTGGCATTTAACGTCAAATTTTTTTGGTCATGTAGAAAGGTGAAAACTAATATTCTTTGTAATGCAAATCAGTATTTTCCCAACAGGAGCAGACGATGTTAGCAACCAGGTGTAATTAAAGAGCAAGTCACCCCCAAATCAAGTCTTCTTTGCTGATAAACTACATAAATGAGTGTCTAATTGTGCTGAAGACATGTGTAGTCAATAATTTGGCACTTCAATGTATCTTAGTTAAAATTTAAATATTCTGCCTAAAACTGTCAGTGTTGCGCTGTCATCAGGTAAAAACTCTGCGCTGTATTTGAATTTCAATCTGCCACCACTATTGGCTAAGAGGTATGCTATTTTAACTGATACATTATGATGTCACAATGCCATTGTGAGCCTGTGTGTGTATATTTGTCAACGGCTCTGCCCTCGGTCTGCCAGGCAACAGCATTAGTAGCATTTTTCAAACATGAAGTGGGAGTGGAATAAGACTCTGGTAGGGGGTGACTTCTCTTTAAAGAGCAAGTCACCCCCTACAAGAAACTTACTTCACTCCCACTTCATGTTTGAAAAATGCAACAAATGCTGTTGCTTGGCAGACCGAGAGGGCGGAGCCGCTAACAAATACACACACACACACAGGCTCACAATGGCATTATGACATCATAATATACCAGATGACATCATAGCATACCTCTTAGCCAATAGCGGTGGCAGATTTAAATTCAAATACAGTGCAGAATTTTTCCCAGACGACAGCGCAACACTGACAGTTTTAGGCAGAATATTTGAATTTTAACCAAGATGCACTGAACTGCCAAATTACTGACTACACGTGTCTGTAGCATGATTCGACACTCGTTTATATAGTTTATCAGCAAAAAAAATGTGATTTGGGGGTGACTTGCTCTTTAAGTTGTTAAAATACCACAATAAAAATAAAAAATAAATGTAAGACTATGTAGTGTACTTATTGTTTTTTTAATGTTGAAACAAACAAATAAGTAAAACAGGCATGCCTTTATTTTTACACTTTTTGGAAAGCTGAGATGTTAATGGATACATGATGAAGGAAAAACAAACTCTTCACTAAAGACCATGTAAAAGCTTTAGACTAGAAGCATGGATTTTTGTCTGGAAAAGGTTTTCCAAGCATTTTTTCTATACTAAACCCAACCGCAGTTAAAATCAAGTTCAATGAAAAATAATTTTGCGATTAGAGATTAAATTAATTCTGTGTATCACACTATAAACCAAAGAGTCCAGAAAGAAGCAAATCCAGATCAGGGCGACGGTGGCTCAGGGGTTAGGATTTCGCTCACTCTCCTCCTTCACCCTCCTTACCTGCTAGTGGGGGTTAGAGGTGCCGATGGTGCTGGTTGTGTGTAAATGGATGAATGATTCACTGTGTAAAGTGCTTTGAGTCTTCTTACTCAACATTTTATGGTTTGTTTTTCAATAGTTTTTTCATACTTTTATCCTAATTTAACCTGAGCACCATTTAGTGCTCCAAACATTATGGAACACTGCGTCCTTTTCATTAATTTCTATCTCAAATGATTGTTTACTTTGCTTGTAGAATCTGTTCTAGCAAGGCCCATTAGAGAAACCATTTATGGGTTGATTTTGTGATTTATTGTTTTTAATTAAAATTCTTGGCCTGAGAATGAAATGGAAAAAGAATAATTGATGGAAATGTGGAGCATTAATGGAAACATTGTTATTTTATTGAAAACAAAACAAAGTGTGACATTTAACATACTTACCTGTATTGTATGGTTTCAGATGTGGTTGACGCTCTTAGTTTCGTCATGAGAATTCTGACTATGTTGAAGAGAAAAACAAAGTTTATCTGGAACAAAAAAAAAGACAAAAAAATAAGAGGTGATGAATTTCTCTAAAGAACACAGAGGACAATTATCGTGTGTGAACAGACAAAGCTGTCTGTGAACAAGTGATGAGAACAAAACAAGTCAAAGTAATGGTGCAAAACATCACAAGTCGTCCAGATAATCCAACATGAAGGTGAATCTTTGATTGCATTTAGTGCAGCTCACCAGGAGCACAAGTATAACGGGTCCCTGGTAAATGTAGTCCATATATTTTCCTGGTTCTTTACCAAACCAACATCTGGTGGTAGAGAAAAGGTACATTAAATGAAAGAAACGGTAACACTTTAGTTTAGGGAACACAAATTAACCATTAATTAGTTGCCAATCAATAGGCATATTAGTGGACTACTAAGTCTGAACTAATCATTTTAAGCACTTATTAACAGCTTATTAATAATGCCGTAATTCTAACAGTAACAGGGCATAAATTAAGAGTTTTATCAAAATAAGCCATTCATAATGGTTTGTTAACTGAAAGTAAATGGTTTGTTGCTGATTAACACACATACTAAGTAGCTCAAATCAATATCTGGGGTAACATATTCTTGCCTTTAAGTGGTTATTTAATACTCAAATACTTGTAATTAGGTATGAACACAATCTGACTTTAGAATGGGGAACATATTCTTGCTCTTGCTCTATTAACATGTGGAGTTTGGTGTTTATTTACATAATACCAGAACATAATATTTTTGGTTGTTATTGCAGAATAACAACTCCCCCTTAATTACTTCTTTAAAAGCCACATATTGATCTGAGCTAATTAGCATGTGCGTTAATCAGCAATAAACCATTTACTTTCAGTTAACAAACCATTATGAATGGCTTATTTTGCTAAAACTCTTAATTTATGCCCTGTTAAAATTAGAATTACAGCATTGGTAATAAGCACCTAACAATAGCTTCAAAACAACTAATTCGGACTTAGTACTCCACTAATATGCATAATAATTGGCAGCGATTTAATGGTTAATTTGTGTTCCCTAAACTAGTTACCAAAGAAATATTCATTGGTAGATAAAATGTTTATTTTTATTTGAATGCTTACTGTTCATTTTCATTATACAGCTTTCCAATGGCCCAAGCCACAATTATTGGACATGGAATACCTGAAAAAAGTCATCAAGTTAAAATAAATTATAAAATCAACATATCTGGACATAGATCTTTTTACATTTTCTAACAATAATTAACATTGTATAAGATTATTTCTTGATGTGGTAACCTCGCTGCAGTCAGCTCTTGTTTTTTTTTTAGAAAAGTAGGTCAGAATAATCCCATAATGTACTTAAATCAAACCCTTTTTCTTCTCTGAAAGGGTAGTTTATTAGTTGAAGAAACAACATTTTGATGGCTTGAGAGGCTACAGAGAAAATACATCAATAAGGAGTCAAAACTACTTTACTTTAAAAAGGTCGAGTAGGCAACTAATGGATCCACGTATTAGAAAAAAAATCTTCTGCTGCTTTGTCAAAGGAAAATAGAAGTATTTGTGTCATAAAATTGTTAATAATAATAAAATAGTTTACATTTCATTTGTACACCCTCATAATATATATGTGTGTGTGTGTGTGTGTGTTTATACACACACACACACATATGTATATATATATATATATATATATGAGAGTAATGAGTAATAGAGTGAAAGTCATCCATGATACATTTTTTTAATGTTATTACGTTTGTCAAGTTAAACAACTTTAACAAATTAGTTCATCCAATTACTCTTCACAAATTTAACGTAACGAAATTGGCAGGAAACAAAATCAGGTTTTTGATATGTTCAAAAAACATTCTAGATTTTCTGCAAATGAATATAATGTGTGTGTTTTTTTATTTATGGTCAAAATTTCTAAAATAACACTTTAGCTTTGTGATAATAACCATGTGTCATGACATGAGCATGAATATTTATAGGCTCAATCAAAAACAGCTGGACCTTTACCAGCCCCAGGTTTTTCTTTATATTGAGGTAAAAAAAAAATATTATTTCAGTCCTTTTTGTTGAATTATGAACATCTCAGTATTAAAGTCACCAGACTGCATTAAACAGGCAAGTCAGGAAATGAGCTTCAGCTGTGTTAAATCAAAATATAGAAATGTTACAGATATATCTTAGGTACGATCTCCTCTCAGCCCATTCTCACAGCTGTTAAACAAATTAGGGTTTAGTGGTGTTTGCTTAAATACTTTTTTTTTTACCACAGCATGAACTGCTTGTAGCAGACATTCAGCAAATGAAAGACCAAGTTCACAATTTTTTCAGTACATTTAAAGTGGTCTCTAGTTTTTAAAAAAATGAATGGATTGTGAGTCCACCTCTGTTTGAAAAAAGCTCTGGCGCTCCTGTTTCAAGAAGTAGAAGTTAGACGAGAGGAGAGCAGAAGATGGCAGGTTTTGGATTCGTATGTCCTGGTGTTCAGACATCTCACCTCTGATTGGCTAACAGCAACATAACTCTACCACTGACTCTGTTTGCTGAGCAACATTCAGTGCGTTTACATGCAGCCAGTAACCCTTTTAAAACCCGAATATTCACAATAACCCGGTTCCGCAGGTCCTTGTAAACACCGCCAAAAACCCGGATATGCTCATAACTGTTTTTTTAAAAAACCCGGTTACTACACCTGGGGTAACCCTTTTCCAACCCGAATGCTTGGTCGTGTAAACGCATACCGGGATATCCCCATCAAATCGTGTGTTCTGCGCATGCTCTGTTCGCAATGAATCTTGGCCTTTTGAGTAGCGAGACGTCTTGTACGCGCCAGAACACCGGAAGTAAACAACAAGCTGGGAGCAAACTGGTGAGTCGCGGCACAGCACCACACTTTGAGTGACGAGGAAACTAAAGCGCAAACAAACGCGGTCACTGTCTCTTCCGAACTGGGAAACATGTTGTTGTTTTCACGGATACCAGAACAAGAAGAACCGGAAATGACGCATATTGCATCTGGACGTAGTACATACGTCCTGACGCTACCCCAATGTCCGCAGTTAAATTGGGTTATGCACGTTAGAGGTAACTCTTTCTATTTATGCTTGTAAACGGGTTATTCTGATCAACTCAGAAACCCGAATCCCGACTTTAACCCGATCATAACCCGGATATTGGCTGCATGTAAACGTACTGATTGATGCTTTATTTCCACAAATACCACAAGCCTGAAAGAATTCTGCCATGTTGTGGAGTTGCTAATGCTAATGGTTAGCTTCTACTAAATGAGATGTGCTCTGCTCTCTCCGGGATGCTAAACCAACAACCTTCCCCATGCTGAGTCAAGATGGATGAGTCCATGAATGTTAAATTGATTATATGTTGTAGATCTGACAGGCTTTTCTAATCTGGGAAGTTTCCGCGTCAATATTCCATCTACGGCTAATGCAGAAAAATAGGTTAGAAGATAATGTTCACATTTGGCTTGCATGTGAAACTCAGAGTGACTAATTATATTTCTAAAATAACAAGTAAAAATTGAAGACTGAAAACAAAGGTTATTAAACCACCCATATCTTCCTTGAAAGTATTTTTCTTGCAAAGAAAGTTTAATTCTCACTTTGTTATATGTATTAATAGTAAAAGGGAAATTTAGGGGCTGAGGGACGTTTCATTAACCCTGTAAAGGGTCGTTTTAGCACATACTGGCTTAAGAACATGATTTAAAAATATGAAAAATTTGCTAAGTATCCCTTTAAAATGTTAGATCATCCCAATAAAAAGAAAAAAAAAGTAGTTTAGTGCAACAAAAAGACATTTCTGATCAGGGTTATGTCTGACTGGGTGATGGAACTCCCTCCAGGATTAATGAAGGCAGGTCTGAAGCAGACTAACTAAATTAGTCTGTATTTTCGATTGTGTGACTCTGCTTTTGTGAAAACAAATCAAAGATAAAGTAGAGATTACCTAAATGTATTTTTTTTTGTTTTTACACGTTTCTGTCACGTTTTATTTCTTAAACCAGCTGAATTAAACATTTACTGCACTAAAAGAAACTGACAAAAGTAGAATTGGATGCTGCGTTAGGCTGGAGACAAGTCAAGCTTTTCTGCACACATCCACACTTTACTACTCTGCATCCCAGTTTAAGTGGATTCGGGCAAACCCAAGAATGTGTGTCCCTCAACCTAAATAAAGTATTTGAAGTGATCTTCATGAGGTTGCCTGACTGGCCGATGTGGAAACCATTTTGCTTACTGTAACATCCTTTCATACACTCGGTTATGCAACTCGACACAAACTCAGCATAATCTCCTACAAGTTGGTTGATTGAACATGGCGGCTTCTTTGAAGCTTTTGGAGACTGCATTTAAAATGAACTCCACTTGGCCAGGCTCCAGTCTGCCTCACTGATGGTTTGTTTTTAAGAAGCAAAGGTTGGTGAAGAGAAACAAGACCATTAGTAAGATGGTCAAAATTTTCTAAGAGGAGTGAATACTTGTTTGATGTTGTGTAACGCCAATTTATCATTTTCTCTGCTTACAACTCCTGTTGGTAAAAATATGGCTTGAGGGCCTTATTATAGTGTCCAGAAATAATAAATTGCATGTGCGTGTTTGAGAGAGAAGTTGTTGATTGCTGCCCTGTCACTATTTAATTATGGTGACACTGTTTATGTCCACTCTTCTTCATATATTCAGAATTCTATGGAGGAGGATTTTCACTGAGCAGTTGGTGGTAACAAGCTTTTATTTTCACACACAAAGTTCCATGTGTGACAGTAGCATAAGGATCCTTCCCAAATGCAAAAGCAATGCATAATTCAGTATGGATTTCTTTCTGGATGGCCTCTTTTCGGGGGGAGGGGGTGTTCATCCAGCAAAGTCCGAGTTTAGCCAAGAACAAAAGTACTGCTGCCACGGCTTCAATTACCAAACTTTCACTGCAGTTCATGCAATGTCATTTTACAAGCCATGACGCCAGTTTTTCATCACACTGGGAATTATAAGGGAATATTCCAATTATTTTTACTAAGTTAACACGGCCAACAAAATGTAGCATTCCTGGTGAATTCCATGTGCATACTTACACCAGCCGATGAAGAGGAAGACCCACTTTCTCAACTTATCTGTTGAATAAGTCATCACGATGGCTGTGTGAAGGTAGCATCCTTCGACAAACATCCAGAAAAAGTTTGTCACCACAAAATAGTTGTATACGGTTGTAATTAGTCGACACCAAGGCTGTGAAGGACAAACTTCAGAATCATTCAAAGGAACAGTTTGGAGTTTTTAAGACAAATGATTAATGATTAAAATGCTGAATAATTCTGTTACCTCATTACTCTCATGGATGTTATGGTCTATCAGCTGAAGCAAAAACCACATAACGTTCCGCAGGATGAAAGTGGTGATCAGATTCCAGTGGATGATGTTTCGAAGACATCGTATGCTCCTGAGGCATAAACCATATTGTGATGCTTGATTGCGATTAAAGATATTTATTTTTAAAATCATGCATGCAGAAGGAAATCTGTTACATGTTGCTATCTCATTAATAAATTTATTGTAATTTCAATGAATCTCTGCAAACAATCTCTTCAGGTGTGACATGCTGTCTTTGTAATTAAGAAATTCTGTCTTAAGCATTTTTTGCAGATATTATTTAGTCTCCGAGAACAAAGTAAGTTATCTTTGACCAGGAGATGTCATTCAAATCCCACGTTAAACAGGTTTGTAAGATTTCCTTCTTCCACCTTCTGAATATTGCTAAGATTAGAAGCATCCTTTCCAGGAGTGATGTTGAAAAACAGGTTCATGCATTTATTACATCGACTGGATTACTGTAATTCATTACTCTCAGGAAATCCACAGAATGTAGTTAAAATTATTCAGCTTGTCCAAAAGGCTGCAGATAGAGTTCTGATGAGAATTCAAAAGAAAGATCATATCTCTCGTGTCTCGGCTTCCCTATATTGGCTGCCTGTTAAATTCAGAATAGATTTTAAGATCCTCCTTCTCACATATAAAGCTCTTAATAATCAAGCTCCATCATACATCAGTGATCTGATTGTTCTATATTGTAGTGGAAATCCACTATTTATATCCTCAGGTTAACTTTGTTCGGATTTACACGAAGGAGAACATAACTATTTTCACAAAGTTTTTCCTCTCACATTTAGCAGAAGAAAAAAAGGGGGAATTTGAAACTGGCCCGCAGTTTCAGCATTCTGGTTACCTCCTACAACTCTCTCCCAGGATCGTAAATTGCACCAATTTGACTGGCCTCCCTTCTGCGCCAATCAGGAAGAGCAAGAAATATCAGAAACTGGTCTGCTTTCCATCAACTCTCAAACTAACCCTTTTCTCAAGATGGGGGAAGTTGTAGAGCTTCCCATAATGTCCTCCTGGGAGCTTCATGACTTGAGTCTTTATAAACCTTGCATTCCTGTTTATCTACAAACAATGAAGGTGTTTAGGATGTTTACCTTTAAAATAGAAATCAAGGTGCTCTAAGTTAAAATCTTATCAGCCATAGACCTAAACTGTTTGTTTTGTGTTTTCTTTTATGTTAAACCTCTGTCATTTTGTGTTTCTCCAGTTAAAATTCATGTTAATGGTAAAACTGTCCAGTTTTAAGACAAAAATTTTGTTCTTCTCTGTTTAAAGTAATAGTTTGACCCCCATCTGGACCAACTTTGGTAAATTGTGATCATTGTTGGAAAGGCAGAGGTTATGTGTAAGAGCCTCAGTGCCGTCAGGTGGTTAGGGAGTGAAATACATGTGGGTGTGACAAAAAGAAAGTTTATAAAACCAGAAGTTCAGACCTCGTGTTAGCAGAGCAAAGAACAAAGGATGCCTTAAGCAAATCTCTGCGCGCTGTTTCCATCTTGGCCCAGCAGAACCCGGCAATTTACAATTGTCAAGTAATTAGCTCGCAAAAGTTACAGTTAAACTTAGGAGCAACTCCGTTTGTTTTGTTTTGACTTCCTACGTGAAACCGGAAGTCTGCGTGTTCGGTCGAGTTCTCACATTAGGAGTAAAAGCAATTTGGAACAGTTTGATGATTCGGCTCCGTTTGGGATTATTTGGGCTCGCGATCTGAATTCCACGTTTCGAGGCCGCTGAAGTGAAGGAACCTTGAGTCAAGCCACTACAGGAGCACCTCCTTCTACATACCACAGACGCTGTTGACCTAAGCTGAGGTGCCAAAGGGTCCTACGGCCCCTGAAGGCCGCATTCAAGCTTCTGGACCCGGCTGAACCAGCCCACAGGACACCTCTTTGGCGACGGAAAAAAGGTCTGTGAAGCATCTCATCTGGCTGAATTTTGTGCTACGCCCGATTAGTGAATTCAGATTAGTCCATTTCTTTTATGGCTTGTCTTATTTCGATCCGAAATTCACGTTTAGCCCTCAAGACCCCCTTTCTTCTTCTGCCATAACGAGCCACACGAACACACACACACACACACACACACACTCCCTTTTTTCCCCTTTCAGAAATTATTCCTAATAGTTACTATAATCCTATGTGTCAGCAAATGTCCATTTTTATTACAGACTAGTTATGTCATAGCCCTGCCATAAAGCTTTGGATTCATTCACTTACTTATTCTCATGCATGAAACAATAAGCTGTGTTTGGTTCTCTTTGTCAATTGTCACAAATGATGTTTGTAATAAACTAACAAAACACAAATAACGCCTGATCATTGTCTAGCAATTCTCGGGAATAATCGGCACATTCTGTCAAGAACTCATCCCTTAGGTTAATTTGTGGCGTTAACTCTGAGACTGATTACATTGCGAAGATATAGATATTAAATCCAACGGTCCAGTTCCGAAAACTGGTGGTGCCCCGATTAATTAATATAAGATTATAAACAAGCTGCCATGGTCCGTGGTGAGCTGCCTGCCTGTAACCCTGTTTTCTTCTGAGCATTGTTCACAGTTGGGCGTGTCTGAGAGCTACCAGCTGCAGCTGATCCCGTCATCAAGGCCCAGGGGATTTAAGGAGCAGTGTGACACTACACCACGCCGGATGATTACTCAGTTTGGGTATCTCTAGCCTTTAACCTGTCTCAATCCTGTTTTATTGATCCAGTATTTGCTAGTTCCTGTGTGCCTGCTAGATCCTACATATATGCTGGATAACCTGACACCTGACAGGTCCCTTAAGACTCTCTCCTGCTCTCCTCCAGGTTTCATTCCACTCCCCACAATCTCCACGTTCCCGCGGACTCCTGCATTCCAGATCACACCGTTTCCTCTCCTGGCCGCCCGCTCTCAGCCGCTCACCTGCCCTCACCTACCTCCGTTTCAACCCCTCCTCTGGACTAACAGTTTCTTCGCCTTCTGGATCTCCTCAGCTCACCAGGACCTGACCAAGCCCTCCCGTGCATCTTTCTTCTATCCGCAAACAGAAAGCTCCCGCCTAACTACAGATCCTCCTATTATCTCCACTGGATATTCACCCAGTCTCCCTCCTCAGAATCTTGTTCCTGGAGTCCTGCGACCAGTGCAGAGCTGCTTCAGTTCCCGTCACTCCTCTGAGCTCCCCGTTTTAAAATAAAACTCTTTTCTTTCACTTATCTGTTTCCTGTGAGTTTATTCTGCATGTCGTGGATCAAGAAACTACCACCCAACATGACACAAGCTAAATCTATGCCACATTTGAAATATAGATATAAATCTATATTTATCACTACAATAACTTCTTAACCGCGCACTTCGCTCTCAGACTGCAGATTTACTGGTGGTTCCCAGAATTTCTGAAAGTAGGATGGGAGGCAAATCTTTTAGCTATCAGGCTCCTCTCTTGTGGAACCAGCTCCCAGCTTTAGTCTATGAGGCAGACACCTTGTCTACTTTTAAGACTAGGCTTAAAACATTTTTATTTTATAGGGCCTGTAGTTAAAATCTGGACGAGTGGGGAGTAGAGAAAGGTGGAGTGTACAGTGGAGAATACAGTCGGTAAAGACGGCTCTCCCTCCAACATACCTTCATCTTCAGCGCCTTGGGCTTCCCGACAGGGTCGCGGAAGGTGCTTTATAAATAATGCTTTGATTGATTGATTGATTGATAAAAGGCTAGGTTATCCAGAGTTATCTCTGTAGTTATGCTGCTATAGGCTTAGACTGCTTGAGGACATACTGACCACTTTCCACACTCTACTACTTTTTTCTGCAATTTGCTTTTTAACTGCATTATTTCCTGCTATTTCAGCTGTTAGTGTTTTTCTCCCCAGAAGAAGCTACAATGGTGTTCTGCTGAGCTGTGTTATGTTGAGAGCCAGGGGAGATGGACCCAAAATACCGATACCCAGAACAACACGAAGCAGGAGTGGATGTGAAAGAAAACATTCCTTTATTAGGATGAAAAAATAAATAAAATCCATGCAGGGCACGAAGCCAAATAACCTAGAGACCTAGAAACCTAGAAGGGCAAGAAGCCAAAACCTAGACACCAAGAAGGAGGGGGGACAAAACAACGCTGACATGAGCAATGGACCAACAAACACAGAAAGACAGGACAGGGTTTTAAACTCAGGGGCTGGGTGATTAGGAGGATTGGGCACAGGTGATACCAATAACCAAGAGGAGCAGAACAGGGCATGTGAGGAAACCCCTAACTAAAACCTGTTAAACCAAGCTACTGAACTGAATAACTTAAAACACTTGTAGAAATTAGACACTGGAGAACTAAAGATAATAAAACTAATGATCAATGAGTAAGAGAACCAAAAACACTGGAAGACAGGGGAGGATGATACCTAAAGGGATAAATGAAATAAGGATGATACCTAAAGGGATAAATGAAATAAACTATCAACAATAACAGAAAACTAATGATAAGAAAAGTGACTAAGGGAAACATGAGGGAAACCTGGAGAGAACCTGGAGGGGGCTGGGGACCACAAGGAGGCACCTGAGGGGGGATGCAGACAAGGAGACACATGAGGAACACAAAGAGACACATAAGGGGAACCTAGAGAGGGATGGAGAACACAAAGAGACACATGAGGGAGACGCAGACCATGACATGCTGTGGTGGCCTCATGGTGGGGACCATCGGCTTGAACACTGCTGCTAACCACTTCAACATTCTCCCTCTCCTGATAATAACATTTAGCTTTCTTTGACATTGAATGTGCTACTACTAGTTTACCAGCTGAATTAATTATAGATTCACTCTTGCTAAACAGAATGTTTACTTAGAAATCCCAATGTAGCCATAGAAACACTGCATGGTATATATGTTGTGTGTGTGTGTGTGTGTGTGTGTGTGTGCGCGCGCACGCGCTCTATCTTCTCGATCCCCGGTGACTCGTGGTGGATGGCTGCTTATACTGAGCCAGGATCCTCTGGAGGTTTCTTCCTGTTAAAAGGGAGTTTTCGTCACCACCATCGCTGCATGCTTGCTTAGTATGAGGATTGCTGTAAAGTCACTGACACCAGTCAGTGACGTGATGCAATTTGCTGGGTTCCTTTTATAGGAAACGTTTTACTGATTGGCTTAGGCCCTGTCCACACGTAGCCGGGGATCTGCCAAAACGTAGATATTATTCTACGTTTTGGCCTGTCATCCACACAAAAACGGAGTTTTTTCACACGAAAACGGATCTTTTTAAAAACTCCGGCCAAAGTGAAGATCTGCGTTTTCTCCGTTTTGGGTGTCTGCGTGTGGACAGACAAAACCGGAGTTTTAAGGTCCGCAACGTCACTTTCCACGACAAAAAAATGCTGACATCACGTGTGCGACCTGTGTTTACACTAGCCGACAGCATGGATGCCCTCAGAGCTGCGCTCGCTTTATCAATCGTCCAAGCGCTTTTTGCTTGTTTGCTTTTGCAAGCGGAATTACTGCTCCTTGCGGAAGACCACAGACGAAGGACGAGGTTAAAAACGGGGGAAGTACTGCCGCCTACAGGTCTGGCATGTCCTTAACAACGTATTTATCCGGGTATGTGTGGACAGAGTTTTTTTTTAAAACGAGGTGGTGTGGATTTAAGTTTGTGGAGGGGCGGATATTCGTTTTAAAAAAACGGCTACGTGTGGACTAGGCCTAAACAAACTGACCTGTATTGGAATGTTTACCATGTGAAGTGCCTTGAGACGACACTTGTCGTGATTTGGCACTATATAACTAAACTTGAATTGAATTGTTAAACAATAAATACCAAAATATAAATCCATCTGCATGTAAAGAAATGTTTGACAGTCCTAAAATATGTTCAAGCTCCTATAGTGTTGAAACTGTCATGTGTTTCATTTTCATTGAAGGGGCTACTTTTAACTACCTCCATTTGTGCCTGATTTACCTGAGCTACTGGTTTTTGCCAAAGTACGTTTTCCAGACAGCACTGGCTGTTACTAACATGAAGACTTTTGGAGGGAATGTGAGCTGATTTGAGCTCATGACAGATTTTTTTTGGTTGTTTTTTCACTTAATGGAGATTTTTTTTAAAAAAGAGGTGATTTTGTATCTTTTCAGCTACACAGCAATTAAATCCCAAAACAAAAAGCAAATGAGGGTGTGCGTGCGTGCATGCATGTGTGTGTGTGTGTTTGTTTGCCGAAATCACAGCTAGTTCAAAAACAAAAGTATTGAAGAAAATGCATCAAGCCCTTCTAAGTAGAGTGGTCCACTGAGCTGCAGATTTAGATTTTGTTTTTCTTTTCTTTCCTTTTTTTCCCCCATTTGACATGAGCGAGTTAATGGTAGGCAGTCTTAGGATGTGGCATGAATTTCTGTGATTATCTTCTATCTGTTCTCATGCATTCAGGCCTCATTTAGACTACTTGTGTACTTGCCTTAAGCACAAGAAGAGAACAAAGGCCACAACGAGAGCTCCCACAGAGATACAGTGGCCTAGGTAGTTGATGATCAGGGCTATTTTATAATGCATGGGATAATTTCTCTGAAAGGAAAGCACAATAATTACTCTGTATATGTTGCAAACAGATAACAAAAAGTAAAAACATTGAGATGTATAAATAATTTTTAATAGATAAACCTTTTTGTTCTCATTGAACTAAACCAATCTTTTGATGTTATATAAATCAAATGTAAAGCATTGTGTCCATCAAATATAATTTTACTCACAAATGCTTATAAAAATAATAGATCTGTAACAAAAATACCAGTTTATATTGTTTTATTAATAAAAACAGATGTTGTGCATGGTTTCCGTTTGACTGGACTTTATTAGCAAAGACATGACCAAATAAAACCACAATCTTCATTAGAATCATGAAAAGTGTTCACTAACTTTCAAAATAGCTAAAGTGATTTATAGTTTACGAACCAAAGATTAAGAACATGACATTAATCAGAGCACTGGGAAACTCTAAACAGCAGCATAGGATCCTCAGTGACTCTGCTGTTCCTACATCTGTTCAGTCTGTGTTCGTGTCTCTCAAGACTTAAAGTTTCACTAAAAGAGAGATCCAGCGTCATTGGCACACTTCAAATGTCTTGGCTTAAAATTATCCAAGAAAATGGAGCAGGACCCAGAAACACTGGATCTAGAGATGACTACAAGTAACCAGGCCAAAGCACCCTTTCTGTTTCCTTTAATCATTGCTAACAATACATGAACTTTATGTGTGTTTCCTCAATTACATAAATGAAAATGCATTTTAATTAGTGTTACACAGTGGCACCAGCACAGTTTCCAGTGTTGAACATGCATAGAAAATGTTGGTTAGTTTGATGTTTCCACACTAACCTTCTCCTCCAAAATAGGTTCACAATTTGAATAATTGATCTTTAACGCCCAAGTTCCATTATCCATGCATTCCCTGTAAGCGCTTCCTGCAAGAAGAAAGAGGAAGCAATTAAAATATGCAACATGCAAACACTTAATGTTCAAAGTACAGTTTTAACCCTCAAAAAGGAACTCGAAGGAAATAAGACCCTGAAAGTTTCTTTGGGGTCCTGCTTGACAATATATGTAATTCATGGAGGCAATCGTGTTCAAGCCCAAGTTCAGTTTGCAATATTCAAAATACAGTGTGGAGGCATTTTGTTTCTCATGTGCAAAGTGAGTTAGACGACTACCAAAACAATTGTGTGATGTACGGTCATGATCAAAGCTTCCAGATAATCATTATGTGGATTCAGCAGCCAAGTTCCTATAGTTTCTGATGTTTTTCTAGGAGATAAGAGGATTCTTTGGACATGCGCATTGTCCCCAGATGCCATCACACCTGACTGCTGCCATTCAAGAGAATGCTGGTGGAATATGGAAGAAATACAGTTTCACCAGAAAAAGACTTTTTTTTTTTACATATAGAATATTTTTACATTGAATTTATATTCTGTGAAATTATGTATTTGACATATTTTTATTTAAAATTCGCCAGCAACAATTTTGGCTTTGAGCCAATCAAATTAAGTTTCTCTGATCATGTGACACCAGTGAGGTATCAACTCCATCAATTTGTTGGTTTGGGTCACCTGAAGGTTTGCTATGGCTGGTGCCATTTATGTTTTTATTTCATTTCTTACTCCTCTTTTTTATCCCTCTTGTGTGGAAGGACCGCGCCATACTGTTTTGCAGAACCTGGCTTCTCCCACACCTGTCCGGCTCCACACTGAGGTCCCAGCTGGTGGCAATGACAATCAGCAGCTGAATGAAGACTCACTGCATAAAAGCCACCCAGCCCTCATCATCAAGGAGCAACAGGCTGGACATGTGGTCTCTGTCCTGTTGGCTCCTCAGCGTGCTTTTGTTTTCATCTCTTTTAGCCAATTTGTGTCTTTTATGTGCAGGGGGGTTCCCTGATTCGTAGTTATATTGGCTAAGTAGAGTTTATTTTGTTTTACCATTTTAGTTGCCACTGATTAGTCCAGTTGTGTTTATTAAATTTCCTTGGTGTAAATACATTTGTTTAAGTAAACTTTTAAACACCTGAGCATGTGTCCTCCTTGTTACCCCAGGCCCCCTAGACAGCCTGGAGCATAATAAGGTCACCTCATTTATTGTTGAAATTCTACAGTTGAATTTTTACACATGAAATTTTAGCTGGTGAGAAAAATTAAAATACATGATTTCACCAAATAATTCTATGTTCTGAACGTCATCCTAGTGAGACTGTATTTCTTCCTTAGTGGTACGACAATCCCTCAACTGGAACCACTTTAGGAGGCGGCCCTGGGGCTTGCTCGGCTTTTTGGGGGCTCTTCAAAAATGCATGCTAAGATATTTTGGGGAATGTGTTAATTTTGATGACAGAGACTGAATTTGTAAATAATTTGGAATTCATCTGATCACTCAGTAACATTCTGAAGTACTACAGCAAATCTAAATCTCAGGCAAAAATTTGTGTAAAGGTTTCTGACTGGCTCAGCTGTTGTGTCCTAGAGCAAGAACTTTCAACCACTTTGCTTACGTTGACGGTGGTCAGAGTAGAGCTTTGGGTTCTTGCAAAAGTGCTGCACAAATCCAAACCAGTATTATTATCACTAACTTTGTCCTCGCCAAAACATTGGCCACATCTTTAGCACAAAAATCTAAATTCACAAAGTGCTTCTGGCATGAAGCACTGCTTTACAAAGTCTAAAAAGCTCTGAATATTGAACCAAAACATGTTTTTATTGTCCAGATGACAGTTGCAGGGATTTTAGCAGCCGTATAGATGAGGATATCAGACCCAGCTCATACCTTATCACACCTCATCCATCTCTGGAAGCGCAGACTCATGCTTTTCTAAATAGTCCTAAAAGTGTGAAACTTTTTATTGTTTGATAAATTAATTTTCCTATACATTAATATAAATAATGATCAGAACATATTTATCATTTTTGTTTTACATCACACCAAGTTTTTGGCTTTTCCCTTTAAAAATATTCTTTTAGTCAGAGGTTTAAACTTTTTTCAACGCAGCAGTCTGACTGTGTCTAAAAGAAGGATTAGCACAAACCCTCTGTGACTAAACTGCAAAGTATTTCAGAGTTGTGTTTGTCAGTGTGAGCCATGATGAAAACTTTAACAACAGAACAAAAACTAAATGCTTTTCTGTTTCTATTCAATTTTGCCTAAACCTTCTTGGAGAACCTATTAAGACTGAAGGAAACGATGTCAGCTTGTGAAAACGGGGTGTCTTATTTACAGATAATCTGATTTCACCTGGATGTTCGCTCATTTAGTGCTGAGGTGAGACGTGTATTCATCTTTGAGAACCATTTTGGGAAAGGCGCCTCATGGGTCGGCTGAAACGTTTCAGGAGTTCTACTATCTGGCTGACGCTCACACTGAATACTAATTCACAACACAAATTTTTATTCATAGGAAAGAAATGCAAATCCTCTTACTGTTACTTTCTTTGCATATCTTTTAAAACCTGCTTTCCACAATCAACTTTGAACTGAATGTTTCCTTATTCAAATTCCTCAGTTTGTTCGGCGAGCTCCTTATCTCCTTCAGACCGAAGAAACACAGGAGCACTTCAGAAACCTAATTTTATTATGATCGTCCTCAAAGTGATTTATTATTGTGAAGATACACGAGCCACACACAACTTCTTTATACATATTCTAATATTACTATGCAAGCATTACAAATGTATTCATCATGAAAGCATTTTTTCCTCTATTTAGTGTTATGTTCATGCAAAATTGGATGAATGAGTAAATAAGTTGATCTCATTGCGTATTTACACATTTGTTCCCATAGCGATGAGCAGTTTTGATAAATCTGACTCAGATGTGGACAGAACATGAATTTCCTCTGGAACAAACACGTAACAGCAAAGCAATGTGTTTGAAACTGATGGAACCTCAAAGATGCTCGCAACAACAGAAAAATATCCTTGAGAGATTGCTGTTATAATGTGACATTTTCCAAAGAACAGAAAACTGCTGGTGGCCGGCCAAAAGAAAAACAGAGAAACTGAATCATTCTCAAACCGCCAGTCTAATCACATATCGTTGCTTCTCTACGTCATCTGGTTTGATTCTGTTGGTGCATAATCAAAGTGAGTAAACTGTCAAGAACTCTTAAATAAGTGAAGCAAGCCAAAGGACGATTAAACAGCCAGAGACACATTGTGTGATTTTACAAAAAGGGTGGTTTGACTTCTTTCTGGTGCATTATAGAAAGGAGCAATGCATGCAGGTACATTCTTTTGAATTGCATTTCAATTAAGAATTGGACCTGAAAGTCTGCATAATTGCATCAGCAGGATACTTGCATGGCTTTAAATTACCAGCAGCAAGAATTTCTTCAGTGTGCAACATCCTAGGTAACCACCCAGCAAGTCAGACGACAGGAATTTTCTGGACACAAATCTCCTTGATTGTCCAAACATAAATTTATTATTTTCAAAACCTTACAAACATTAAAGCCGCATCACATCTCCACACAGCACTGAATTAATAGCACCTCCAAGATGGAGCTTCAGGTTGTGAGGCTCTTGAAGTAAATATCACAGTGTGTTTGTGAAGTAAGCTGTGATGCTGCACAGACACGAGGAGCAAAGGGAGCAGGTTACAAGGCTTGTTTCTCTCAGCTATTCCACCGAGGCAAGACTAATTCAAAGCACGAGTGCAGGAAAAGCACATCTCCGGCAAACCATCTGTGCATTATAACATTTACTCACCTTTTTTTAATAATCACTGTGCATTTTATCTTCTC
Source organism: Nothobranchius furzeri (assembly GCF_043380555.1). Taxonomy (NCBI): domain Eukaryota; kingdom Metazoa; phylum Chordata; class Actinopteri; order Cyprinodontiformes; family Nothobranchiidae; genus Nothobranchius; species Nothobranchius furzeri. The sequence continues at coordinate 49,338,516 of NC_091751.1, read as the reverse complement.
ACTGCTAAAATTAATCGCCTTCTTAGTCATTTGGATGAGTTTAGCAAAAAAATAAATCTGACATTTGAGGTGTTAACAGAGCTGAAAAGGATGCAACATGACTTACACTTTGATGGTGCAAAAGTGTACAGGAGAAAGGAATGCACAATTACCAACTGATGCACAGAGTGTCACCAAAGCCAAGCGCTTCTTCCTGCCAGTCTTCCAACTTTCAAGCTTTTTATGCATTTTTAAGCCCGTGCTAACATGCACCAAATGAAGATTGGAATGATAGATCAGAAAAAAGGGGTAATTTAGTTAATATCAGGTTTGATTAGCTATTCATGCAAAGCTGAAATTTTGATTCAAATGTATCTGTTGTAAAATAAAATTATATTGCATCTGTTTCAGGTATTTGCTCGATTTATTATCCCCGCCATCTCAAGCTCCTTTTTCTCTTCCTTTTTCTTTTCCTCTGAGGGTTTAGTTTCTGTGGCGGGGTATAAAACAAAGAAGAAGCAAACACCAAATGACAGCGACGCCTCCTCAAAATGCTACTTACGCCTCACAACAAATTACCCACTTCGTCTGGGTGTTTTGGGGAATAGTCAGTAAATCTGCAGCTTGAACCTGAAAGTGAAAGCAGTTCGAGCCACACACCTGAGCCACTCATCGCCACCTTTCCTTCAAGCCACGTGAAGTTTAATTTCATAAGCTGAGTATGGGGTAAACTAGGCCAAACCAAAACATGGGAATCTCACTGCTCACTGCAGCCTGACATTTTATGTTGGCAGCAGGAAGTGGAGCAAAGCCTCTATCTCACACACAACTGCGTCACAAAGTGTGAGAGAACAGAAAATCACAGCAAGATGGGGAAAAATACATCGAATGACGTGCTATATGTAGCATTTTTATTAAATAAGACCGTATTTTTTCTTAAAACTGAGTTTCACACAATTTAAATAAGAATAATAATACAACTAAAAAGGAAATATGTTTTTTGTAGTGTAATTGTTGCTCATGTTGCTCCAAAAGCTAAACAATTGAAGGAAAAGCATAGTTTTTCCTGTAAAAACAATGCACAACCCCAAATGTATCTCATTTTTTGTTTTCAGTATATCCCAAATGATTTAATGTTTCTGTGTTTTATCAACTTTTTACTTCAGCTCTTTATTATGGCATTTCTGTGTCGCTGGTTCAACTTTAGCTGGTTTAAAATGTGATCAGTTGACTGACAATTGTCCAAAATCTTGTTTGTTGAGAGTTTAGAAAAATAGACTTGTTTCATGTCTGTTTGGCTTCAGAATCTAAATGGACCATTTGTACCATTTAAAGTGGCGGTGTGTAGTTTCCTGGCACTAGGGGGCAGTACATACATACATTTCAGGGTAGTTTTACACCATATCGCCGTGACTGTTGCTAGTTTAAAAAAATATTACAGTAAATGTCTTACCCGAGGAGCAGAAAGCATGCAACCTTGGCGTGACCCCTCAGACTTTGATGGTCCTTCAGTTAATTCCGTTGAGCGAAAGCAATGGTGATGCTAATTTTCTGATGCTGTAGTTTGTGAATCTGCTCGGGGTACTGTTCCTGCTGACGACATCTTCATATACGGCAATACCACTTGGCCAAAATATATTGCATCTCTTTTCCGATTCTGTTCATTTTCACAGTTTTGTTGTTACATTTGTGTTTCTAATACTGCCTAAATGTTTTTGAACGTGGTACTGTAACTTTCGTAAGTCGTACATCCAGCCTATCATCTAGTGTGATGTCATCAACAGGAGCAGGACCCCGAGCTGGCCAGAAGGAAGCATGACGACTAAAATGGTATCCCCCAATGATGCTAGACCCGTGCCCCATCTACTTTACACACATTTTTATGGTTAAACGTTACAAAGCCTCCAATATTTTTCAACAACTGGAAATCCTTTTATTCATTTTCAACGTTTCGATGGATATTTCCGGAGATTAATGGTAAAAAAACACATGGTTACTTTAAAGTATTTTATATACGATGGGCTGCATGGTGACGCAGTGGTTAGCACTGTTGTCTCGCAGCACGAAGGTCGCAGGTTCGAAACTCGGCTGCGGCCTTTCTGCGTGGAGTTGCGTGTTCTCCCCATGCATGCGTGGGTTTCCTCCAGGTACTCCAGTTTCCCCCACAGGTCACAACATGCCCTATAGGTTATAAATTGTAAGTCGCTTTGGATGAAAGTGTCTGCCAAATAAATAAAAACATTAAAAAAAAACATAAAACATGTGAAGAAAAAAGAAAACTTTCAGATTGCAAGTCTAGAAGAAACTAACCCAGTGGCTCTGCAAGATACAACAAAGCTGGAAAACAAACAACCCAAAAAACTAAACCAAGATAATTGGAGCTGGATGTGCTTAAGAAGGTGGTGGTTTTCTGCAGCAAAGAGGCTTTAAAAGTATCAACAGAAGAATGAGAAAAGAAAAAGCACAACAACTTCCAACAATAGAAGAGACATTCCCTCGTTGGCAAAGCCACAAAGTCTTTTGTTTTGTATTTAAGTAGGTGTTGAAGAATGAGCGGTGTACTGTTGTTGCTTCTGGTTCATTGGTTTGAACTTGTTTCTGTTAAACTACATGACCAACAACATCAAACTGTTGAAGCGCAACGTTACATTTGGAAATTGTCATGAGGTGGTGCAAAAGAAGACCTAAATCCAGGCTGACGATCAGGAAGCAGCCAAGCAGTGATGTAACAAATATGTTTTAAAACAACTACAGGCGCCTTGGGGCAAGAAGTGACAAACTAAAACGCCCACGATTGAAGAGAACCAGAGCCAAACTTGGTGCTAATAAAAGGGGGAAGGAAGTAAAGGGATTTGACATGGAGCAAAAGAAACAGGCAACAGGTGTGGCAACTAAGTTGGACCAGATGTGGGGGGAGAGCACGAGAAGTCAAAAAAAGAGTAAAGAATGAAAAACAGAACACCAATATTCTCTTGGCAAAACTAAAAAAAGCACAAACGTCATTAACTAAAACTACTGAAACTGTCATGGTCTGCATCCTGCGTCCCCCTCGGGTGTTCTCCAGCCCCCCTCTAGGTTCCCCTTATGTGTCTCCTTGTGTTCCCCAGCCCACTCCAGGTTCTCCCCTTAGGTTTCTGTGCCCCTTTAGGTCTCCAACCCCTCCAGGTGTCCCTCTAGGATCCCCCTCATGTGTACCCTAAGCTTCCTGTGCCCCTTTTTGTCTCCAGCTCCCACCAGGTTTCCCAGGTTCACTTATTCTTTAGTTTTCTTTGTATTTATATTATCTAGCATGTTTTCCCTGTAGTTTTCATTGGTCCTTGGTCCTTCCCCACTGTCACGTTTTGTAGGATGGTTAGGACCCAAAATGTAGAACCCAGGATGACACGAGGCAGGAGTAAATGTTAAGAAAAATCCTTTTATTGGTAGGATGATTCCAAAAGGAACATAAATCCAAAGGGCAGGAAGCCAAAGTCCAAAAATACAGGGGATGATCAGGAGATCCAAAAAACACTAAAGGAACGAGCAGGACTGACAGAATAAGTCACACTGACAGCAACAGTGGACCGACAAGAGCAATGAGACAAGGAGAGGGCTTTATACACTGGGGCTGGAGTGATAGGAGACGAGGAGCAGGTGTGTGAGGAACTGACACAGGTGAAAGCAATAATGAGGAGAGAAGAAGAGGAGGACACCAGACCTGACTGGGAAGGACACACACATACACACACACACACACACACACACACACCGAGCTGGGGAAGGACACACACACACACACACACACACACACACACACACACACACACACACACACACACACACACACACACACACACACACACACACACACACACACACACACACACCGAGCTGGGGAAGGACACACACTAACGCGCACACCGAGCTGGGGGAGGACACGCACACACACACACACACACACACACACACACACACACACACACACACCGAGCTGGGGACAAAAAAGGCTGGAGCTACAAGGATACAGAACGTGAAGGAACACCTGGAGGGGCTGGGGATGACTGAACACAGGACCTAGGAGGAATGATCTAAAGGGCCACAACCGAAGACACATGAAGAACACAAAGAAACACATAATGAGACGCAGACAACGGACACATGAGGGCGCTATGAGATACAAAAGGAGAACCTGGAGTGGGAACTGGAGGGGCTGGGGACAAAGGGACACAGAACATGACACCCACCAGTTTATTAGTTCTCCTTTTCTCCTTAGATCATTAGTTATTGGTCTTGTTCTTCTAGTCTTTAGGTTTGGTTATTATTCATAGGTCATGTTTTATTTCCCCTCCTCAGCTTAGATTCCTCTCCCTGATTAGTAAATTGATTTCACCAGGTTTCTCTCTCCCCACGCACCTGCAGCTCATCTCCCAATCATCCTGCCCCTGTGTATAAAACCCTGTCTGCATCTCAATGTGTTTATTTATTTATTTATTTATTTTTAATATTTATTTATTTATTTATTTTTGTATTTATTTATTTTTATTTCGCTCTTACTCCGACTCACACTCCAGCACAGTAGGTGGTGGTAATGCACCTAGCAGTTAGATGCCACCCGCCATTAAACTCGTAGAAGAAGAAGAAGAAGAAGAAGAAGAAGAAGAAGAAGAAGAAGAAGAAGAAGAAGAAGAAGAAGAAGAAGAAGAATGTGTTTGTTGGTCTTTAGTCCTTGTCAGAGTTGTTTGCCCCCCCCACCCCCCCCACCCCCCAAAGTCTCTAGGTTTTGGCTTCATGCCCTCTTAGGTTTCCAGGTTTTTTTGGCTAGGTCATTCTTAATAAAGAATGTTTTCTTTTACATCCTCTCCTGCCTCCTGTCATTCTGGGTGTCTGCACATTGGGTCCAACTCCTCCAACCCACAATGCAACAGAAACAACTCTAACCAGAATAAAGATAGTCAGTCCTTAATAGAATAGAATAGAATAGAATAGAATAGAATAGAATAGACTTTATTAATCCCAAAGTGGGGAAATTCACTTGCCTCAGCAGCACATACAATTTTAAGGTTACAGGTAAACACAAAGGCAATAAGCTATTATTCTAACCTCCAACCACTAAAAACAACAACTATAAAGGAAACTTGGGTTTCCAGAACTCTGCAACACAAGGAACACAGACATACCAATGTACATCAGGTATTGCACAAGTATTGAGCACACACAGAATATTGCATTGATGTTATCATGTAACAGGATAATGTCACTACCAGTTAAACTGAGGAGTTATACACTCTTACTGCAGAGGGGATGAATGACCTACGGTAGTGTTCTGTTTTACATCTTGGATGTCTGTCTGCTACTGAAGGAGCTGCCCATGGTCTCCAAAGTGGAATGTAGTGGGTGGGAGCGTTTTTCTTCATTGTTTTATTTTGTGTGTGTGTGTGTGTGTGTGTGTGTGTGTGTGTGTGTGTGTGTGTGTGTGTGTGTGTGTGTGTGTGTGTGTGTGTGTGTGTGTGTGTGATCCACACACACTCTTGTATATTTTACATGCTTTTAAAATAAGCCATCTGAGATTTCTTTTTTGTTTTCTCACAAGAAAATAAAATAGTAATAATTTTATCACCTCTGAAACATACAATCCTGAAAAATCCTCAGCCAATCCAACGCTGGTCCCCCTTCTCAATGACTGGATCATAACCCATCCATCAAACTGCTGCTCTGAACATCTCTCACCTTTAACCCTGTGCGTTTTGTGCTCAGACAGCCGAACAGAAAGCTAACTGAATTGCCTGGTGTCACGGAGAGTCCCTTTTGTGTTCTGGAGGTGTTGTTAGTGGTGGGCTTTTCCTCAGATTGTTGGTGATGCTGAGCTCTTCTAAGATTTATAAGTTAACCTCTTAAATTTCCAGGTTTAATGAACTGTTCCAAGAGTGGGATGCTGGTATGCTAAGGGGTTAAGAATAAAGCAGTTTCTCGTTTTTCACCAGACTATACATGCTAGCCTGTTAATTAGAGGAGTGCAGGAGGCAGAAGGACACGAAGTGAGTGGGAGAAGGTTCAATTCAGCGTGTTTGTGTACGAGTGTGTACGACAACATCAAATTATGTGACTCTGAAGAAAAGGGTTGGCCCTTTGACTGAATTCTTTCTAAATGTAGCTTGCTAACTAGCTTTTTCCGTGAACAAATACTGCACCTTTACTGTTTACTTGAAATACTATTTTTCAGACAAAACAGTTTAGATTTGTTTGACCTTTTTGTCCACATATTTCTTTTCTATTTTTGTTTCCTCACCTAAAACCAGAATTGCTAATCTGGACCAAAGTATTAAAATAAAGAATGCAGAGTGAGCATGTCCGAAATGCAGTCCAGGGACCATTTACAGGAGAGTGATTTCACTCAGCCCCCTTTTGCATTTCTAAAATTATGTATTTTATTTTTCCAGCATAGTTTTGGTGTAGAACACTTTTGTAGCACTTTTGTGTTCAAGTGTTATGCCTATATTTTTTAATACAATTAAAACATTTCACCATAAAATATGTTTTCACATTTTTGTGGCAAGACTATTAACTTGACAAATTTGGCCTCCTATCTTAAAACATTTGGACTTCCTTGGTGTGGTGGATTTTTATCACATAGGACTACAAAAACAGAGAACATTCCAGTGTGCAATAGACAGTAATTTTATTTTAATGGTCTTCCCTAATAACCTGTCATCATGAATGCGTTGACACAGAACTGTTCCACGGCCTTTGAGTAACCCACCTTTGATCTAATAAAACATGGCAGATAAACAACTTAAAAAAAAGTGCACAGCCCCGTCCTTGTCTCATTCGCTTTGTCACGCAAACCATTGCATCAGAACAGAGGTGCTGATCTTTGACTCGCTGACATTAACATCATGCAGTATGACCGGATCACGTAGAATGAAATATTTCTAGCATTCACACACAGAACAAAGCCGTGTCTTTGTAGCTCATCAGCTTCTTAAATAATTAAAAACCATCAGATGAAAAGCTTTCTGGTGCCATCGCATGCTCCTGGAGACAGCAGTAATCACTCTGGTCTGAAAATATGGAAAAATGCCTTTAATAGCTGAGTATATTCTCAGTTTTTTACTGATTGATCATTTTCTTGAAGAACTGTGTGTGGAGAATGTTAGATGGGGAACACAAAGCAAACAAGGGAAGTCAGCCATTGAGCAAACTGAACAAAAAATCAGCGAGCTGTGATCAGACTACTCTGTGGAATCGATGCTCACTCATGGCTTCTATAAAGAAAACAGCCCACGGAAAGAAATAACTCTAAAAGACACACATCATTTTGTGCGTCATGCACGGCAGTACTACACACAAGCTTGTGTGAAGGAAGGTCGCTGACATATATCTGCTGCCAAAATTAGTTACCTCTTACAGTCATGCTCATTTCAGTCTGAAGCATACACTCTGAGGCTTTAGTATTGTCTCAGGGTGACTGTGAGCCTCAATGTCATGCTCCTCCTCCTACGTGTAGCAATTATTTCCATGGGAGACGTTGCTGAAATGCTTCAGCAGGTATGTGGAGCAACTGGGTGGACAATCTAACCACAAAGACAACAGTCAACCTCTACAGAGCAAGTCAGTAACAGATATATGGAGCTATTGTAATGGCTTTGACAACAAAGGATGCTCAGTCAAGCAGCAACTGGATCAATAAAGTATCCTTACACCACATGGATGCTTCCAGAGGCATTTCTCGTTTTCTCTGTAGTGCTTTAAAATGCATAAATGTGTCTCCTAATGGGTGGTTTCTTATTAACACTCAAGGGCTCAGTCTGTCATGGTAAAAAAAAGTGTTTGTGGCATTTTTAGTTAGACACGTTGAAACCTATCAGAGTTAGAGCCCTTCGGAAAAATGAGCTTTGAAATTAAATTACATACATTTCAAGGACTGAGTTCAAATGGCAAATATGATTATATGGATCAGTGGGGGTGTTGAAAGTATGCAGGTGGCACAATTATCTAAAACATGTTTTTTCACACTGCAAACTGACTTCTTGCTTTTAACTTTAATGGAAACAGCAGTCACAGCCATCAAACAACTGTTTTTCAGCTTTCAGTCTGCAGTAATGGATGTGTCGTGATGCAGTCGAGGCCATGAATCCTCGTCACCTCATCAGTAACTTCTGCTGCTTTGAAGAAAAGACCTAATAAAAACTGTCTGTGGTCAGTTTATGTCATTAACTATAGATTGAGCGCATTAGTATTTTTCTGACTTCTGGCCAAATCTAATATATATATATAAATAAATTTAAAAAAAATATATATATATATATATATATGGAATGCTTCCCGGCCTGGGATCTTTCTGCATGGAGTTTGCATGTTCTCCCTGTGCATGCGTGGGTTCACTCTGGGTACTCTGGCTTCCTCCCACAGTCCAAAAACATGACTGTTAGGTTGATTGGTCTGTCTAAATTGTCCTTAAGTGTGAGTGTGTGTGTGCATGGTTGTTTGTCCTGTGTGTCTCTGTGTTGCCCTGCGATGGACTGGCTCTGTCCAGGGTGTACCCCGCAATCCTGCGTGGACAAAGCGGGTTTAGAAAATGGATGGATATATATATATAATTTTTTTTCATTGTTTTTAGGTCATAGGAAACCAGTCACAAACTATTTATAATTTAATTGTTGGAATGTGAGGTTCGATGACAGTTCACTTCAGAGTTACCCTCAACAGAGAGGGTAGCTATGCAAAAAAACACCTCAGACAGAGATGCACACAGACTTCAGACATTACACAACATAGTGTCCACTAGGTGGGGCGGTAGGGTTGGGACTCTCCTCACTTCAGTGCGTGGAGCCACATGGAGCAGCACCCATCACCTCCATTTGGACAAGGGAGGGAGATAATGGGTTAGAGAGCACATTGACTCCTAGATAAAGTTCCACAACCTTCACCAGTCACAGTCCCGCCCAGGCTGGGATAGGGAGAAAGAATTTCCATAGCGACGGCATCATTCCACATTTCTTCTGAGGGGGAGTTTTCACTTCAGCCTCACAGGCTCCAAGGGCACCAGATTCCGATAAGAATTGTTTTGGGGACAGATAGAGATAATTTCCTCTCTGCCTTAGAGTTCTGTTAGTCCTCAACCCCTCTAGATCCAATAATGGTGTAATTAATCTATCCCGATCCGTGCTGATCCGTCAACTCTGTCCTTGATGGAATCCACCTTCTGTGCCAGAGCCTGAATCTCAGCCAAAGTTCCAAGCTTACGACTCAGCTCGACAATTATATGAGTTTGTGCGTCCACAGCGCGATGCATTCCATTCCTGAGCTCCGGGATTGAGCCAATATTCCTTGAAAGCTCGTTAATTTTCTGGTAAGCCAGGTAACCGCTCAGGCCAAACAGCAGGAATCCCGACACCAAAACGACGAATATCTAGACATCTTCAGAATCCTCTACAGACAGTTGAGAGCGGTGGCGGGCGATGCGTTCCACCCCTTGGCCTTCGGTGATTTCCTATTCAGTCCAATCTAAATTAATACATCTTAAAATACCCTCAATAGGACATCACAGCTGGAGAAACCTTACACACACACACACACACACACACACACACACACACACACACACACACACACACACACACACATGCACACACACATAGTGGCTGGTCAAGACACGTCATTTCCGGAGCCACTCGCATTCCCAATTGAGAGTAGGTAACTAAGACCACAGATACTGTCAAATCTCAAAAATGAAAGACAGATTTAAGAGATGAGACAATAAAATAAATAAGTAAAGCAAACACATTATTTGCATTTTTTTGGGAGAAAATTGCACAGCGAAACAATTGAACATGTTGGCGCAGCTGCGGACACCACATTATACACAATATAAATTGCATAGAAACAGAATACTTTCATTTAGCCATTTTATTTCGTTACCATTTATTGATTATTAACAAAATAAAATGACAAAACATTAAAACAATGCTAATAAAATGTTTCTTCTCACCAACATAAATGTCCAGCATGGATCTCCTCCTCTCCTGCTCATTTGAAAATAAAATCCATCCTTCTTTCTTTCCTCAGGAAAACCTCAATGGCTCTGTACAGTTTATCTGTGCGCTTCAGGTCCATCAGTACATCCTTTTCTATGGACATGGAGGCTAATGCTGAAAGCCGCGTCTGTCCGGTCGTGTTTCTGGCATACGTTTTAACGCGCTTTAATGCTGAGAATGAGCGCTCAACAGAGGCAGTGGACACCAGGATAGTCACAGCCAAACAGGCCAGTGCGTGAAGTTGTCCCAAACTCTCACTCAGGTCTTTGTTGAGAAGAAAATTGTGTAGATCAGTGGGACTTTTTCCTTAAAAATCAGCCATGGCATACATTACAGTCAGTTCTGTTTTAAGTCGGGGAAGATCAAACAGTGGTCCGTGGCTCTGTGTTAAGCTGGAGAAGGCTACTGTCGGGAATTTTTTTCTGTATGTCTGAAAGTGCTGGGGGTCGAGATTGGAGAGAAACATCAACATTTCATGGTCCTGAGATCGATTCCTAGTCTGGGAAAGAATGTTGTCCAGAATGCTGTTGTGGAGTTTTTGGTAGTATGCACGGAGATCGCCTTGTGCCGTGCTTTGGCCTCTGTGCACACTTGGACCACTGGAGGCGCGCATTGCTTCTTCATGTATTTCACTGAAAGTGCCCCTCTCTTGCTCAACTTTGTCACAAAACTCGTTCAGCCTGGCCATGCTGTATTGTACATCCAATGATTAGGTCTGCAGTATTCCAAAAAGCACAGCGGCATACTCAAACAGCCCATTGAATGTGTTGAGCAAAAAACAAAACTCAAAATCGTCCAGCCGTGCGTTAAATCCATCTGCAGAGAGCACGGTGTCCTCATCATACTCGTCGTGGTGGTCTAATATGTGACCAAACAACTCCTTTAGAGCAACTCGCTTCTTAAAGACTGCATTCACCAGTCTTGATGAATATTGCCACCGTGTTGGCGCAACACGAGGAAGACGCCGTTTGCACACATCATCCAGCAACCTTGTGCGCTTCGGGGATCTGGAGAAAAACGCAGCGAGGCCATTCAGATTGGCAAAAAAAAACTTGCACTCTTTAAGCTTTGAGACCCCTTGAGTCAGCACTAAATTAAGACGATGTGCATAACAGTGAATGAATAAGACCATAGGTGCCTTTTCCTTAACTTTAGCCTGCACCCCGTTTGGTCCAGATGCCATCACCACTGCACCATCGTAACACTGTGCAACAACTTTGTCCAAACAGCATTCATATTCCTCTAGAATATGGAAAATAAGTGCAGCAAGGTCATCAGCTCGCCTGCCACTAGTTACATCCACAAATTTGACTAAACGCTCCTGGACACCTGTGGCTGTCACATAGCGCAGGACGAGTGCCAGCTGTGCCATGCTACCCACGTCTGTGGTTTCATCAACCATGATGGTGACGAAATGGGCTCTTCTGATCTCCATTTTGATCTCATCTCCCATCACTTCAGCAATAGCATAAATGAGGTCATTCTGCATTCTGCCTGATGTCCCAGTAAAGACCCTGCTGGTGGTCAGGTGGTAATGCAAGTCGGCATCATGTACAGCAAGAAAAGATAGAAGCTCTGCATAATTCCCTCTATTTAATGACTGGGGGTTTTCCATCATGTCCCCTAAATTAAAGTTCCTGTTTACTCAAAAACATGACACAATCCATCAGCCTTTTCAATATCTCCCTATTTTTTTCACCTTTTCATTGTGGAGCTCCGTGTCCCTGCGCGCCTGTTCACTGAGCTGCAGATCCACTCGCGTGTCCCCAAAGGTTTTTAAAAGCACTGTAGCTTGTAAGTGCCCAGCCGTGCTTTGGTGTCTCTTTGCTGCCTTGGTGAAACAACTTAAATTGGCAAATCCAGTAAAGCTCCAAATACCAAATCGATCTGATGTGAGCAACATGCATTCCCAGCAGAATAACCGGCAGTGGTTCTCTGAAGCTGTTAGCCATGGGTACCGTTCATAGTTGCTTGCCTGAAAATGATGAGCAAATCCTTTCCCCTGCTGGGACAAGCCAGCTAGCAATGGAGTCGGACGACCTGTTCTCACAAGATCCATTTTTTCTTGAATGGTCCGTCTTGAAAATGGTGTGGCAAGTAAATCTGCAACCAAGTCTGTCCCTTCTCCTCTTTCAGCCATCATGTGTTAAAAAGTACACCGATGGCCGCCTATAGATACAAATCTCCGTGTTTAGTTTTGATATTTTGCTTGATGCCGCTACAAAAGTTCAAACTACTGCTTATCCAATCACAGGATGCGTTCATGTCAACTTTTGCGTGAGGCCAGCTAGCTGGCCTGGGCCATGCTGACTCGTGAGCTGATTGGCTATCGCAACTGGATTGTCTCTGTTCACTTACAGCGGACAGTGGGCTTCTGGATTGATTCTGAAGGGCTAGGGCAGACTTAATCTGCCTGAAAACACAAGCTAACTGAAATCTGATTGGATAACACCCCGCCTTGGTATTTTAACACTGGAAGCAGTGCAACCACATGGGTATAATAGGATATAAAGAAAATAGACCAGTGAACATTTTTTTATTTAAAAATATTTACCAAAGGAAAACAAATACATTTACGTTTTTGAGTAAGTTTAGGCCAGCAGAGTAAGCTTTGCTGGCCCTGACTGCCCACCACTAGTTGAGAGAGGCATATCAGGTTCCACTGTTTCCAGGAGTCCATGATATACCCAGCTGGTTCTGTCCCAGAGGGGCATCCGGGAGCCCCTTCTCCCATTCTCATCGTTGAAAAAATTTTGTCAATCGTGTTGAGAGACCAAGTGACCAGATCCATTTTTAATAATTTCCAGTTTCCAGAAAAAATGCAGAAAGTGTACACAAAGACAGGACAAAGAGCCTTGGGATGAGGAGGGAGGGAGAGGAGAAAAAAAATGTCTGTACTCTCCAAGAGCCGGAAGGTAAAAAAATTATAATAAATAACATGTTCAAATTATTTGCAGTTTTTGTTTTTGCCACGAGCCACTTCTTGGACACACAGTTAACGGGGCTAGACAGGAAGTTACACAGTTTCAGAGTAAAATCCCAGGTAATTTTCATAATTCAATTCACTTCTAAAATACTTTATTAATCCCAGAGGGAAACTGATTGTTGTAGTAACTCAGAATAAAAAGAATAATCAAGTCGTCAAAGAGTTATTGTATATTACAATGGTGGTTGGCAGGAAGGATCTCCAGTGGCGGTCAGTGTTGCAGCGATACTGAAGACGCCTCTGACTGAAGACACTCTTCTGTTGTCGGACAGTCTTTTGAAGAGAATGCTCAGGGTTGTCCATAATTTTATTGATTATCTGGAGAATCCTTTGCATTATCTCCTTCAGTGGTTCCACAGTCGTCCCCAGAACAGAACCAGCCTTTTTTATTTGGCTGTTGAGCCTTTTCAGGTCCCTGCTTCTGATGCTACTACCCCAACAGACGATGGCTGAAGAGATTACACTCTCAACAACAGACTTGTAGAAGATCTGGAGCATCTTGCTACAGACAGTGAAGGACCTAATCGTCCTCAAGAAGTGAAGTCTGCTGTGCCTCTTCTTGTAAACGGCTTCGCTGTTCTTTCTCCAGTCCAGTCTGTTGTCCAGGTGAACTCCAAGGTATTTGTATTCCTTGTAACGGAACGGAAGACTGTGTTTTTTCCCTTCTTTGCTCAAGACTAGTCTGCATGAGATATAACTCAAGGTCTCATGCATTCCTTCTAACCTGCTTATTTTCAGCTCAACCGAAGAATGAACTCTTTTCTTTTAATTAATCAAAGAACTCTATTTTAAAAAAGCTAATCCATCAAAGAGTTAGTCAATAAATATGATGTGACCGACCTGTGAAATCAAAATATTAATTACTTTATTATAATCCTATAGAATATAAAGGTACTGTGACTTTAAGTGTTCCAACAGGACTTATTTCAAGTAGTGTTAAAAAGACATAACACATTCCTTTCACTGATCCAATCAGAATCTTACAGATCTGACGGAGGCGTGGTTCTGATGATGTTTGGTAATTTTTCATTCGACAATAAACCATAACATCTGAAGTATAAAACTATGCCATGTCAGCTCTAACACCAGTTCAAAGCGTTCCAGAGAAAGTGACAGAGTGGCCAATCCTGATTTAAACTCTTTAACCGAAAGAACAACGGCAAGCTGAAAAATCCAGTCGCTATTCCAACAGCCGCAGCAGTTCCTTTCAGAACAAAAGCTCTACCATCCGGACCCCGGCTTGGGTCTCACCAGATGCCAATAACTTGTCGTGTACCCGGAAGTAACTCAAGACGGGTCTGATCGGAACCGCGGCTTTTCCTACCGGCTCGGTTCCAGAGAGGGTCCACTGGACCTCGATATTCCTGATCTACAGAGGACTTCCACGAAGGGTAGGTACCGGCATGATAGTTTCTCATGTGTTTCTGAACTTCCGAACCAAAGCTTAATGCAAAAACAACATCTTCAGTTCCCGTCAGAACAATCGCTTCTTCGGATTTGTTGGTTCTGATTTAACATCACACGTCATCCATTCACCGTCCCATCCATTTTAGTTACACTATACATTTGGTTTTAAAGTCAGTCTAGTTTAATTTGTTAGTAATAAAATTCTTAACTTTTAAACTTAACTCTCTATTCTGTTGTCTCTGAGTGAATACGTAGCGGTTATCTAATCTCTGCATTAAAAAGATCCAATCTTCTGGTTTAAATAACCCAACGATCCGTAAGGTGGATTTCATATTTCCTATGGAATCCCACGCCTTATGGCTCATTAAATGACTGTAATCTATTTCATTACATCCTCAACCACCTCCACTTCTTCTCCCATGATGGAAACAGTGTTTGACTCCACCCTGTTTCTTCTGAAGTCTAAAATCATCTCCTTTGCTTTGTTCACATTCAAGGTCAGATAATTGTTTCCACACCATGCCACAAAGCGCTCCACCAGCTCTCTGTACTCAGCTTCCTGCCCATCTCTGATACACCCGACAACTGCAGAGTCATCTGAGGATTTCTGTAGATGACAGGTCTCTGATTTGTACTGGAAGTCTGAGGTGTACAGGGTGAAAAGGAATGGTGAGAGTACAGTCCCCTGTGGTGCTCCAATGTTACTGATTGCCTGGTTTGATGTGCAGTTTTTCTGCCTCACAAACTATGGTCTGTTTGTCAGGTAGTCTTTAATCCAGGCGATAGTTGAGGCCCCCACCTTTGTCTTCTGGAGTTTCTGGCAAAGTACATCAGGCTGGTTTGTGTTAAATGCACTGGAGAAATCAAAGAACATGATCCTCACAGTGCTGCCTGCTTTGTCCAGATGACAGTGGGTTGGTTGAAGCAGCTAGATGATGGCATCTTCAACTCCAACTCCATGGCGATAAGCAAACTGCAGCGGGTCCTAGTTTGCTTATTCAGATGGACCAACAGGAGTCTCTCCAGGACCTTCATGATGTGGGATGTCAGGGCAACCGGTCTGTAGTCGTCATTGACTGATGGGCGAGTTTTCTTTGGAACTGGAACAAGGCAGGATGTCTTCCACAGGACTGGAACCTTCTTCTGGGCCAGGCTGAGGTTGAAGAGGTGCTGCAGAATCCCACAGAGCTGCTCTGCACAGGCCTTCAGTACTCTGGGGCTGACACCATCTGGACCTGCAGCCTTGTTCCTGTTCAGTCTCTCCAGCTGCCTCTTCACCTGACTTCTAGAGACAGATAGGTGGGAGGGGGAGGTAAATGGGGCAACAGGATCTCCTGACTTGGTTGAAGACAGATTTATAGCACAAGAAGAGTCCATGACTGCATTAGAGGACAAAAGACCTGGCGTGTGACAGGAAAATGTTGGATCAGAGGAGATGGGATGTCTGATTGGCTGGGGACAGGCGAGGAGGATGCTGAGTTTGTTCCTGAGCTGAACCTACTGAAGAACTTGTTCAGTTCATTGGCTGTGTCCAGGCTGCCATCTGTGCCATCCTTCCTCTGCATGAAGCCTGTGATCTTCTTCATCCCTGAGCAGACATCTCTGATATTGTTCCTCTGTAGTTTGTTCTCCAGCTTCTTCCTGTATGCCTCCTTGCTGTCTCTGATCTTGATATTCAGTTGCTTCTGTATACTCCTCAATAATTCCCTGTCTCCCTCCTTGAAGGCTGTTTTTTTCTCATTTAGCAGATTCTTCAGTTCACTGGTGATCCAGGGTTTGTTATTAGCAAAGCATCTCACTGTTCTGGTGGGTATGATGTTGTCCACACAGAAGTTAATATAGTCAGTGACACATCCAGTCATGGCATTAATGTCCTCTTCATATCCTTGGCAGAGAGTCATCCAATCTGTGGTCTCAAAACAACCCTGTAGGGTTTTTTCAGCATCCTGTGACCATTTTCTCACAGTTCTTCTTGTCACGGGTTGCCTCTGAACCAGTGATTTGTATTCTGAGCAGAGAAAAACAAGATTGTGATCTGATTGTCCCAGAGGAGGTCTAGGTTTGGACATGTATGCATTCTTTACATTTGCATAACACAAATCCAATGTCTTGTCTTCTCTGGTGGAGCAGCTGACAAACTGATGAAATGTTGGAAGTGTAGCAGAGAGCAAGGCATGATTTAAATCACCAGATATAGCCACAAATGCATTGGGGTGCTGGGTTTGTAGCTTAGCGACAACAGAACTGATGGCATCACATGCACTTTCAGCAATGGCTAAAGGTGGAATATAAATGGTTGCCAAGATAACACTGGTGAACTCTCTTGGCAAATAATATGGGCAACAACTTACTGCCAAGAGTTCACCATCTGGGCTGCAGAGACGACATTGCACTGAAACATGACCTGGATGGCACCATCTGTTGTTGACAAGCACTGCTACTTTTCCAGCTACTGCTTTCTTTTCCTGCTCCTCTTGAGATCTCTGTCTGCTCGTACAGTCAGGAATCCTGGCAGAGAGATGCTGAAATCGGGGATATGGTCCTGCAGCCACGTCTCAGTGAAACACAAAACACTGCACTGCCAATACTCTGGCTGAGTCCTTGAAAGGACTTGGAGTTCATCCATCTTGTTGGCCAGTGATCTCACATTGCCCATTATGATCAATGGAAGAGATGGTTTGAATTTCCTCTTTCTCTGTCTCCGTTTTGCTCCTTCTCTGCACCCACGCTTCTTGCGTTTTAGAGTATAAAGCAATAAAAACACTGCGGCAATGCAATTTCATATATATGTAGCTGACGTGAGCAAATGGCTTGTTTACTCCTTGCATCATTCCAGGAGTGCGGTGGTGTGTTTTTATGATTTTACCTCTGGCAGTGGAGAGGAACAAAATCATATATGACATCAAACTGCGATATCAAATGTGTCCTGGAACCCCCCAATGCGCTTTACAACACAATCAGTCATTCACCCATTCACACACACACTCATACCCTGGTGGTAACTACATTGTAGCCACAGCTGCCCTGGGGCACACTGACAAAGGTGAGTCTGCTGTACACAGGCATCACTGGTTGCACCACCAGCAGGCAAGGTGGGTTAAGAGTCTTGCCCAGGAACACAACGACAGCGGCAGACTGAGCGGGGCTCGAACCTGCAACCGCAAAATGGTGGAATGCATAAACAAACCATGATCTTTGAAGTCTCGAGGGATATTGTGACCTCAAGAGTCAAGCGAGGATGGTGGCGGAGGTCTCGAGGGATTTTGTGATCTCGCAAGTCCAGCAAAGAGCACAGTGAGGAAGCCATACCGAGGCTAAGACTCTCGATGTGAAATGGACCACCTTGAAGTTTGCGAGTAATGAAGAATGGCATCCCATTCCTCCAAAGATTGTTGAAGGTCAGGTAAGCAGCAGTTCCATTTTTACCTATTCATTGCAGCTGGACTTGATTCAACTCAACTCTACACGGTTCAGGTGGTGTTCTGTTACAACTGAAAAATGTTTCTGGGTACACTCTTGAGGTATTAGAATTCTGCTCACTCTGCTCAGAATCAACCCAGAAAAGGTAGGAGGCAGAAAACTGTGGAGCACCCAGTGGCTAACAGTCACTAACATCCCATTTTTGGCCCAGCTTGGTATGCTTGAAATTACATCAAAGCATGTACTGAAAAGTTGGCAGCAACCATGGGAATGACGTCCAAATTGATTCAAGTTGCTATGTAGGTAGGTAGGTACTGATAAAATTGCTGGTGTTGGTCACTCCAGAGTAAACTACGTTGCTGATCAATCTGTCAGTCGCGTTTTGGTGCTACCCAAAGGTTTAGCACCATTGCTTGCATCTCACTACAACAAGACTTGGTATCTCATTGTAAAGATGAGTGATCAAGCCTCCAGTGATTCAAAATGTTTTTCCAAGCAGTAACAAAAAGTTACAACAAAAAATAATCAAACAACCAAAAAACTGGTACAACATTGCAAAGAAAACTCCAGGTTAAAAAGTGAGGGTACGATGTAGCGGAGCGATAATCAGCATTGTGATGTTTAAAGCATCAATATTTGAGATCTCTAAATAAATGCTGCATTAAGTGTTGACTGTTCCGGAATTCCACAGGATTTCACTTGATTGATGATGTTCGGAGGAAACAGTCAGACTTTTCATCTTTACCACCCATGAATAAACATCACTGGCTTTGTGAGAATATATCGACGTTAGCATTTTGTTCAAAGCAAGCTGGAGCTGAATGCATCATTACAGGCTCATGTTGTCTTGTTAGTGTAGACGGTGTTGTCCTGTTAAAAAGAAATACCAGCCAGTCCTTTGATCTAATATTTTCTCTAAATGTTGAGGCTTTTACACGTTTACATTTTGTACACATGGTTAGGCATGCTTGGAATCCTTGACATTTCAAACTATCAGATCAATAAAACACATGGGAGCATAAAATAGCTTCAAACAGTACTTTAGCATAAAACTCCTGGGGACTGCTGGAGATTACTGATTTTCACATGACCTCTATTGTCTCCTGACATGTCGAATGTGGAGACAAGATTGAATTCCCCACAGGTGAGAGGGAGGGGAAATATTTGATTGGCACTGACACTGAACTTCAGATGGTTCGTTTAATCTCAGGAATAAACAAATGACCAGGAGCAAAGCGTAAATTTATGCACAAATATTAACGTCATGTTTCTTATTCCATGTGGCAGAAGTAAAGCTAATGAAGACACCCACATCCTTAAATAACCTGTTGCTAAAGAATAATGAACTTGAAATGAGTCTGTTTGTTTCAAAGGAACTCAGGAATCTGACGGTGATAAATTGTAAAGTGAAAAGGAGAATTTTCAGCTCAACATGGAGAAGAACAAAAGCTTTTTTGAGTTTCTAAGACACAGAGGGAGGCACAGGGCCACATTCAACTGAAATGTTTTGTTGCATGTAGATGTTTTCATCACCAAACATGTAGAATTGGAAGATCGTAGAGCATAAAATAAAGTTTCTGTTCTTTAGAAGAGAAAATGTCAAATGCATAATGCAGTGCTGCAGTGTTTTATATAGATAATAACTAATGGTCTTGGCTGGTTTTCTTATTTTCTGAATTGTGTTCTTGGTTTTTAAGCAAAAAATATTCCAATAAGTTCCAAATAAATTCCAAAGAGGACAAAAATTTATTTCATCAGATGTGAATCATAAAAGGAGTTCTGTGAACTATTTTGGTGAAGATATTTATGTTTACGAAGAGTAACAGTAAAAATTAGGTTTGTCTGTTTACACTAAGTTCTTTCTTTGTTTCCTATATTTCTTTGGTTTAGTTGTAATTTTAAGAGGAAGGTAACAAAATACAATGCATTGCTGTAACTTATTCAACCTAACATCACCTGTGACCCAAAAGACAACAAAACCATGTCACAAAGCCACTCAACAAAGATCAGAGCATGGTAATGAGCTCCTCTTAAACAGTAGGTGTTGCTACTGATAAAAAAGATTTTTACATTAGGTGCCTTATACAGTTTTTCAAATGCAGAGCTGCAAAATTGCTTGCAGGCTTTTCCCCTGCAGCCCTTCCTGTTGTATCACACAGGACTGAAAAAGCACTAAACCACCACCCATCGGTACACTGAGCACAGTGACGTTAGTTTTGCTGCTTTTGGATACATAAGATCAGGAACATCAAGCACTAACTTTGCATTTGTCTGATTAGGAACGCTCAGATTATCATTTTTTTTTTGTACCCTGCTGCCCAGAAACGCTTTGGGTTGGGTTTTGTGTCAATTTGTCTAGAGAATGTGTTTGAGGCATAGACATAATTTTTTTTTGGGGGGGGGGGGGGGGGGGCATGTCCCCCCACTTTTTCCAAAGTCAAGTTTTGACCCCTGCATTTTTTACCATCCAAAAACAATATTACGCTATATTAAATTGACACTGGTTGAGCTCTAGGACCAAGCAGAAAACAACCGTTTGTGTTGAAGCCTGTTTCCCATTAGAGCATACTGTAAAGATACCCCCCCACCCCCCACCCCCCGTGTCCCCTCCACTTCTAAAGTGAAAATTATGTCCTTGGTTTGAGGAGAATGCTTAGGAAATATAAAAGTAAAAACATGAATGGACGGTGACTGTATGAATTTTTTGTGAAGGTTATCAGACGTATTCATGTTAAATCACATGATTATGGTGAGAAATATATTTTTTTAGATATTCGGACTACTGGTAAAGTTGACAATTCTTACAAAAGTAATTGTATGGAAATACATTTGATCCGAGTTACACAAATGCTTCTTTTTTCGGCTGTGAGTGATGTCACTGATTAGCACCAAAAGGCGTCAACGGACAATAATAACACTAACAAAAGTTTTACTCTGTCAAAGTACTCTGTAATTTCATTCATTGAGTTAAAGGGGAGAATGGCTGTGTTATGTAAAAAGCAGCGTTCAATGACCAGAAAGCACTTTGTGGGGAAACTACAAAGTACGTTGAATTACGACGTTGCGGTGGGGGGGGGGTTCTGACGCACTTTTCAGCATTGGGAGTTTAGAAAAGCAGCATCAATGCTCTTCCTTCCATTCTGCGTTAGCAGCAACTCTTCCTGTTTTACAGATGCCGATTGTTTGGCGAAGTCTGTTGATGTCATTTCCTATTGAGTTACAACCAATCAGCAAGAGTTCACCACAACTTCCAACAACTCTACCACGCCATTTTCGAGTACATACTTCAGTTCAGGTTTTTGGTTGGTTCTTGAAATGGCCTGGAAAGTTGTCCTTCCGGGACAGCCTGTTAAAATGCAGACACGTACACCATGATGTTCAGGTATAATTACCTGGAAGTTACATTAATGGAAACAAGCCTGTAGTGAAGTAGAAGTGGCTGGAAGTGACATGTCCTCTCAGACAAGGAAGTTATTTTGATTTCAAAAGTAGGAAGGGGGCACAAATGGCTTGTGCGGTGATGAGGGGGGTCAAGGATCCAAATTATAAACCATAACATTTTATCTCATTTCAGTATAAATTAGTCAGAATCATGAATGGAACAAAACTGCCTTATGAAAATGTATGGGGGGGCATGTACCCCATGTCCCCCAAAAAATTACGTCCATGCCCTTACATCAACCTTTCTTCCTCAACCTTCCTAACATATATATGTCTCCTCTTCTTTTTACGGTCTATATGGACGGCCTGTCGAAGCGGCTAAATGAATGCAGAACTGGATGTGTGATTGGTGGGACAGTAATAAACCACCTAATGTATGCAGATGATTTGGTGATCTTCTGCCCATACAGTGCTGGCTTTCAGCAGTTACTGACGGTCTGCTTTCAGTATGGGTCAGAAGTTGATATCACTTTTAATGCCAACAAGAGCCGTATTTTAATTGTGAGAAGTATGGAGGACAGTAAGCGTTTTTTTTTCCGGATATCCTTTCATCCGGTGTTGTTCTAAATGAATGTACTGTGATTAAATATTCGGGACATCGCATATCTGCTGACCTGATAGACGATGTGGAAATTTATAGACAGCGCCGTCTACTGTATGCGCAGACGAACACACTGATATGTAGATTTGGAATGTGTTCTGTACCTGTGAAAACTGCACTGTTTAACCCTCTCAGGCTCACAATAAGTTTTGATAAAAGAACGAACAACTAAGTCCTTCAGGGGTACTTCTGAGTCCAAAAATGCTCATGCAGTACGTATGTGGAGTAACCAGGTGGGTAGGTTTTAACGTTGCAAGTCTGCAGCGCCTGCCTCCAGAGGGTTAAAGCATATTGTACCCCTATGTACACTGGCCCTCTATGGAGGCACTACAAGCAAAGCAGCATGAGGAAACTCACTGTTGCATATAATGATGGGTTATGGACAATGCTTAGAATGCCAAGATGGTGCAGTTCAAACACAATGTTTGTTAGTGTGGGTGTACCCACAAGTCCTGCAGTGAGATAAAATCTCATGTATGTGTAGATTAAGGGGCCCTAAGAACAGTATAATCCCGTCCCTGACAGACCCTACATAGAGTTCTGTCATGTTTTATTCTAACATGTTAAATTATTGGCGTTTTAACCTTTATGTGAGCATAAAATAGCTTGCACGTATTAGACCTATTTTACTTATTTATTTTTTTGCTGTCTATTATGGACCTTCTTGTGTATTTAATAAAGTGACTGACTGATTGATTGATTTTTAAAAGCATGTTCAATTTATTCCAATTTTTTTTTGTGTTATTGCCTGGTCAGCTGAGCAACTCGACAACTAATTTACATCAACTGGCTGAAAGAACAAAGGTCCAGATAAAAGTATTACTATGTGCTTCACTGCACAATGGCCGCTAAATGAACAAGTGGCATGAAAGGGAGACTGGGAAGTTGTCAGTCTGTTTCCTCTGTTTTAGCAGAAAACACTAATTCGCTCTTAAGAAGCCTTGAGGGATGTCCGCTGAAGCAGACAGTCCAACAGAGACTACGAAGGAGATGCTGTATAATCTTTTACTCACAGTTGCGTTGCTTGATTTCTCTCCATGCCCTCATGATGCATTAAGTAAAACTGCAAGGGCAAACACTTGCCTCCCTGTTTGCTGTCAAATGGTAACTGCTTGCAGCAGCACTGAAATCAGTTGGTGTGAGAAAGTGAGTGAAAGGCTCCATGTTAAGTCTTGTGCCTTCAGGGATGCTAACAACCTAAGGATAGTGTGTCTGGATAATGAGAATATATTATTCCACTCTAGAGCAGGCTGTCACATTTTAGAAACCCTTTGTCAAAGTCATGGTCGTAGCTGGTTGAAGTAAAACACTTCTTTTCTGACCCCTATAACAGAAAAAACAACACGTCTTATGTCTTTTCTGATGACTAGGATCAATAAAAGTGTGTTTTTAGAGCAAATATTGCAGATTAAATTTAAAAAATGAAGTAATAATGCCGCTGGGCTATTGTCGGACGGTGGAAGGAATACTTTGAGGAGCTCCTCAATCCCACCTACGCACATTCCGAGGAGGAACCAGAGCCGGGAGACCTGGGAATGGACTGTCCAATCTCTGGGGCAGAAGTTGCTGAGGTAGTCAAACAACTACACAGCGGCGGAGCCCCGGGGGTGGAAGAGATTTGTCCTGGGTATCTCAAGGCTATGGATGTTGTAGGGCTGTCATGGTTGACACGTCTCTGCAACATTGTGTGGTCATCGGGGGCAGTTCCTGTGGAGTGGCTGACCGGGGTGGTGGTCCCCATCTTTAAGAAGGGTAACCTGAGGGTGTGTTCCAACTATAGGGGGATCACACTCCTCAGCCTCCCTGGAAAGGTCCACTCCAAGGTACTGGAGAGGAGGGTCCGATCGATAGTTGAATCTCAGATTGAGGAGGAGCAATGTTGTTTTCGTCCTGGCCGTGGAACTGTGGACCAGCTCTATACCCTTGCAAGGGTGATGGAGGGGGCATGGGAATTTAACCAACCATTTCACATGTGTTTTGTGGATTTGGAGAAGGCTTATGACCGTGTCCCCAGGGGCACCCTGTGGGGGACGCTCCAGGAGTATGGGGTGGGTGGCTTTCTGTTAAGGGCCATTCAGTCCCTTTACCAGGGGAGCGTGAGTTTGGTCTGCATAGCCGGTAGTAAGTCGGACCTGTTCCCGGTGAGGGTTGGACTCTGCCAGGGCTGCCCTTTGTCACCGGTTCTGTTCATTACCTTTATGGACAGAATTTCTAGGTGCAGCCGTGGTGTGGAATGTGTCGAGTTTGGTGGCAGGAGAATCTCGTCTCTGCTTTTTGCGGATGATGTTGTCCTCCTAGCTTCATCCAGCTCTGACCTTCAGCACTTGCTGGGCAGGTTCGCAGCCGAGTGTGAAGGGGCTGGGATGAGGATCAGCACCTCCAAATCTGAGACCATGGTTCTCGATCGGAAAAGAGTGGCTTGCCAACTCCGGGTCGGGAGAGAGGTCCTACCTCAAGTGGAGGAGTTTATGTATCTCGGGGTTTTTTTCGCGAGTGAGGGTAAGAGGGATCGGGAGATCGACAGGCGGATTGGTTCAGCGTCTGCAGTGATGCGGACGCTGAGCCGATCTGTCGTGGTGAAGAGGGAGCTGAGCCAGAAAGCCAGGCTCTCGATTTACCGGTCGATCTACGTCCCAATCCTCACCTATGGTCATGAGCTTTGGGTAATGACCGAAAGAACGAAATTGCGGATACAAGCGGCCGAAATGAGTTTCCTCCGTAGGGTGGCCAGGCTCAGCCTTAGAGATAGGATGAGGAGCTCGGACATTCGGGAGGGACTCGGAGTAGAACCGCTGCTCCTCCGGATCGAAAGGAGCCAGTTGAGGTGGTTTGTGCATCTGTTCAGGATGCCTCCTGGATGCCTCCCTGGGGAGGTGTTTCCGGCATGTCCTGCCGGCAGGAGGCCCCCGGGTAGACCCAGGACACGTTGGAGAGGTTACATCTCCAATCTGGTCCGGGAACGCCTTGGGGTCCTGCCGGACGAGCTGGTGGAGGTGGCCGGGGAGAGGACGGTCTGGAGCTCCCTAGTTGGGATGCTGCCCTCGCGACCCGGACCCAGATAAGCGGAGGAAGACGACGAAGTAATAATGCCAGCAACTTTAATTCAGCACATTTTCAATCAAAGAAATGGACAAATTCTCGCTTCAATAGTGTCCTTGTGAGGTTGAAAAACACAACCGATGCCTGTTTTGGGATGCTGTGCCAAGATGAGCAACAAAGTTTTAATTAAAGACTGAAATCCCATGCTTCCTCTAACCTTTGAAGTTGCTCTGTGGGGGGAAAAGTAAATGTATAATGATGAATTTATATTCAAGTCATTATGAAAAAAAATATCTTGCCTGTGTTAGTGGTGGTCAGAGGGGCTGACGGCGCCAAATGTTAGCCTCGCCTCTGTCAGACCTCCCCAGGGCGGCTGTGGCTACAAGTAGCTTACCATCACTAGCAGTGTGTGAATGTGAGAGTGTGTGAAAGCATCTTTGAGTGTCTAGAAAAGCGCTATATAAGTTCAATGCATTATTATTATTATAGTGTGTATTTGAGGCTGGAGGCTAAGCCTAATACCAAGGATCTTGTTTAGGAAAAACCTCTGTAGGTCTGTGCACAAAGCAACAGTGGGATTTAGACCATCAGACTCATTTAATAGCAGCAAGGAGTTGATTGTGCTGTACAGCCAAGACTGGTCTCCATGATGCTGTGAAATGATAGCAGAAAAGTAGTTGTTACGAACAGTGGTGGTGTGCATCTCTACCTGCCTCACGATTCGATCCGATTCCGATTATCTGCCTAAAGATTTGATTTGAGTCTGAAATGCATCACGATTCTTCACACAAATATTTTCATTACTTAATAAAAGCAGTAGAATAGTTTTCAATTTCTTTTTGATTTCAAAATCCCTGAAAAACAGAACATTCATCTATTCACTATAGTGAGCAATAATTTTTTAAGTGTGCTGCCTATAATTACTTAAATAATATAAGAAATAATGTTTTCGGTAGAGCAGCTTTAAGATAGAATATTACTGAACTTAGAAATAGTAAACAAATACTGTGTTAAGTGATTCTTTCACATCCAGGATCCCAAAACCGAAATTAGCCCAGACAGCCGATTTAAATGTAACGGGTACATATTTGATTACTGGTAATGTTGGCCCTGTATCCCTGTCCGCCATTTCTGTTTTAAATTGGCGCTAGGGCAACGCAGTGCGCATGTCATTGCAACTCTGCCCCCAGAAGTAATTGTAAAACCTCAAAACTTTATTGTCCTCGCATAGACATAGACCAGGGATCGGCAACCTGTTCCCATCAAAGAGCCATTATTACCCGTTTCCCACAGTAAAGAAAACACTGGGAGCCACAGCAGCCACGGCGTTGTGGGCGGGGCCTACCCTAAGACAGCAGAGAGCTGCTTTAACCAATCACAACAGGTGACAACAGCCAGTACCGGTCGCTCGTGTACGTCAAAGTTATCTTTCATAAGATGATAATCAATAAAACGATTTATATAAAATGGATCCAAAAGTTGTAGCCCATCTCTGCCTACAATAATTTGATATTTTTCACCCTGTTGGTGGTTTTACTGAGCAGGTGCCACTTTTGTCATACGTTTCTTTTTAAAACATGTTTAGACTGTTCAAAATACAAATCCAGGCTCTGTCACGTTTGATTGTTGTAATTAAACTTTGTAGATGGGGAAGGTCAGAAAAGCATCCGATCATTTTGTTTTTCCCTCATTTACAGTGACGGAGATAACGGCGCAGTGTGCCTGGCTCTGGTGTTAATCAAGTTAAATTATATCTCTTTGCAACAATTTTCACAAGAAAACAAAACAGTTAAAAGCAGGGCTTGTGTTGTGTTGACCGGACAGTTCCCGTATTTGACAGTTTATTTTGACGGAGAAAGAATAGAAAGAATTACCCCGACGCATGCAGACGAACTGACAGTTTATTCGTTTCGCACATCGCAGATGTAGCTAAATCACTCAAGAAAAGATTCCCATCAGAACATTTGAGCCGGACACTGCTCAGCACAGCTCACTGTCAGCGCGTACGTACGGTGCACAGCGAGCTGAAGATGTGGAGAGGGGCTTGGAGCGCGCCGCAGAACCAGAGCGCATGCGGGAAGATTCCTCCGACTGAAGCGAGACTTGTCACTTAGAAAATGTTCCCTGATTATGAAACTTTGTCTGAATAGTGCTTGTTCCTGTCTCCAATGTGGCGACACATCCAGGAGCCATCTGAGGAGAAGCCCAGAATCTCACATCCTCTTCAGCTCAGAAAGCGCCTATATGATTACGCACAAGCGTGACCCGTCAACCCGGTCTCACAGTCAGACCGGGTTGGAACTGTCCAGGTTTACGCAGACAATCTTTACATTTAGAATTGGCATACAGATGTAAAATTAATGCAGTAAAATATAAAGCTTTTTATTTAAATATCCATTCGTTATTTTACAAGCACAGAGAGCCGCATCAGATGGATGGAAGAGCCGCATGCGGCTCCAGAGCCGCGGGTTGCCGACCCCGCCATAGACATAGGGCAAAAATCTCATTATGTCACCTTGCTGCATCGATGCGAAATCATGCACGGCTGAATCGCGATGCATCTTAGAATCGATCATTTTTCCCACCTCTAACGAGCAGATCTAACTGCTCTCTGGTAGCGTGAAAGTGCATCAACCAGGAACAGCCGAGAGCATGACAGTCTGTCTCTCTTCCACCTCCGTTCCAGTACCCTACACTGTCGCCTGAGGCTACGGGTGTAATCATTCAGCCAAGGGTCGGATGTTGTCTGTTTCCGCCTCGGTCTCAGAGGGGCAACAGCGTCCAGAGCAGCAGAGCAGGACACACTGAACCGATGCAGAAGGCCATCTACATCCATGCAGGAAACTGACAAGGGCGGAGCGAGGGCATCAGTGTCCAAAACCGACAGAAAGTTGGAAGTTGTACTTGGAGATAAGCACCTGGAGTAATGAGCAGACCGTCGCCGGGCTGGAGGAAGGAGACGTGAGATGCTGAACATGATCACAGCATGGTCGGAAAACGCCACAGGATCCACAGATAAATCATGCACATCCAGTCCAAAAGATAAAACAAAATCCAGGGTGTGAGAGTCAGCATGTGTGGGAACATTTACCAATTTCTGTAGTCCAAATGAGTCTAAAACATTGATAAAATCCCTCACCAGTGGTTTCAGAGGGCAGCAAACGTGGATATTAAAATCCCCCCAAATAATCCCCTGTTTCCTCTTCTTGTACTTTTTATTTCTCACAATGAAATGTTCCTGATCAGAAATGATCAATTTGGGAAAAACCAACCTTGCAGGAAATGCTTATGGGGATATTTTTTACTTTTGTGTGATTTAAAGGAGCAATATGTAAGGATTCTGCAGTGAAATAATCACTTAAAGGTCTGACGTCTCAGTCATGTTGGAAGGAAGGTTACATTGTGACAGATTTCCTTCTCGGTTGGCTGGGAGGTTGTCAGTTTTTCTCCTTTAACAAAACAACGGCAGAGTTACTCTTTGAATTCGATGAGTTTGTGAGGTTGCCGTGTTTCTGGCAGGCAATGCGCTGGCATTTGCATTTGACACTAGCAGGCAAAAAGCTCCAGAGTTGTTTATAAAACCAGAGCCAGTAAACAGGAGCAACCCAGAAGTTATTTCTTGTACCCCTAAAGCCTACTTCACACTGGAGCAATGCTATTTCATATTTATGTAGATTACGTCAATACAAGTGAAATAATGGCTTATTTACCACTGGCATCTTTTGATAATTGCAACAATGTGTTTTTCATGGCTTTCATCCTGGCTGTGGAGAGGAACAACATCACATTTGACAACAAACAGCAATATCAAATGGGATTTCCTTCTTTTTGATTTAGTGGCAGATGGCATGAACAAATCAGAACCTTTTGAAGTCTCAAGGAATTTTGCCTCACGAGGTTGGTGGAGAAGCCAATCCCAAAACTTTTATTAATTACCAACAACTCAATATTACAGTGAAATTTATGTGTGAAGCAAAGAATGGGTCAACCATGGTGTTTAACATCCTTTAATGAGTCATTCAAAACTATAACAGCAAGCTAAAAAAAGACTGTAAACAACCAACCCTAGTCCAATGCCGAAGAAATTTTACCGTAATAAGTGTAGTAACTGCTCCCTAGCTTATCGTAAAACACCCAATAGTGCTAACACCAGATATGACACTTATCTACTCATTAAGCTACTGTGTCTTTGCTTGCCATCTAGAATCATCTGGTGTTGATCTGTAACTGGTAACAGACATAGAACTGCAGTGAGAAAGTGGTTGCAGTAACCAAATTTAACTACAGGATGGCATTCTTACTTCATTCTGAGATATTGCACCTTTAAGTTTGTGGGAGTTTGATAGAAACCTGACTGACAAGTAAACCCACTTTTATAAGCATTTTGGGAGTACCTGAGTGTAATCAAAGTGAAAATTTACAACTACTAATTTAAATCTATTTCTGTTTCATCCAACTCCACTTAATGGTTGCTTGCTGTGTAATGGTTTCAATTCTCCAACTCATCTATCAGCATATATGTCTTTTGCCTGCTGGTGGTGGTCGGAGGAACCGGTGGTGCCAGTGCTTGGCAGCCTCGCCTCTGTCAGTGCATCCAGGGCAGCTGTGGCTACATCATAGCTCATCCTCACCAGCGTGTGAATGTGTGTGTGAATGGGTGAATGACTGATTGTGTTGTAAAGCGCATTGGGGGGTTCCAGGACTCTAGAAGGCGCTATATCAAATACAGGCCATTTACCATTTTTACCATTTTAGGATTAGAGACAGATTTAATCTTTGGATTTCACTGCAAGATTCCTCCCAACAGGAATCCTCATCAGACAGCCTACAATCATCTAAACCAGGAAGTTCAATATCCAGTGAGGAGAATGGTACCAAACTTTCATCAGGGAGGTCATATTGGGTGTTGAGCTCAAATCAATAAAATTTATTCTGGTAAGGAATTCATTATTTTCAGACTATTTGAAGAAGGATTATGGGCCATTGGGGATTAAATCCTCCATAGAGCTGTATGATCTGAATGCAGACCGGTTAGGTTGAAGCTGGCTGAACTGTTGGATATCTCAGGCTACATCATCGAAACGGGGGCGATCATTTTCCGGAAATGGATAATAACTTGGCAGGAGAAGCAGAGAAATGTGGCCTGAAAATCCAGAGAGACGATGTGGGAGGGCTTTGTAAACACTGCCAGGGGTATTTCATTCTCTTGGTGGGAAGTGGAAATGTGGGAGAAATTTAGGCCAAACATTTCTGTGGTTTGTGTTGTTAAAACCACCAGTTATGGTAAAAATAGTATAGCATTTTTCCTGATTTTCCTACCTAGAGAAATATGATGTGATGAATAGCTTTACAGTTTTTATACAAGTTTTAAATGTGTCCTTCTTTGACATGTTTACCAGCAAGTAACACCGATGTAAATGAACAGGCTGTTCTTTAATAAAAAAATGTATTTATTTATTTTTGGGTTGCAGGTAAGAATGTGGTCAAAAAATGTTCCAATTTTCTGTTTCTTACTGAAACTTGGTTTCACTATTTCATTTTAGTGCAGCTGTGGCTGATAGGTCTTTGGTCTAGGACTCTTACGCTTCTGTAAGGTTGATCGCATGAACAAAATTACCTTAAATGTAACAGAGAAAGCATTCGAGTGTCTGGGAGAAATATGAACACAAGAATATTTTAGCAGTAAGGCACGCTTCATATATATTTGTTACTGATACTGATACTAAATCTAGATGGTACCACATGATAATGGGTTTTATTGCTGAATCGCAGCTGCTTGTAATGCTGCTCTTCTCTGGGACCTGCACTCATTAGGATCGTCATGCTCACCTGTGCCTGATCTGATTATCTCCACCTGCCCCCCCTCACTATTTAAACCCTCCACCTCCCTGTCCTCTCTGCCAGTGGAACATGTTTTATGTGACTGCATAAAATATGAGGAAAGTAGAGGACAACTCAGGGAGGAATTGAAAAACATAGGAGGTGGAGTGATGAATGTAAAGAGTTTGTTAAATGGTGAAGAAAGGAAATATAAGTTGGTTGTTGGGTATCTAAAGCACAGTGGTTTGTTGAATAGAATTTAGTTTTTTTTTTTTTTACGCTCTTACTCCGACTCACACTCCAGCACAGTAGGTGGCGGAAATGCACCTAGCAGTTAGATGCCACCCGCCAATAAACTCGAAGGAGAAGAAGAAGAAGAAGTCCTCTCTGCCAGATTATCTTGTGTGCTTCTCTGCTACAGATATCCAGCCATCTGACCAAGACCAAGACCAAGTTCATGTTCCTGTCTTCTGTTCTGACCAAGTTTATGCCCCTGATCTTGCCTCTTGCTCTACCCTTCCTGGATCCTGTTTGCCTCTCTGCCTCATGGATACCTGACCCGTTTTCTGGAGATTGACCACCGAGACCTGCCTAATCTAACTGCAAGTATTCAAATCTCTGCCTCCTCGTGTATGACCTCTTGCCTGCCTTGTGTGTTTCAAATGAATTCTGGTTCTATTTCGTCTAGTCTTAGCCCTTAAGCTAGCTGCTATTGGAAGGATGATCTCCGCATCAGCCAATCATGAAGAGCTAAATGTACGCCCACCAATAGTGGGCCCCCTCGTGGTATATAACCGCAGTGACCCCACTGCTCACCTCCTTTTTCTCTTCATGCCAAGCTTGAGAGCTTTATTAAAGAGCAAATATTATCCCAAAAGAGCAAAATTATCCGAAGACGACTTACCAGCCATGTCCAGCGACGCCAGACCCTGCCCGACCTGCCAGACGGGCTCCATTTCCAGCGGCGACCTGCACGCTAAGTGTGAGGTCTGTCTCGGGGCTCACCACGCTGGCCTGGCCTTGACCCCGCAGGCCTCATGCCCGTTCTGTGCCGCTCTGCCCGTGGTGGAGAAGATTCGCCGGGTCGAGTACTTCACTCCCGCCGCCGACGAAGAATTTCCGGTGGCTGACTCCTACCCGCTGGACAAGGCTTTGGTTTTCTTCGACGCCGGTCAGGAGCCGGCTGGCTTCAACCGGCTGGATGACGTCACCGACAGCGAAAACTACGATGAGGCGGCATCCCTCCTAGACATAACGGAGGTCAACGAGCTTCGCTCAGCGGGTCCTTCTGCCCCAGTGGCTTCTCGCTCCTCCCTGCCAGCAGTAAGAGCACTGCTCCAGGAGCTGCCCGCCATCATTTCTGCGGCAGCAGCCCGCAAGGGGCTAGCTGTGCCAGAACCGGCCCTGCCTGAAGCGGATGATTTGGCGGGAATTTTCGGGGCAACTCAGACACGCTGTCCAGACCCTATCTGGCCGCGCTTCCCCGCTGCTATGAGCTGCTGGTCTGCCGCCTTCTCCGAGCCTGCCAAGCTCAAGGCGCCAGTCTCCACGTATGCGCCCATCACCAAGGTCGAGGGGTTTTCCGACCAAGGCTGGCCGTCCGTTCCTCCACTAGAGCCGGATTTGGCTTCGCTGTTCGGCGCCAAGAACCACCTCGCTGGCCCGCGAGCTGTTCCCGCTTCAAAACATGACCAGCTGCTGATGCGGCTCACCGACCGCGCACATCAGTGTGCCTTTCATACCGGCGCTGCAGGGAATAACATCGCCCTTCTTGCCTTTGACGTCTCCAAGATGATGGAGGAGCTGGAAGCTCCCAAGAAGTCGAAAGCCGTCATAACTAAGACTGCTGATGCTATCCTCAATCTGTGTGCTGCTGTGCTCACCGGTTCTGCTCGCATCGCTGCCTGGCAGACCCTCATCCAGCGAGCGATCTGGCTGAAGGCCCTGCCCTCCATTCCGTAACATCTGCAAAGGGAGATGCTGGATGGCCCCATCACCACCGATGTTCTGTTTGGTCCCCATCTTAGGGGCGTCATTGAGAGGGCTCAGAAGACGGCCGAACTATCGGCTACGGTGCGAGACCTGGTCCACCCTCAGTCAGCCTCGCACTCCAGCCGTTCAGCCAGAGGATGGGACGAACGGCGCGGAAGCTTCAGACGTCCAGCTGCACCGCCCGCTCCACGGAGCCGGCCTCCCGCTTCGGCTCCACATCAGCGGGACCAGCGAGATGGCGGACAACGGTTCCGGCGGGGCCAGCAGACGCCGTCTTGGCAGTCCCAGGTGCAGGAGCCTCGCCGAAAGCAGCCACGGAAGTGACTCTTTGGGGGGAATGTGTGTGTTACTGATTGTTCTGATGTTGTTGGTTTTGAAATAAAACCCAAAAAACGTCACTCAAAGAGTACAATCCTACAGTCCTCCGCAGAATCCTCTGCCGAGTTTTCACACATGTTCCCCACACCAAGCACTGCTGCACGCACACATGTTCCTGCAGGTAGTCATAATACACGGCCAGCCGTAAGGGTGCGCTCCATTTGCGCTCTGGCCCCAGCATCCGGCCAGGCCCAACTCTTCCCGCTCTCCCCACGCCGTTGGGTTGGGCGGGATGTCATGTCGCTGTCTCGACCACGTGCGGCGGCACAGTGCGCGGCTCCATCCGCTAGCACTCTGTCACCCCCGTGCACAGGCCCGGCTCCCACTCGTCCTTCACTCTCGGACTCCACGCTCCGCGGTGTGGACCAGCCTGTTCCAGCTGTTTCGCACTCGCCCTTTCGAGCGCAGCCCTCCATGGGTCGCCCCCAGTTCTCTGGTACGGGCGACGGCGGTAAGGGCGCATGCACAACCCTCAGACGTTGTTCACGTGACCGCGCACACGCGTCCACTGTCGGAACGCGCGCACGAGTGGCGCCGCCTTTGCATCGTGAGCAAATGGTTTTCGGACACCATTCATTGCGGTCACACACTTCATTTTCAGGCCACTCCACCTCCCTTCAACGGGATCGTGGAGACGACGTTCACATCGCAAGTACAGTCTCAGGCGCTAGAGCTGGAGCTGCGGGAACTTCTGTCCAAAGACGCTATTTCCCGAGTCCCTCGCGGACAAGAACTCTCGGGTTTCTACTCCCGCTACTTCGTAGTACCGAAGAAGTCGGGAGGAATGAGGCCGATTCTCGACCTGTCCCTGTTCAACTGTTCCATAGCAGTAATGCATTTCCGCATGTTAACGATGAGACAAGTCCTGGAATATGTGCGCCCCGGGGATTGGTTCACGTCAATCGACCTGAAAGACGCATACTTCCACATACCAGTAGTTCCAAACCACCGGAAGTTTCTGCGTTTTTCGTTCAAGGGAGTTCAATATCAGTTCAATCGCCTCTCTTTCGGCTACTCGCTAGCCCCGCGCACCTTCTCCAAATGTCTGGAGACCGCGCTGCAGCCACTGCGCACGGAGGGAATGAGGGTCTTATTTTACCTGGACGATCTTCTCCTGTGCGCTCGGTCCAAGGACGAGGCGTCACAGCAAACCAGGAGGTTGACAGGGCATCTGTCAACCCTAGGGTTTTCTATAAACTGGGAAAAGAGCTCCATCCTTCAATCCCAGTCGATTGTGTATCTCGGGGTGGAGTTGGACGCCTCCCTAATGAGAGCACGTTTGTCGCCTGCAAGAGCGGCAGATCTCTCCACGGTGATCTCCCGTGTTCAACCCCGCAAGATCGTGAGAGCCCGGTTAGTCATGAAACTCCTGGGCATGATGTCCGCAGCCCATTCAGTGGTGCCGCTAGGTTTGCTGTGCACGAGGCGCTTGCAACGCTGGTTCGTCCGCCTCCGGGTACACCCGATACGTCAGAAGAGACGTATGTTGAGGATTCCCCCTTCAGTGGGCGGGGACCTCGCTCACTGGGGGAACCCCTGCATCCTCTCACGCGAGGTTCCCATCGGACGTCCTGTGTCACACGTATCTGTGTTTACGGATGCGTCACTGTCGGGGTGGGGGGGGCACGTGCTTGTCCCATACGGTGGCAGATCGCTGGCCCTCCCACATGCACGAGCACATAAATGTGTTGGAGCTTATGACAGTGAGGAATGTGATCAGACACTTCGCTGCCCTTCTAGAGGGCCGTCATGTCGAAGTTCACACAGACAACCGGGTAGCGGCAGCCTACATAAATCGCCAAGGGGGAGTTCGATCCCTCCCACTGTTGCGTGTCGCCACAGATTTACTGTGTTGGACACATGTCCACCTGCTGTCCATCAGAGCCATCTACATTCCGGGGGTACTGAATGTAGCGGCAGACATCCTGTCAAGAGGGGGACCCCGCGACTCCGACTGGCGTCTACATCCTGCACTGATATCACAGATCTGGATCAGGTTCGGGGAACCGTCTGTGGATCTGTTCGCGGCTCGCGAAAACGCTCAGTGTCGCCTGTGGTTTTCCCTGAGTCCCCGGGACGGAGCCCCGCTCGGGGCGGACGCCTTCTCACACCAGCCCTGGCCTCGAACGCTCCTTTATGCGTTTCCACCAGTCCCTCTGATTCCCCGTCTCCTGGACCGAATTCGGTCGGAACAGCTCTCGGTGATTCTGGTGGCTCCCAGACGCGTGTCCGCGTCATGGTTTCCGGACCTGCAAGCGCTAGTGTCCGGCTCCCCGTGGAGGCTCCCGTGGAGGGCGGACGCCCTTCTCCAGCCAGATGGGATAATCAAACATCCTCCGGAAATAGGCCAATGGCTGTGGGTCTGGCCGCTGAGCGGTCACGCTTAGAGGCTTCTGGGCTGCTGCATGATGTGGTCGCCACGATTCAGAGTGCGCGGGCGCCCTCTACCATTGCGTCTTACGCTGCTAAATGGGCAGCTTTCCAGAATGTTCAAGCGCTCTCCTGCCAGCTGGCAGATGTCCTATCGTTTCTGCAGATACTGATGGACAGGGGCCTCGCATTTAGCACTGTTAAGACATATGCTGCAGCTATCTCATCATGTCATCAGGGTTTTGGAGATAGATCTGTTTTCAATCATCCCCTCACAAAACGTTTTCTAAAAGGTGTCAGGAGGAACAGACCTGTGTCCAATAACAGCTAGCTTAAGGGCTAAGACTAGACGAAATAGAACGTTGGTTACGTATTGTAACCCCAGATTCTATGAGTCTAGTCGCAGCCCATAAGCCACTGGCCCCACTGGTTGTGATGGGAAGAAGAGCCATTGGAGGTGAGCAGTGGGGTCACTGCGGTTATATACCACGAGGGGGCCCACTATTGGTGGGCGTACATTTAAGCTCTTCATGATTGGCTGATGCGGAGATCATCCTTCCAATAGCAGCTAGCTTAAGGGCTGCGACTAGACTCATAGAATCTGGGGTTACAATACGTAACCAACGATCTCGCCCCCTGTGAGCATTATTGCCTTGGCTCTCCTCCCTCCACTTCCCACATGGAAATAACCCCCCACCACCTGTCTGACGTCCCTCCTGCTTAAATTCTTGGCTGCCAATCTCCACTGCAGCTCCTCCAAGCAGTTGTTTTCATCCCAAGCAACCATCCTCAGTTTGTAAAACATCATCTTTTACTGCTTATCCTGTGTTGTGTGGCTGAATTTCCAGGTCTTGCCAGTGGATCATTACAGCTGCTATCGTTCACATGACTCAAAATTTCAAACTAAGAGCTCCATTTTTGCCTAAGTGTGCGTCTTGTTAAAAAATGTCTCTTTACGGTGTAATGTGTGGCTGCTGAGCCAGTGGTGATCGCAGCCAGAGGAGGCTGGTGCTGACTGGACCCTACAGGGCACTTTGTGTGCAATGGCTGCTGAATGTTTGGCCATAAGAGGGTAATCTGTCAGGAAATTTAGGTCAAATGTGTTCCAAAATGTGAAGAGATTCAATGTTTCAAGAGGATAAATTCAGTGCTGGAAAACACAACACACAGTTGTAACATAAACGGTGGTCCATAACTTATAGCATTAGTGTGTGACGTTCTACATGAGAGACCACTTTGGAGGCCTAATGCATTAGTGATTTCCAAAATGGAATTAAATATTAATCCAGGTTTAATAAAGTAAAACTCCTGAGTAAAAGAAGGATGCATTAAACCAGGATTTCAGTGGGTTTTTTTTCTTTTTCTTTTACTAAAATGTACTCTGTAGGAATATGAAGATGGGTAAATTTTTTGCATTTCAATATGAAAGATTATTTTAATTAGACAAAATGAGTTACTTTGTTATCAGTAAACAACAGCTAATGTAAATGTTCTGTTAGGAAAAGCAAGAACTAAGCTTTGACATTCCTCTATAAAGATGCAGTGGATACAACACAGATGTTCACAAGTTAATTTGCCAAGTCAGGTCTCTGAAGGCTCAAATTGATATTCCCTCACCGGGTTCTTACCATCTAGTTATATTTCTGTTATAAATTATAATTCAGCTCACCTGTGTGCCCTGAGGTACAATCAGCTGCAGTTTAGTGATGTCCAGGTCGATATTGGTGATTCTGCAGTTTGTAATTATTAAAAGTACTCCGCATGACTAATTTCCAAATTAATTGTAAGATCAGCAAAACCCACACATGTTGGAAATATTGAATGAAGACTCATAAACACCTTTTTAATGAAATTACAGAAAGTCTGACTCTCCAAACAAAAAGGCAACAGATGCTAAACACCCATGCAGACTTTTCATTTCATAGTTCAATGGATCAGATTTTGTTGATGCAAAGGCCTAAAAAACTAATGCATCTAGATTTAATCCTGAATGGCATCGCATCGCGGCTGTCTGCTGCTCCAATGGTCCAGTCGCACCTGTTGGATCAGTGGAAAAGCAGAGTTCCCGCACTAATCTGTGGCTCACCAGCATACTGTCACTTCTGTTCACAAGTTCCAAACCTCACATCTTTGGTTTTGTGACTCAAGTCTTAATTTCTGACTCGAATCGTCATTACTGATGAAGTTTGGGTTGAAGTTAAATTAGGTTATAGATGAAGATGAGGAGGCTGGAAGTGAAGTTTGCTTCATACTTAAGAATTAATGTGTTATTAATATCATTTAGAAACGTCGAGTCTTTGGTTGCTTCAATCAGGAAAAAAATGGTATATTTCACAATAAATCCTCCTCTTAGTTTGGTGATACTGTCCATTGTCATTTTAGGCTCATCCATTTCAGTGTTTACCTTTGACACCACAGCAGAGATGCACACACACACACACACACACACACACACACACACACACGCACACACACACACACACACACCCTGTCTGATCAAAGAGAAAGGGGCAGAGTTTGATCCGCCCAGTGGCACTGATATGCCTCGGACTTTATTAATCCTGATAAGAGAATCAATAACATTCTATTGTGCAGAAAGCAATCTGGACGTTGTGTTGTTTACTAGGGACAGCATGTGCAGAGAGGATTTTTACAATCACAAATGAAACAAAACAAGCATGTGGCATATTAAAACTAAAATACTTGAATCATTTGTACAACAGTACAGTGAACATTTTGGTTTTGCCTAAGGCTTAAATGCATTTCAACAACAAAGCAAAGAATTAAATGCCCTTAAACCAGGGCTTAATTTGAGCCAGATCTTGCCGGAACAAGATCCGGGAACTATCTTATTTTGAAAGGACCGTTCCCGCAACTGTCTGCTAGGATCCGGCAACTCACGCGACAAACTTGTGCTATACGCAGGGGGAGTCCGAAACGATCCTGGTTCTACTTATATTACATTATCTATGTGGACACTCTGGGGATTATTTAGAGCTGAGTCTCTTCATTGCTAACTGTACCTCACAGGACGATTATTCAGTGTATCTTGGCTTGGACAATCCTCTACCCTGCACCATCTTGCCAAAGGAGTCCCCCAGGGCTCTGTACTAGGACCTCTTCTCTTTGCCATATACACCACCCCACTGGGTGAGATCATTCGATCACATGGCTTCTCCTTCTACTGCTATGCAGACGACACCCAGCTCTGTCATTTCCACTGGACGACCACACTGTCTCTGCACGAATATCAAACTGTCTCTCTGACATATAAAAATGGATGAAATTCCACAATCTCCAACTCAACCTCTCTAAAACTGAACTACTTGTCATCCCAGCAAAACCATCCATACAGCACAATATCTCAATCCAAAATGACTTCCTATCTCTGGCTCCTTCAAAGGCAGTTCGAAATCTGGGTTTTGTGATTGATGAACACCTGACCTTTAAAGATCATGTTGCCTCTGTTGCTCGTTCATGCTGCTTTGCGCTGTATAACATACGAAAGATCAGACCATACCTAACACAACATGCCACCCAGCTCCTGGTGCAATCTACTGTCATCTCCCACCTCGATTACTGCAATGCCCTTCTAACTGGTCTTCCAGGCTGTACTGTGAGACCTCTTCAAATGGTCCAGAAAGCAGTGGCACATCTGGTCTTCAATCACCCAAAAAGAGCACACGTCACCCCTCTGTTCATTAAGCTCCACTGGCAACCACTAGCTGCACGCATCAAATTCAAATTCCTAACACTAGCATACAAAGTCCGAGATGGTACGGCTCCCATCTACCTGAATCCTCTTGCAAAGGCTTACGTCTCGGCCCGGCCGCTCCGGTCATCACAGGACCGTCGACTAGCAGTGCCTACACCACGCTCAGAACAATCCAGACTCTTCTCATGCATTGTTCCACAAATGTGGAATGACCTACCAAGCACTACCAAAACAGGGGCTTCCTTTTCGACTTTCAACGCTGCCTTTGAACTTTCAACACTGCCTGTCAGAGAGCGTTTAACCACTGGTTGGTCAGCTGATGCTGTTGTCAGTCATTGAGGGAATGTGTACGGTGTGGGGAAACAGTTTTAATTTCTCTCCTCTGCCTGAGCTGATGGTGACGCGCGGCGCGCCTCGCGGCAGTGATGCGCCTTTTGCGCAAAATGCGTCCCTTCATGGAGCTCGTGCCAGACTGTGGATGACTGATGTTAGAGGACACACAGATATCTTTTCAAAAATCTCTGAGATTTCGACTAATGAATACCTGGAAAATTTACCGGTATGCACTGTACCCTAGAAAAAGTACTGACATGCTGAAAAGTTATTTTTAGAAGTGGCAGCGGTGCTGGTACCGGTCCAATGCACTGCTTTCTGTCCCTAAAGGATGAGTCTGATGATCTGATCATCATGATCCATTACTGACAGCCGCCGTTTCTCCCTCCCCAACCCACCCCACGTGCCCCAGCATTGTGCAATAATTAAACTGGCCCAAAAACTCCACCTTAAACTGGTTCTCCCATCATGCCCACATACAGGTGTTGAGGGTCTGACCTCAAGAGGAAATTACTATGCAGTGATTTTCTCCAAAATGACTGTGCTTAAATTGCTCTGAAAAGCAAATAACCACATCAGCGCCAAGAAACTTCATTTCCCATGATGCTTTGCACACGGAAGCATTGGGATGATGTCACCGCCTAATACCAGAAACACGTTCTGCGCATGTGCGGGAGGCCGTGGAGCTTTTCCCGCGAACTAAGACCATAAATCTTCAGCAGAGACAAAGAAACCTCGTTCTTTTGCCCAGGATACCTGGCGGTAAGGACACGCTTGTCGAACGCTCCGACAACTTGAGCACGCGGAAGCTCAAGTTGAGCCACGCAACCGCTGGAAACCACTCCAACTCCCATCGGGACCTGACTGGGAACGAGCGGAGCTCCATCCAGCTCTCAGAGACGCTGTAAGTTGTCAAACTCAGCACAAAAGAAACTTCGTTCTCTTTGTGTCCAGGCCGTGGAGAAACACTCGTGGAGGTAAACAACGGAGAAAGCATCAAACCGACGGATGACGCCAAACTGCGGACAAACACGGAGAACCGTCAAATCAAAACAGTGAGGGACGCTTCACTGTTCTGGTGATCAGAAAACTCATTTCTCTCTCTCCTTTTCTTCTCCCGTTTCCTCTATAGTCCAGAATAAGCAATAAAACCGCGCTATTGCTTAAAAAGTAGCTTCGTGTTTTCCTCTTTCGTTCCCAAAACACGTCCGCCGGGTCATTTTGAATAAATAAACTGCTTATTGATCATTGTTTGGTATCTTTAAATGTTTTCTGCTTGGCCACGTGGTTAAACTAAAAGATATTATTCGTGATTAATCCTTTGTGTTGTTTCATGATCCTTTGAAATGTTTTGAGTGAATTTAAGGTTAAGTTACTGATGATTCTAAGTGCCTTGGAAGTTAAAGTGCAAGTTGCCACTCACACTTTAGCCAGACAAAGGGGTCAGCCATCTTGCATACAGACTCCATTTTAGAAACACACACACACATACATACACACAAAACACCTTGAACATTATTTTGAATATACATCCTTTTATTATATCACATGGTTATTATTCATTTATGCCACTGTTTATTCATTTAACAAATTGTTAATTAAACGTTATAAAATTCAGATTTTCGTCTCCAGTAGCTTTGTTGTGTCGAAGAGAAGTCTCTGCTCCAAGGATTCTACGAACTTCAAGAAAGACTGATAAGAGTTTTGGATTCAATTTTTCCCCGGTTAAAGGGGAATGGTGCCCCGTATATCTAAGAATATCTTAATTAATTAATAAATCAGTAAATATTCCCATATTTACAGAATTTATTGAAGAATCCAAAAGTAAGTTAAAGCTTACGAATTGTTCGCTCCTAATAACCCCAACATTAATTGGTGCAGCCCGCGTGAGGCTTGGATACACAGAGACTTTCTATCCGGCACAAACAAACAAATAAATCCAAAGAGCTTGAATTAAAAATAATCAGTTGTTCAGCCTTGAACCAGCAACAGAGTGGTGCTGATTTCGCTGAGCAGGAAGCTGCATCGAACTCTCACCAGTAACTCAGTGCTTCTTTAAAGGTGCAACGTGTAAATTAATTCTGGTTGACCTTTTAGGTTAAAATTCAGTTTTTCCTTAAAGGTGCAACGTGTAATTAATTCTGGCTAACCTTTTAGGTTAAAATTCAGTTCCTCATTAAAGGTGCAGCGTGTAAGTAATTCTGACTAACCCTTTTAGGCTAAAATTAACTGCTATTTTAGCGACTTTAACTCACAGTGGCTATTGTAACTAACTGAAACCTTCACTCAAAGACTGATAACACCCTGTTTGCTAATATTCTGAAGGAATAACTAGCATATTTAACACTGCAAGTGTTGTAAGACATTGCTACGGCAACGCACCAGCTTTTGCTAAAATACTTAAAGGAATAGTATTTTAAGCGTCAGTCACGGCATTCCGTGCAATTTAAAACGCTAAAACCTGTGCGCACAAAGGTTAATTTAGTGTTTTTCTGCAACAAAGCTAGCAGTTGCTGCCCAAAAGGTGCAGCTTGAGCTATCTGCAGAAGCTCTACTAGGCTATTTTGGTTCGGTTGTTAAAATGGAGGGACAGAGTAGTGAACTGACCAACTCCCAGCAACCAGGTGGCGCTGCGGCCCACGAATGTGAACCTGGCCTACTTTCTAGACAAATATTGTCCAAACTGGTCGCGGTTGCTCGAGAACCCGACTACCCTTCTAGGGATTTCACTGAAGAACAGCGTAGCGACGAGCTAGAAGCTGTAATCGATCAAATAGAAAACCTGGATGGTACAAAACCAATCCAGGTTCACTTAGCTAAGTTAGCCCTGATCCTCTATCAGAGAGGACTCCAACGTGGTCAGAAGATCATGAACCTCCAGAGTATGCTAGCTGAAAAACAGCGAAATGGAAGGCTGATCGAGGAAGACAACACCGATTCTGGGGAAGATGGGGAGAAGACCCCGCCCCCCTCTGCTGATGACAACAGACAGTGGGAAGGGGGGAAACACCGTGACTCTCTGGACGGACGCACGCCGCAGGGGAGAGATGAAGCTTATCTGTCCCAACCTGCGGCCCCGTTCCCTACACACACTCTAGGGCATTCAGGACCACCTAGGGGCCGAAGGCAGTTCGCCCTCGAACCCCAGGTTGGACCACCACCCTCATCTTCACGGCCTTCTCAATCAGTGAGAAGTCGACCAGCTGAGCGGCACCTCTATTTAGACCGCTCCCCCAGTCCACGAAGGGTGCAAGGTGCCGATTGGGGTTATGCACCCCAACCTGCACCTCAACCATCCACCCATCCTAGCTACTCCGGTATTCGGCATGCCGATAACCAGCTGCAGGACAAAGCATCCTACGCCAGTCTTTACCCGGACAGAGCGTATTACGCAGAAGCCCCAGTTGAAAGACGCAGGCTGCACTATGCAGACGTGCTCCGGGAGGAGGACCTCCCAAGACACCCACGTGACGTGCCAGCAGCCCGCCACAGCATGCCGAACCCCGATTTGGGCCCCAGGAGTCAACATTGGGAGCCCAGAGCACACCAGCGATATCCAGCTCCCTCTGAGACAGACCGTGGGTCAGAGTCAGAGGATGACGCGCCGTACCGTGAGTCAGGGCTCCGTGTACGTCAAATTGAATCGCTAGCTAAAGACATAGAACGCTTTGATCCTAACACCAGTGAGTCCAACGTCGACGATTATCTAGGGCAGATAGAACATTGTCTGCTTGATCTTCCAGCACCCTCTTCAAGGGAAAAGCTCAAGCTAATTTGGAAAACCACATCTAGAACGGTGCACGGTTTCATGGAAACTCTACCACCTGACATTCGAGATCGGTACTCCTCGCTCTGCCGAGCGTTGAGGGATGAATACGCCACGTATGCAGACTCTGCGTCAGCTACAATGGGGGCCTTCTCCATCAAACACGGGAGGAACGAACCCCC
The DNA here is from genome assembly GCF_043380555.1 of Nothobranchius furzeri. Taxonomy (NCBI): domain Eukaryota; kingdom Metazoa; phylum Chordata; class Actinopteri; order Cyprinodontiformes; family Nothobranchiidae; genus Nothobranchius; species Nothobranchius furzeri. The sequence goes on along the minus strand of NC_091751.1, from coordinate 49,295,074 downwards.
CAGAGAGTATTATCGCCGACTCAAAAGTGCTTATTTCCAAGGTCGAAACGGCCCTGGGCTCGAGGAAGACCCTGCCTTCAGATCCCTGTTCATTCACAACCTGCACGAGTGTGTTCGCTCCGAAGTCTCAATGTATTGTCGGATGAAAAAACTGACAACTCAGGAGATTAGGAGATACGCTCAACAGGCTTGGGAAGCCGGCGGAAAGCCCCAAAAGCCTGACGCACATCACCGCGTCATGCACCTAGCTCCCGACACCGAGCCGCGTTTGGAGCTCAAAGGCACAGAAGCTCCACCCACTAAGCCAAAATCTGCTAAACCTAGACCTGCTAAACCGCGAGAGCAGTCCCAATCTCCTCAACAGGGGAAGGGGGGTGCTGATTGGCCGCCTAGGTCTGGACAATCAGACAGGAAGTGGCCCAACCAAAACCAACGGCAGGCAGGTCGGAACAGTGGAAGGTTTAAGGAGTGCCGCCAACAGGTAAGTCCTGAACGCAAGTCCGCAGGTGAGTACTTGACCAAAGCCGACCTCCAGGAGATGTTTCAGCAGTTCCTAGCTAAACAGAAGGAACAGCTGAGATCTGCAGAAGAGACCCCTGCACCAAAGTCTTCTTCTAAGAAGCCAGACCCAGAGCCAACGTCCGCATGACTAGGCGTGGCTCAAACCCCCAGCGTGGCCAGGACCTACCTGATCAGCTGGGGGAACACTACTGGTAGATCACAGGAGTCTCCTGAAATCTACCCCCCAGAGAAACCTGATACTAAATTTCTGAAGTTCCTTGGTGACTTAACAAACCTTGATCATGCTCGCCGTTTGTACTGTAGCACCAACGTAGGTGGATGCATACAGGTTGATGCTCTGCTGGATACCGGCTCAGAAATCACCCTGATGTGCTCCACACTGTTCCATCGCGTGTCTGACACCATGCGGTCGCTCGGGAAACCAGTCCAGGTTGAACCTTGTGACCTGAAAATCACCAGCTACACCCAGACCCGGGAGTGTATCACTCACCAGGCGTGGCTGGACATCACCTTCCAAGACATGACTCTGGTTCACCCGTTTTATGTCTGCCAGCTAGACACTGAACCACTTCTCATTGGTCAGGACCTGCTTGAACGTCTAGCACCCCTCATCGACTGCCAGAAGGGTCAACTGTGGGCCCAGGTGGACACACCGAAGCCCTGGAACCCAGATAGCAGCCGACCATCCTCCATTCTTGAAGTCAGCCTAAGTGAGCCGCAAAACCCTTGTTCCAAGGTCATGCCCCTCCCTACAGCTCCCACAGACGATGTCCGCCTGCAAAGGCACGAAACCGCTCCTGGAACTCCGCTCCGCACACATTCATCTTTTCTCTGCTCGCTAAAGAACGTCAGCCTGCAGCCATATGCACCACACATAGTTGGTGGTCTTACCATCAACTGCACCCACATCTCAGATGCTCGCCTTGCTCTTTGGTCAGAAAAGTCAGCCATCAGCCAGCAGACGTTTGAACACCTGCGTCAGAAGGACCCCCTTCTGGTCAGTGTGACATGTAGCCATCGGCTCTTGTCAGCTACTTGGCCGCAGAGGCTCCTGAAAGCGCCAGAGGTCTGCTCTCTGACTATCCAGCTTGGAGCAAGACAGCTCACACATACATTCAGCATCATACCACAGCTTGATCCACCTGCACTCATTGGAGCAGATCTGCTGGTTCGACTAGGTGCCCAGCTGGACACTTGCAATCAAGTCCTTTGGGCCCGGGCCACACCATCCTCTGAGCCTCGCTCAGAAGGCCCTTAACACTTGCTGTCCGGTCAGACCATTCCACAGGCCTGCCGTGCAGTGGTTGAGGCCAGCACGGTTCTGCCCCCACTGGTCAAAGGAGTGCCTGTTCGTCTGACTCTGATGAAGCATCAGAAGCTGCCAGGCACACAGGCCTTCTTCCAGCCATCACCACACTTCTTGGAGCTCAACTTAGCCGTCTGTGGCACGCCACTCTTGGAGCTGAACAATCGTTCTGCGTACTTGTTGGTCGAAAATCCGACCCAGAGTCCTATCCACATGCCGGCAGGAAAGCCCTTGGGCATGCTGATAGATAGCTCATTCCATGACTTCGAACTTTCAGTCCCCGTGATCGGACAACTTCCGTTGTTCTTGAACGACCGACAGGTTGGTGCAGACACATTCAGTACTTTCCCCTCACAAATGATTACCATCAAGCGGCATGAAGCCCTTCCTGAGGAACCCATTTGCAGTGCAACCTTAGATACTGACGGCGGTCAGTGTCTAACGGTTTTTGCAATAAATACTCAACCCTCTGAGTCACCGGTTGAAAGCCCGGAAGACCAGAGACCCTCCTCCTCTGAACCTTATGACGGCTTCGAGGCCGAAGTCAGCCAGCAGCTTGACAAAGCGGATGCGCTGGAGTCAGAGGAGCAGAGAGCAGAGCTTAGAAGCCTGTTCTATGAGTTTCAGTCCGTCTTATCCAGGGACTCCCTGGACTGTGGACTCACAAACCTGCATACGGTTCGCATTCCAACGAACCCGAATGCCTCTCCTACTTTTGTACATCAGTACAAGATTCCCCTCGCTGCTTATGAGTCGATCCAGGAGATCCTCAATCAGCTGAAGGAGAAAAACATCATCAGAGAGTGTAACTCCACTTACAACTCTCCCATCTGGCCAGTTCTGAAACCGACTGGGAAATGGCGTCTCACCATAGACTATCGTGCACTGAACAAACAAGTACCTCTCTCCAGGTGGCCTATGATCCATTTAGATCAGGAGCTAGCCAGAGTCAGAGATGCTCGTTTCTTCTCTACGGTTGACGTAGCCAACGGCTTCTGGACCATGAAGGTAGAGCCGGCGGACCAGTATAAACTGGCTTTCTCCTTTGGAAATCGCCAATATACTTGGAACCGCTGCCCCTTTGGCTACTCTAACTCACCTGCCGAGTTCAACATCTTCCTCCACAAAGCCATGTCAGATGCTGCTTCCAGAGGGAACCTCATATATGTCGATGACATCTTGATGAGGAGTCGAACCTTCGAGGAGCACCTGGCCGAACTCCGTCACGTGCTGCAACAGCTCGCTGACGCCGGAGCTAAATTGGCGATTCTCAAAGGACAGTGGTGTAGAACCAAAGTGGAGTATGTTGGACTGCTGGTTGGCCCTAATGGAGTCGAGCCCCAAGCAGGACGCATTAGAGCCATTCAGGACATCAAAGCCCCAGCTAATCTGACTGAACTCAGGAGCTTCCTCGGAGTCTGCAACTACTCCAGGCAGTTCATTGAGGAGTACGCTGAAACAGCGAGGCCCCTCACTGAGCTGCTTCGGAACGACACACCTTTCGTGTGGGACAGACCCCAAGAACTCTCCTTCCAGTTCCTAAAACAGAAGTTGGCGTCCGCACCCTGTCTGGCTTACCCAGACAAGGATAAAGAGTTCTACATAGAGGCTACTTTCTCCTCTCACTGCCTGAGCGCTGCTTTGAAGCAGAAACACGATCAGGACATGAGAGTTGTGGCATACGCCAGCAAGCCTCTGAGCAAGGTGGAACTCCAATTCTCAGACTGCGAGAGAGCTCTCCTCTCTACAGTCTGGGCCGTCGAACACTTTCGTAGTTACATCGGTGGACAGAAAACGTGTCATCAGCCTGTCACCTTCCTAAACAGCCAGCATCTGCACGAAGGAAGAGTGTCAAACAGTCGCATTGTGACGTGGATGATGGTGCTCCAAGGATACAACATTGAGGTCAGGTATGGTCAGAACACCAAGCTAGCGCTAGGACAAGGGCTAGCAGGCTGCCAGCACTGTGACTCTGACTCCGTCATGGGCCCCCTGGACACACCTGCCGCAGTCTACCCAACCGCATCCAATCATCGCTACTTTGATGAGAATGTTTGCCAAGGGCTTCCGAAAGTTTACACTGATGGATGCGCCTACCTTCACGAAGGCCAGCTCCGTGCCGGGGTTGGAGTCGTTTGGGTGGACTGTGACACTAAGCAACCAAATCACTACCGGTTGGGCCAAAAGTCTAGTCAGTCCGCCGAAATTGCTGCAGTGTTGATAACCCTCCAGCAGGCGGCAGCCTTGGACATCACTCAAATCGTCCTTTGCTCTGATTCAAACTACGCTAGACACAGCTTCATTTCTCACTTCCCCATGTGGAAGGAGAACCACATGAAAACGCCAGGAACAGAGATGTGAAACACTCGGAGTTATTCCTAGCGTGTGATCTGCTCACCACTGCGAAAGGCATAATGGTCTACTGGAAAAAGGTCAAAGGTCACTCCAGGACCCTAGGTCCGGAGAAAGATGGTAATGACAAAGCAGACCGCCTTGCTAAACTCGGTGCTGACCAGGGAACCTGCTGGGAATTCAAAGACGAGTGGCTTCCACCCAAGGCCATTCACGAGGTCTGCGCGATTACTCGTCGACACGCTAAACAGGCAGACGAACCTCGGACCGTTGGGGTACCCGTGTTTCTAGGCAGACAACCACAGGACGCGGACCTAGTCACCATGCAGGAACAAGATCCTGACCTGAAGCTCATCCGCGAGCTTCTCCAAAAGGGCCCGATGTCTAAACAACCATCACCACCTACTGGCGCAAGCCGAGATTTGGTAACCCTGCATCGTCAACTCGCGCATCTGAAACTACAAAATGATTTGTTAGTTTACAAGCGTGACGATCACAGCCCGCCGCGCTGGGTTGTTCCACTCGACCACAGAGGAGTGATGCTTGCCTACGCCCACGACACTCCGGTTGGAGGTCACCGCGGAGCAAAAGCTACCCTCGCGTCACTGACAGAAGTAGCATATTGGCCGTCGATGTCCAAGGACGTACACAGCTATGTCCAAGGCTGCCTCGTCTGTGCCCAGTTTCAACCCTCCCAGCCGCTTGCTAGAGCACCACTGCAACGCAGGGGAATAACCTTCCCTTGGTCCCACCTGCAGATCGACTGGGTTGGACCGGTTCCCAAATCGGCAAGAGGAAACAAATATATGCTAACTGTAACTTGCAGTTTCACAAAGTGGGTGGAATGCCTTCCAGCGCCAAACGATATAGCCGTCACAACCGCTGTACTGCTGATTAACCACGTTTTCAGTCGATGGGGACTTCCACTCTGCATTGACTCTGACCGGGGAACTCATTTCACATCCAGTGTAATGACGTCCCTGTTTGAACTTCTGGGAGTGGAAGTGAGATTCCACCTCCCCTATCACCCACAGTCATCCGGACAGGTCGAACGGATGAACCGCACGGTCGTCTCTATGCTCAAAAAGTACGTCTGCTCCACTGGGAAGGACTGGGACGTCAAGCTCCCTCTGGTCCTGATGGCCATACGGTCTACTCCCCAGCGATCCACGGGGGTTACGCCCTTTGAGATGATGACCGGCAGACTGATGACTCTACCACTGCACCTCCTGTATCACCCAGAGGATGTCAGTGTTGCCACTGCCTATACCGCTCATCAGTATGTGGCAGACTTGAAAACACACCTTAGAGCTACGTTCGCGCACGCTCAGAAGAAACTGGAGACCAACGTAGAAGGTGCTAATGCCTACTATGACCAAAAGACAACCAGCCGCGAATACGAGGTGGGTGACAAAGTATTCTACTTTCGGTTCGCCCAACCGGCACGCAAAGCTAAGAAGTTCCTGTCCTGCTGGTCAGGACCATTTGAGATCGTGGCAAAACTCTCTCCAGTTGCATACAGGTTACGCATCACCAAAGCGAGACAGGAGCCTGTCTACAAATGGGTGCATGCAAACCAAATCAAACCCTACGTCAAACCATCCCCGCGGGTACAGAGACCAGACTCCCCGCAGGAGGTAGACGTAGTCTCTACATAGTTCTATGCATGGAAATGGAAAGGGGGGGGAAGTGCACGTTTAACCCACTAACATGTACTAACCGACAAAGAACCAGCCCCCCCCCCCCCCCCCCCCCCCCCCCCCCCGCCGTCACTTTCACTAACCAAGAGAAACTCCCTCCTACAACGCTAACAGGAAGTACTTACTAAAACCTTACAGGGTACTCTTGTAACTGTCAACCTACATTCTGCTCTGATTAATGAATCTCTACGTGCAATCAAGACTTTGTCTGACACCATACATCAGGATATTGTGTACACACGAGTGGTGAGAGATTTGATGCAGGACCTGCTCAGGGAAGTAAGTTCCACGCTAGACAGCTTGGTTGAAAGTCGTATTTCTCCGTACTTACCCCTCTACTGTGCACCTTTCACAAATCCACCTAGCGTACAGCCTAGGTAGTGCAATTCCCATTCACGTTGATGCAGAAAAATTAGAACTCGGTTTCCTGTTACATGCTCCCATAATTGTGACACCTCACATCTATAGGTTTAAGTCGATGCTTAACATTGGTATTTGAAAGGACGGTAGGCATTTCCACTTTGAACTAGAAACCTGGCACTCCATCATCTCAACCTCGAACAGCATTACTCAGAGATTGAGATCATGGACGCTTTCCAGGGTTATAACTTTGCCTTCGATTTAGAAATTGACCAACAATTACTGATTGAAGGAACCAAATTTGTTAAGTTCACACAAACCCCGCGTGAACTTACGTTGACGCCCAAGACGCTACATTGACACAGATTATACCACCTTAATCTGCACATTGGTCGCCCTGGGGATGGAATGGCTCATCACGGCCGTGATAGCTTATTCCGCCTACAGGCGTGTTAATAAACTCCAAGATAAGATGCACTTGCTCACCTACGGTGTGCCTCGTGACCGCGTTCGGGGAGACTCCAAGCGTGAATGTACCACACCTGTCTAAAGGGGGTGAGCAACATTTTCTTTATTATTTTGTAACCCTAAGAGTAGTTCTCACTTTAGTCTACCTCACATTTTTATCTGAGTGTTGCATTATGTCACATTCTTTATAAGCTACACACTGAATGTATGACCTAAGAATGTATTCTATGAGACCTCAAGGTTGCTATGAATTTTCTTGGATGTTATATGTTACATGTTTTTTTTTTTTTTTTTTTGGGTTTTCTGTATTTTTGTTTCTTACTTGGTCACATATTAACTAGTGGTTATGTGCCGGCCCAGCTCAGTCTGTCAATGACTCTGTCTGACGCACCAGCACATTGTAGTACCTCTTAGTTTTATGGTCCTTGTTTTAGCCCAAAGACTGTCCTGATCCGCCCTTTGGACCAAAAAGGGGGGAATCTTGGGACCACATAGGTCAATGCGCGTTTGCGAACTATGGACCTCGTACATCACCGCGTGCTCCATAAACTGAACTGTATGGCCGGCGGTGAGATGCCTTTGTGTCCCCTCGTGGAGTTAACCGCCCACCGACCTTCCTCCTTCTACACTACTACCTCTCGCATGGACGACATCTTCATTGCGTACCACCTGCGTGAGTGGCTTCTTCTCGTTATGCGCGTTGGGGACTATCCCGTTTCCTATCCTCTTTTGTTTTGTGCCTGACCAGGATCCAAGACAAAGACAAAGACCAAAGGCGTCCAAGGAGACCAACGTCCTAAGGGACAAACCCACCTGTGCTTCCGACAATCAAGTCGACCTACGTTCATGAGGAACAAACCCATCTGTGCTTCCGACGATCGAGCTTTGGGCGCGATCCCCGAAACCAAAAGGGGGAATGTTGAGGGTCTGACCTCATGAGGAAATTACTATGCAGTGATTTTCTCCAAAATGACTGTGCTTAAATTGCTCTGAAAAGCAAATAACCACATCAGCGCCAAGAAACTTCATTTCCCATGATGCTTTGCACACGGAAGCATTGGGATGATGTCACCGCCTAATACCAGAAACACGTTCTGCGCATGTGCGGGAGGCCGTGGAGCTTTTCCCACGAACTAAGACCATAAATCTTCAGCAGAGACAAAGAAACCTCGTTCTTTTGCCCAGGATACCTGGCGGTAAGGACACGCTTGTCGAACGCTCCGACAACTTGAGCACGCGGAAGCTCTAAGTGCCCAAGTTGAGCCACGCAACCGCTGGAAACCACTCCAACTCCCATCGGGACCTGACTGGGAACGAGCGGAGCTCCATCCAGCTCTCAGAGACGCTGTAAGTTGTCAAACTCAGCACAAAAGAAACTTCGTTCTCTTTGTGTCCAGCCCGTGGAGAAACACTCGTGGAGGTAAACAACGGAGAAAGCATCAAACCGACGGATGACGCCAAACTGCGGACAAACACGGAGAACCGTCAAATCAAAACAGTGAGGGACGCTTCACTGTTCTGGTGATCAGAAAACTCATTTCTCTCTCTCCTTTTCTTCTCCCGTTTCCTCTATAGTCCAGAATAAGCAATAAAACCGCGCTATTGCTTAAAAAGTAGCTTCGTGTTTTTCCTCTTTCGTTCCCAAAACACGTCCGCCGGGTCATTTTGAATAAATAAACTGCTTATTGATCATTGTTTGGTATCTTTAAATGTTTTCTGCTTGGCCACGTGGTTAAACTAAAAGATATTATTCGTGATTAATCCTTTGTGTTGTTTCATGATCCTTTGAAATGTTTTGAGTGAATTTAAGGTTAAGTTACTGATGATTCTAAGTGCCTTGGAAGTTAAAGTGCAAGTTGCCACTCACACTTTAGCCAGACAAAGGGGTCAGCCATCTTGCATACAGACTCCATTTTAGAAACACACACACACATACATACACACAAAACACCTTGAACATTATTTTGAATATACATCCTTTTATTATATCACATGGTTATTATTCATTTATGCCACTGTTTATTCATTTGACAAATTGTTAATTAAACGTTATAAAATTCAGATTTTCGTCTCCAGTAGCTTTGTTGTGTCGAAGAGAAGTCTCTGCTCCAAGGATTCTACGAACTTCAAGAAAGACTGATAAGAGTTTTGGATTCAATTTTTCCCCGGTTAAAGGGGGTTGGTGCCCCGTATATCTAAGAATATCTTAATTAATTAATAAATCAGTAAATATTCCCATATTTACAGAATTTATTGAAGAATCCAAAAGTAAGTTAAAGCTTACGAATTGTTCGCTCGTAATAACCCCAACATTAATTGGTGCAGCCCGCGTGAGGCTTGGATACACAGAGACTTTCTATCCGGCACAAACAAACAAATAAATCCAAAGAGCTTGAATTAAAAATAATCAGTTGTTCAGCCTTGAACCAGCAACAGAGTGGTGCTGATTTCGCTGAGCAGGAAGCTGCATCGAACTCTCACCAGTAACTCAGTGCTTCTTTAAAGGTGCAACGTGTAAATTAATTCTGGTTGACCTTTTAGGTTAAAATTCAGTTTTTCCTTAAAGGTGCAACGTGTAATTAATTCTGGCTAACCTTTTAGGTTAAAATTCAGTTCCTCATTAAAGGTGCAGCGTGTAAGTAATTCTGACTAACCCTTTTAGGCTAAAATTAACTGCTATTTTAGCGACTTTAACTCACAGTGGCTATTGTAACTAACTTAAACCTTCACTCAAAGACTGATAACACCCTGTTTGCTAATATTCTGAAGGAATAACTAGCATATTTAACACTGCAAGTGTTGTAAGACGTTGCTACGGCAACGCACCAGCTTTTGCTAAAATACTTAAAGGAATAGTATGTTAAGCGTCAGTCACGGCATTCCGTGCAATTTAAAACGCTAAAACCTGTGCGCACAAAGGTTAATTTAGTGTTTTTCTGCAACAAAGCTAGCAGTTGCTGCCCAAAAGGTGCAGCTTGAGCTATCTGCAGAAGCTCTACTAGGCTATTTTGGTTCGGTTGTTAAAATGGAGGGACAGAGTAGTGAACTGACCAACTCCCAGCAACCAGGTGGCGCTGCGGCCCACGAATGTGAACCTGGCCTACTTTCTGGACAAATATTGTCCAAACTGGTCGCGGTTGCTCGAGAACCCGACTACCCTTCTAGGGATTTCACTGAAGAAAAGCGTAGCGACGAGCTAGAAGCTGTAATCGATCAAATAGAAAACCCGGATGGTACAAAACCAATCCAGGTTCACTTAGCTAAGTTAGCCCTGATCCTCTATCAGAGAGGACTCCAACGTGGTCAGAAGATCATGAAACTCCAGAGTATGCTAGCTGAAAAACAGCGAAATGGAAGGCTGATCGAGGAAGACAACACCGATTCTGGGGAAGATGGGGAGAAGACCCCGCCCCCCTCTGCTGATGACAACAGACAGTGGGAAGGGGGGAAACACCGTGACTCTCTGGACGGACGCACGCCGCAGGGGAGAGATGAAGCTTATCTGTCCCAACCTGCGGCCCCGTTCCCTACACACACTCTAGGGCATTCAGGACCACCTAGGGGCCGAAGGCAGTTCGCCCTCGAACCCCAGGTTGGACCACCACCCTCATCTTCACGGCCTTCTCAATCAGTGAGAAGTCGACCAGCTGAGCGGCACCTCTATTTAGACCGCTCCCCCAGTCCACGAAGGGTGCAAGGTGCCGATTGGGGTTATGCACCCCAACCTGCACCTCAACCATCCACCCATCCTAGCTACTCCGGTATTTGGCATGCCGATAACCAGCTGCAGGACAAAGCATCCTACGCCAGTCCGTACCCGGACAGAGCGTATTACGCAGAAGCCCCAGTTGAAAGACGCAGGCTGCACTACGCAGACGTGCTCCGGGAGGAGGACCTCCCAAGACACCCACGTGACGTGCCAGCAGCCCGCCACAGCATGCCGAACCCCGATTTGGGCCCCAGGAGTCAACATTGGGAGCCCAGAGCACACCAGCGATATCCAGCTCCCTCTGAGACAGACCGTGGGTCAGAGTCAGAGGATGACGCGCCGTACCGTGAGTCAGGGCTCCGTGTACGTCAAATTGAATCGCTAGCTAAAGACATAGAACGCTTTGATCCTAACACCAGTGAGTCCAACGTCGACGATTATCTAGGGCAGATAGAACATTGTCTGCTTGATCTTCCAGCACCCTCTTCAAGGGAAAAGCTCAAGCTAATTTGGAAAACCACTTCTAGAACGGTGCACGGTTTCATGGAAACTCTACCACCTGACATTCGAGATCGGTACTCCTCGCTCTGCCGAGCGTTGAGGGATGAATACGCCACGTATGCAGACTCTGCATCAGCTACAATGGGGGCCTTCTCCATCAAACACGGGAGGAACGAACCCCCCAGAGAGTATTATCGCCGACTCAAAAGTGCTTATTTCCAAGGTCGAAACGGCCCTGGGCTCGAGGAAGACCCTGCCTTCAGATCCCTGTTCATTCACAACCTGCACGAGTGTGTTCGCTCCGAAGTCTCAATGTATTGTCGGATGAAAAAACTGACAACTCAGGAGATTAGGAGATACGCTCAACAGGCTTGGGAAGCCGGCGGAAAGCCCCAAAAGCCTGACGCACATCACCGCGTCATGCACCTAGCTCCCGACACCGAGCCGCGTTTGGAGCTCAAAGGCACAGAAGCTCCACCCACTAAGCCAAAATCTGCTAAACCTAGACCTGCTAAACCGCGAGAGCAGTCCCAATCTCCTCAACAGGGGAAGGGAGGTGCTGATTGGCCGCCTAGGTCTGGACAATCAGACAGGAAGTGGCCCAACCAAAACCAACGGCAGGCAGGTCGGAACAGTGGAAGGTTTAAGGAGCGCCGCCAACAGGTAAGTCCTGAACGCAAGTCCGCAGGTGAGTACTTGACCAAAGCCGACCTCCAGGAGATGTTTCAGCAGTTCCTAGCTAAACAGAAGGAACAGCTGAGATCTGCAGAAGAGACCCCTGCACCAAAGTCTTCTTCTAAGAAGCCAGACCCAGAGCCAACGTCCGCATGACTAGGCGTGGCTCAAACCCCCAGCGTGGCCAGGACCTACCTGATCAGCTGGGGGAACACTACTGGTAGATCACAGGAGTCTCCTGAAATCTACCCCCCAGAGAAACCTGATACTAAATTTCTGAAGTTCCTTGGTGACTTAACAAACCTTGATCATGCTCGCCGTTTGTACTGTAGCACCAACGTAGGTGGATGCATACAGGTTGATGCTCTGCTGGATACCGGCTCAGAAATCACCCTGATATGCTCCACACTGTTCCATCGCGTGTCTGACACCATGCGGTCGCTCGGGAAACCAGTCCAGGTTGAACCTTGTGACCTGAAAATCACCAGCTACACCCAGACCCGGGAGTGTATCACTCACCGGGCGTGGCTGGACATCACCTTCCAAGACATGACTCTGGTTCACCCGTTTTATGTCTGCCAGCTAGACACTGAACCACTTCTCATTGGTCAGGACCTGCTTGAACGTCTAGCACCCCTCATCGACTGCCAGAAGGGTCAACTGTGGGCCCAGGTGGACACACCGAAGCCCTGGAACCCAGATAGCAGCCGACCATCCTCCATTCTTGAAGTCAGCCTAAGTGAGCCGCAAAACCCTTGTTCCAAGGTCATGCCCCTCCCTACAGCTCCCACAGACGATGTCCGCCTGCAAAGGCACGAAACCGCTCCTGGAACTCCGCTCCGCACACATTCATCTTTTCTCTGCTCGCTAAAGAACGTCAGCCTGCAGCCATATGCACCACACATAGTTGGTGGTCTTACCATCAACTGCACCCACATCTCAGATGCTCGCCTTGCTCTTTGGTCAGAAAAGTCAGCCATCAGCCAGCAGACGTTTGAACACCTGCGTCAGAAGGACCCCCTTCTGGTCAGTGTGACATGTAGCCATCGGCTCTTGTCAGCTACTTGGCCGCAGAGGCTCCTGAAAGCGCCAGAGGTCTGCTCTCTGACTATCACGCTTGGAGCAAGACAGCTCACACATACATTCAGCATCATACCACAGCTTGATCCACCTGCACTCATTGGAGCAGATCTGCTGGTTCGACTAGGTGCCCAGCTGGACACTTGCAATCAAGTCCTTTGGGCCCGGGCCACACCATCCTCTGAGCCTCGCTCAGAAGGCCCTTAACACTTGCTGTCCGGTCAGACCATTCCACAGGCCTGCCGTGCAGTGGTTGAGGCCAGCACGGTTCTGCCCCCACTGGTCAAAGGAGTGCCTGTTCGTCTGACTCTGATGAAGCATCAGAAGCTGCCAGGCACACAGGCCTTCTTCCAGCCATCACCACACTTCTTGGAGCTCAACTTAGCCGTCTGTGGCACGCCACTCTTGGAGCTGAACAATCGTTCTGCGTACTTGTTGGTCGAAAATCCGACCCAGAGTCCTATCCACATGCCGGCAGGAAAGCCCTTGGGCATGCTGATAGATAGCTCATTCCATGACTTCGAACTTTCAGTCCCCGTGATCGGACAACTTCCGTTGTTCTTGAACGACCGACAGGTTGGTGCAGACACATTCAGTACTTTCCCCTCACAAATGATTACCATCAAGCGGCATGAAGCCCTTCCTGAGGAACCCATTTGCAGTGCAACCTTAGATACTGACGGCGGTCAGTGTCTAACGGTTTTTGCAATAAATACTCAACCCTCTGAGTCACCGGTTGAAAGCCCGGAAGACCAGAGACCCTCCTCCTCTGAACCTTATGACGGCTTTGAGGCCGAAGTCAGCCAGCAGCTTGACAAAGTGGATGCGCTGGAGTCAGAGGAGCAGAGAGCAGAGCTTAGAAGCCTGTTCTATGAGTTTCAGTCCGTCTTATCCAGGGACTCCCTGGACTGTGGACTCACAAACCTGCATACGGTTCGCATTCCAACGAACCCGAATGCCTCTCCTACTTTTGTACGTCAGTACAAGATTCCCCTCGCTGCTTATGAGTCGATCCAGGAGATCCTCAATCAGCTGAAGGAGAAAAACATCATCAGAGAGTGTAACTCCATTTACAACTCTCCCATCTGGACGGTTCTGAAACCGACTGGGAAATGGCGTCTCACCATAGACTATCGTGCACTGAACAAACAAGTACCTCTCTCCAGGTGGCCTATGATCCATTTAGATCAGGAGCTAGCCAGAGTCAGAGATGCTCGTTTCTTCTCTACGGTTGACGTAGCCAACGGCTTCTGGACCATGAAGGTAGAGCCGGCGGACCAGTATAAACTGGCTTTCTCCTTTGGAAATCGCCAATATACTTGGAACCGCTGCCCCTTTGGCTACTCTAACTCACCTGCCGAGTTCAACATCTTCCTCCACAAAGCCATGTCAGATGCTGCTTCCAGAGGGAACCTCATATATGTCAATGACATCTTGATGAGGAGTCGAACCTTCGAGGAGCACCTGGCCGAACTCCGTCACGTGCTGCAACAGCTCGCTGACGCCGGAGCTAAATTTGCGATTCTCAAAGGACAGTGGTGTAGAACCAAAGTGGAGTATGTTGGACTGCTGGTTGGCCCTAATGGAGTCGAGCCCCAAGCGGGACGCATTAGAGCCATTCAGGACATCAAAGCCCCAGCTAATCTGACTGAACTCAGGAGCTTCCTCGGAGTCTGCAACTACTCCAGGCAGTTCATTGAGGAGTACGCTGAAACAGCGAGGCCCCTCACTGAGCTGCTTCGGAACGACACACCTTTCGTGTGGGACAGACCCCAAGAACTCTCCTTCCAGTTCCTAAAACAGAAGTTGGCGTCCGCACCCTGTCTGGCTTACCCAGACAAGGATAAAGAGTTCTACATAGAGGCTACTTTCTCCTCTCACTGCCTGAGCGCTGCTTTGAAGCAGAAACACGATCAGGACATGAGAGTTGTGGCATACGCCAGCAAGCCTCTGAGCAAGGTGGAACTCCAATTCTCAGACTGCGAGAGAGCTCTCCTCTCTACAGTCTGGGCCGTCGAACACTTTCGTAGTTACATCGGTGGACAGAAAACGTGTCATCAGCCTGTCACCTTCCTAAACAGCCAGCATCTGCATGAAGGAAGAGTGTCAAACAGTCGCATTGTGACGTGGATGATGGTGCTCCAAGGATACAACATTGAGGTCAGGTATGGTCAGAACACCAAGCTAGCGCTAGGACAAGGGCTAGCAGGCTGCCAGCACTGTGACTCTGACTCCGTCATGGGCCCCCTGGACACACCTGCCGCAGTCTACCCAACCGCATCCAATCATCGCTACTTTGATGAGAATGTTTGCCAAGGGCTTCCGAAAGTTTACACTGATGGATGCGCCTACCTTCACGAAGGCCAGCTCCGTGCCGGGGTTGGAGTCGTTTGGGTGGACTGTGACACTAAGCAACCAAATCACTACCGGTTGGGCCAAAAGTCTAGTCAGTCCGCCGAAATTGCTGCAGTGTTGATAACCCTCCAGCAGGCGGCAGCCTTGGACATCACTCAAATCGTCCTTTGCTCTGATTCAAACTACGCTAGACACAGCTTCATTTCTCACTTCCCCATGTGGAAGGAGAACCACATGAAAAACGCCAGGAACAGAGATGTGAAACACTCGGAGTTATTCCTAGCGTGTGATCTGCTCACCACTGCGAAAGGCATAATGGTCTACTGGAAAAAGGTCAAAGGTCACTCCAGGACCCTAGGTCCGGAGAAAGATGGTAATGACAAAGCAGACCGCCTTGCTAAACTCGGTGCTGACCAGGGAACCTGCTGGGAATTCAAAGACGAGTGGCTTCCACCCAAGGCCATTCACGAGGTCTGCTCGATTACTCGTCGACATGCTAAACAGGCAGACGAACCTCGGACCGTTGGGGTACCCGTGTTTCTAGGCAGACAACCACAGGACGCGGACCTAGTCACCATGCAGGAACAAGATCCTGACCTGAAGCTCATCCACGAGCTTCTCCAAAAGGGCCCGATGTCTAAACAACCATCACCACCTACTGGCGCAAGCCGAGATTTGGTAACCCTGCATCGTCAACTCGCGCATCTGAAACTACAAAATGATTTGTTAGTTTACATGCGTGACGATCACAGCCCGCCGCGCTGGGTTGTTCCACTCGACCACAGAGGAGTGATGCTTGCCTACGCCCACGACACTCCGGTTGGAGGTCACCGCGGAGCAAAAGCTACCCTCGCGTCACTGACAGAAGTAGCATATTGGCCGTCGATGTCCAAGGACGTACACAGCTATGTCCAAGGCTGCCTCGTCTGTGCCCAGTTTCAACCCTCCCAGCCGCTTGCTAGAGCACCACTGCAACGCAGGGGAATAACCTTCCCTTGGTCCCACCTGCAGATCGACTGGGTTGGACCGGTTCCCAAATCGGCAAGAGGAAACAAATATATGCTAACTGTAACTTGCAGTTTCACAAAGTGGGTGGAATGCCTTCCAGCGCCAAACGATACAGCCGTCACAACCGTTGTACTGCTGATTAACCACGTTTTCAGTCGATGGGGACTTCCACTCTGCATTGACTCTGACCGGGGAACTCATTTCACATCCAGTGTAATGACGTCCCTGTTTGAACTTCTGGGAGTGGAAGTGAGATTCCACCTCCCCTATCACCCACAGTCATCCGGACAGGTCGAACGGATGAACCGCACGGTCGTCTCTATGCTCAAAAAGTACGTCTGCTCCACTGGGAAGGACTGGGACGTCAAGCTCCCTCTGGTCCTGATGGCCATACGGTCTACTCCCCAGCGATCCACGGGGGTTACGCCCTTTGAGATGATGACCGGCAGACTGATGACTCTACCACTGCACCTCCTGTATCACCCAGAGGATGTCAGTGTTGCCACTGCCTATACCGCTCATCAGTATGTGGCAGACTTGAAAACACACCTTAGAGCTACGTTCGCGCACACTCAGAAGAAACTGGAGACCAACGTAGAAGGTGCTAAAGCCTACTACGACCAAAAGACAACCAGCCGCGAATACGAGGTGGGTGACAAAGTATTCTACTTTCGGTTCGCCCAACCGGCACGCAAAGCTAAGAAGTTCCTGTCCTGCTGGTCAGGACCATTTGAGATCGTGGCAAAACTCTCTCCAGTTGCATACAGGTTACTCATCACCAAAGCGAGACAGGAGCCTGTCTACAAATGGGTGCATGCAAACCAAATCAAACCCTACGTCAAACCATCCCCGCGGGTACAGAGACCAGACTCCCCGCAGGAGGTAGACGTAGTCTCTACATAGTTCTATGCATGGAAATGGAAAGGGGGGGGAAGTGCACGTTTAACCCACTAACATGTACTAACCGACAAAGAACCAGCCCCCCCCCCCCCCCCCCCGCCGTCACTTTCACTAACCAAGAGAAACTCCCTCCTACAACGCTAACAGGAAGTACTTACTAAAACCTTACAGGGTACTCTTGTAACTGTCAACCTACATTCTGCTCTGATTAATGAATCTCTACGTGCAATCAAGACTTTGTCTGACACCATACATCAGGATATTGTGTACACACGAGTGGTGAGAGATTTGATGCAGGACCTGCTCAGGGAAGTAAGTTCCACGCTAGACAGCTTGGTTGAAAGTCGTATTTCTCCGTACTTACCCCTCTACTGTGCACCTTTCACAAATCCACCTAGCGTACAGCCTAGGTAGTGCAATTCCCATTCACGTTGATGCAGAAAAATTAGAACTCGGTTTCCTGTTACATGTTCCCATAATTGTGACACCTCACATCTATAGGTTTAAGTCGATGCTTAACATTGGTATTTGAAAGGACGGTAGGCATTTCCACTTTGAACTAGAAACCTGGCACTCCATCATCTCAACCTCGAACAGCATGACTCAGAGATTGAGATCATGGACGCTTTCCAGGGTTATAACTTTGCCTTCGATTTAGAAATTGACCAACAATTACTGATTGAAGGAACCAAATTTGTTAAGTTCACACAAACCCCGCGTGAACTTACGTTGACGCCCAAGACGCTACATTGACACAGATTATACCACCTTAATCTGCACATTGGTCGCCCTGGGGATGGAATGGCTCATCACGGCCGTGATAGCTTATTCTGCCTACAGGCGTGTTAATAAACTCCAAGATAAGATGCACTTGCTCACCTACGGTGTGCCTCGTGACCGCGTTCGGGGAGACTCCAAGCGTGAATGTACCACACCTGTCTAAAGGGGGTGAGCAACATTTTCTTTATTATTTTGTAACCCTAAGAGTAGTTCTCACTTTAGTCTACCTCACATTTTTATCTGAGTGTTGCATTATGTCACATTCTTTATAAGCTACACACTGAATGTATGACCTAAGAATGTATTTTATGAGACCTCAAGGTTGCTATGAATTTTCTTGGATGTTATATGTTACATGTTTTTTTTTTTTTTTTTGGGTTTTCTGTATTTTTGTTTCTTACTTGGTCACATATTAACTAGTGGTTATGTGCCGGCCCAGCTCAGTCTGTCAATGACTCTGTCTGACGCACCAGCACATTGTAGTACCTCTTAGTTTTATGGTCCTTGTTTTAGCCCAAAGACTGTCCTGATCCGCCCTTTGGACCAAAAAGGGGGGAATCTTGGGACCACATAGGTCAATGCGCGTTTGCGAACTATGGACCTCGTACATCACCGTGTGCTCCATAAACTGAACTGTATGGCCGGCGGTGAGATGCCTTTGTGTCCCCTCGTGGAGTTAACCGCCCACCGACCTTCCTCCTTCTACACTACTACCTCTCGCATGGACGACATCTTCATTGCGTACCACCTGCGTGAGTGGCTTCTTCTCGTTATGCGCGTTGGGGACTATCCCGTTTCCTATCCTCTTTTGTTTTGTGCCTGACCAGGATCCAAGACAAAGACAAAGACCAAAGGCGTCCAAGGAGACCAACGTCCTAAGGGACAAACCCACCTGTGCTTCCGACAATCAAGTCGACCTACGTTCATGAGGAACAAACCCATCTGTGCTTCCAACGATCGAGCTTTGGGCGCGATCCCCGAAACCAAAAGGGGGAATGTTGAGGGTCTGACCTCATGAGGAAATTACTATGCAGTGATTTTCTCCAAAATGACTGTGCTTAAATTGCTCTGAAAAGCAAATAACCACATCAGCGCCAAGAAACTTCATTTCCCATGATGCTTTGCACACGGAAGCATTGGGATGATGTCACCGCCTAATACCAGAAACACGTTCTGCGCATGTGCGGGAGGCCGTGGAGCTTTTCCCGCGAACTAAGACCATAAATCTTCAGCAGAGACAAAGAAACCTCGTTCTTTTGCCCAGGATACCTGGCGGTAAGGACACGCTTGTCGAACGCTCCGACAACTTGAGCACGCGGAAGCTCTAAGTGCCCAAGTTGAGCCACGCAACCGCTGGAAACCACTCCAACTCCCATCGGGACCTGACTGGGAACGAGCGGAGCTCCATCCAGCTCTCAGAGACGCTGTAAGTTGTCAAACTCAGCACAAAAGAAACTTCGTTCTCTTTGTGTCCAGCCCGTGGAGAAACACTCGTGGAGGTAAACAACGGAGAAAGCATCAAACCGACGGATGACGCCAAACTGCGGGCAAACACGGAGAACCGTCAAATCAAAACAGTGAGGGACGCTTCACTGTTCTGGTGATCAGAAAACTCATTTCTCTCTCTCCTTTTCTTCTCCCGTTTCCTCTATAGTCCAGAATAAGCAATAAAACCGCGCTATTGCTTAAAAAGTAGCTTCGTGTTTTCCTCTTTTGTTCCCAAAACACGTCCGCCGGGTCATTTTGAATAAATAAACTGCTTATTGATCATTGTTTGGTATCTTTAAATGTTTTCTGCTTGGCCACGTGGTTAAACTAAAAGATATTATTCGTGATTAATCCTTTGTGTTGTTTCATGATCCTTTGAAATGTTTTGAGTGAATTTAAGGTTAAGTTACTGATGATTCTAAGTGCCTTGGAAGTTAAAGTGCAAGTTGCCACTCACACTTTAGCCAGACAAAGGGGTCAGCCATCTTGCATACAGACTCCATTTTAGAAACACACACACACATACATACACACAAAACACCTTGAACATTATTTTGAATATACATCCTTTTATTATATCACATGGTTATTATTCATTTATGCCACTGTTTATTCATTTGACAAATTGTTAATTAAACGTTATAAAATTCAGATTTTCGTCTCCAGTAGCTTTGTTGTGTCGAAGAGAAGTCTCTGCTCCAAGGATTCTACGAACTTCAAGAAAGACTGATAAGAGTTTTGGATTCAATTTTTCCCCGGTTAAAGGGGAATGGTGCCCCGTATATCTAAGAATATCTTAATTAATTAATAAATCAGTAAATATTCCCATATTTACAGAATTTATTGAAGAATCCAAAAGTAAGTTAAAGCTTACGAATTGTTCGCTCCTAATAACCCCAACACAGGCCAGCCTGGATATGCATCTGTGGCCAGAGCTTTCTTCTTTTTCAATCTCTCCTTTTCTGTTCCACCTTTCCTGGTCCGTCTAGGTCCATTTTGCCTCTGGGGCCAAAGGTGCGGTGGTACTGTAGCCGCTCTGGGGTAGCGGGGTGTCTGCAGTGCTTTGCCAGACCCTGAAAAAGTGAGAGGAGGGGGTGTCTTTGTGCCCAGTTTGCTCCGTTTGTGCGAGCATCAGGACAGCAGATGCCCTGATGAGCTGCATGACGGATTGCTCATTTAGATATTACGCACGTCATGACCGGCAATCACCGAGCGGGCTAGTTTAACAGCCAGGCCACCGGGAAATCTCCCGTTTCTCCCGATTACCAGTCTGCCACTGAAGAGATGTGTGTTAACTTAGAAAAAGTGGGCACAATTTTATTTTACTACCCGCGGAGGGTGAGATGGGAATTTTATATACATATATACATATTTCTTTCAGTATTCACGATACCTGGTAATTTAAGTCAAAGCGTTACGTTAATTAGCATCTGCTCGTGGGATGTTGGGTCCTAATTCTAATCTTAGTTTGACCTATTTAGTCATTTTATATTTAGCTCATGCTGCACGTGAGTTCCTTTCTGGCCCAGCAGTGGTTAAAAACCTCTTTTAGTGTCTGGAGTCATGTCACTTTGTTGTTAAAACATGCTGCCCCTGTGTAGGCATCAGTTGTGTAATTAGGAGTTTTAATGAGGATTTTCGTTCCATTTTTTTCCCAGAATCTTCAAACTTTTTTTTTTTTTTTTTTTTTTTTGCTATGAGGTAAAATAGTGAATTTAACAGCAGATTAAATTTTTCATGTCCCCAAAAAGATAAAATAAAAATTATAACCTCCCCCATATTCTAGCACTTCTAAATCCCCTTTCACTAAGCTCCATTGAATATTTCATATTTGAGAACTTTAATGCAGCATAAAGGGTTTGTTCACACAGAGCTGAACAAATTGAAGCATTTCTAAGCTCTTAAACACATTTTATGAACTACATGCAAAACATTAGCTATAATCTTCATCAAAATCTCTCGTTTAAGTAAACTGATACATTTATTGTGGCTTACAATAATGCTTTTTGTTATACAGTTTAGTTTTTAGCAGCTTTTCATGCTACAGGGCCCCTCAGGGCTGCAGCAGGAGGTGAAACGCTCCCTGAACTTGCAAACTGCAGACAGAAACTCCTCTCCATCAGCAATATGCAGCTTTGATTCCCTAAGTTGCTTCTATCTTCAAACCCCGTGAAACACCAGCAGACAGCAGGAGACCTGCAGGTCTTTGTGAATCCATTATTTGCCTCACACCTTTGTGTGCAACAGAGTTAAGGCACACACAAAACTGTCACTGTGTTAAATCCAGGACAGTCATGATGGGTTAAATTAGGATGTGTGAGGAGAGAGAAACTTTTCTCACTGAGGTCAGAGGTCACAGACTGTATGAATGCCACAGACAGTTTAAATAGAGGCCACTGCATGAGACAAATGTGCTGTTAAGAACAGTAAACAATGTGTTCTCTAATAAGGAACTGTCTGACTATTTAATTAGGTGTCAATTTTACTAAATTTTCAGTTTCATTACTTGCATTTTAATTGATGATTCATAATTATTGCATTGCATGAGAGGAACTACAGTTATTTTATTTAGTTGTTTTACATGATAAATTATGTTTTCATTCTTAGTTGTCACCTCTTTTTTAATTTTTATTCACACAAGGCCATGCCTGGAACCGTGCCACATCACTTCAGAGACAATCAAACCGAAAAGCCTTCAAAAATCAACCCAGCAGTGTAATTTTACACTGGAGAAATAAAGCGGGGAGCCATTAGAGGAAACTACAACCAGAATTGTAAATAATGTAAACAGTTGGAAAATTATTTTGGTTAATCAGGCAAAATAAGATCACACAAGAACGTCAGAGGATGTAAGCCTGGTGAGTCGTCCAATATGTGTAAATCAACCCAGTCTCACAGCAGCTTGTGACGCTGTCACAAATTTAATCAAATGTTTTGTGCTCCGTGACCGGGTCATGTACAGGTGCTGGCCAGTAAATTAGAATATCATCAAAAGGTTGAAAATATTTCAGTAATTCCATTCAAAACGTGAAACTTGTACATTATATTCATGCAATGCACACAGACCAATGTATTTCCAATGTTCATTACATTTAAATTTGATATTCATAAGTGACAACTAATGAAAACTCCAAATTTGGTATCTCAAAAAATTAGAATATTCTGAAAAGGCTGAATATAGAAGACACCTGCTGCCACTCTAATCAGCTGATTTACTCAAAACACCTGCAAAGGCCTTTAAAAGGTCCCTCAGTCTTGTTTTGAAGGCACCACAATCATGGGGAAGACTTCTGACTTAACAGCTGTCCAAAAGACAATCATTGACACCTTGCACAAGGAGGGCAAGACACAAAAGGTGATTGCTAAAGAAGCTGGCTGTTCGCAGAGCTCTGTGTCCAAGCACATTAACAGACAGGCGAAGGGACGGAAAAAATGTGGTAGAAAAAAGTGTACAAGCTCTAGGGATAACCGCACCCTGCAGAGAATTGTGACGACAAACCCATTCAAAAATGTGGGGGAGATCCACAAAGAGTGGACTGCAGCTGGAGTCAGCGCTTCAAGAATCACCACGAGGAGACTCATGAAAGACATGGGATTCAGGTGTCGCATTCCGTGTGTCAAGCCACTCTTGAACAAGAAACAGCGCAAGAAGCGTCTCGCCTGGGCCAAGGACAAAAAGGACTGGACTGATGCTGAGTGGTCCAAAGTTATGTTTTCTGATGAAAGCAAGTTCTGCATTTCCTTTGGAAATCAAGGACCCAGAGTCTGGAGGAAGAGCGGAGAAGCACAGAATCCACGTTGCATGAGGTCCAGTGTAAAGTTTCCACCGTCAGTGATGGTGTGGGGTGCCATGTCATCTGCCGGTGTTGGCCCACTCTGTTTCCTGAGGTCCAGGGTCAATGCAGCCGTCTACCAGGAAGTTTTAGAGCACTTCATGCTTCCTGCTGCTGACCAACTTTATGGGGATGCAGACTTCACCTTTCAACAGGACTTGGCACCTGCACACAGTGCCAAAACCACCAGCACCTGGTTCAAGGACCATGGTATCCCTGTCCTTGATTGGCCAGCAAACTCGCCTGACCTTAACCCCATAGAAAATCTATGGGGTATTGTGAAGCGGAGGATGCAATACGCTAGACCCAACAATGCAGAGGAGCTGAAGACGACTATCAGAGCAACCTGGGCTCTCATAACACCTGAGCAGTGCCACAGACTGATCGAGTCCATGCCACGCCGCATTACTGCAGTTATTGAGGCAAAAGGAGCCCCGACTAAGTATTGAGTGCTATACATGCACATTCTTTTCATGTTCATTCTTTTCAGTTGGCCAACATTAGAGAAACAAACATTTTTTCATTGGCCTTTAGAATATTCTAATTTTCTGAGATACCAGATTTGATGTTTTCATTGGTTGTCACCTATAAATATCAAAATTAAACGTAATAAACATCGGAAATACATTGGTCTGTGTGCATTGCATGAATATAATGTACAAGTTTCACGTTTTGAATGGAATTACTGAAATATTTTCAACCTTTTGATGATATTCTAATTTACTGGCCAGCACCTGTAGTCTGGCCACAACCCATAGACAGAGCTTGATTGTGGGGTGGAATCTGCACATGTCTTTCAAAATGTCTCTGCACGTCATCAGAGCAACGTGACATATTCATCCCTATGGAAATCAGTCGACAGCAGAATTGCTCATTATTATTAATGATATGCACACACCTCACTTCTGATTGGCTAACAGATCATGTATAGCCTTGTCGCAACATCACTATCACCAAAAGGCACTCTCCACTCTTTCCTCACTGCAAAAAATAAATTTAAACTGCCTCCCTGTGGGTGGGCGCGAGCCCAGATGAGCGAGGCCATTAATGCAAATTCTCAGTGTGACATAGATATGTGAGGATTTTCAAATCCTAGTGTTTCACTATATCTTTTGTATCAGATTCTAATGCAGGAGGTGGGTGTAGAAGACTGTTTTCAAGTTCAACCTGCATGAAAAACTCAGAGTGACTGATAACAATCAAAAATAATAATAAAAATGTTAATTTGTTTCAGTCAACCACATCTTTAAGTACCTCTATTTGCTCATCTCAAAGAAACATCTGAAAATGCCATAACAGTAGTTTTTCTCTGTCGTAGCTCTGGTGCTAATCAGTTGAGCGTCTCTCGACAAACATAGAGCGCTGTAAGTGGCTGGGCATAAGATTGTTCAGGCCAATGGGAGACCTGCTACGCCTACAATGGAGCATGGCTAAACTAACCTGTTACTGCTACAGTTTGTCTAGGTTTCTAGGCTAAGAGGATGTTAAATCAGGAAAATGTCATGCCGAAACTTCTGAGCTAATTTTAAACATGATGTATGTGTTTGCTATTGGGATGAATTCACAGCCCATCTTCAACACATAACAAAAACATTATTAATAGAAACTCGGTCATCTTATTATTGGTCTAGACCTGCACAGCGCTTTCTCCTCATATACACAATGTCACCCCCCCACCCCGATAATAAAGACTTTCAGTCAATCCCAGCAAAGTGGAGCATTCGATTTCCAACCAGCGATGTAAATGCCTGAAACAACTTTCAAAGTGAAAAATGAAAAATAACATTCTTACTGGAACAGCTTGAAAGTTACCACAGCACCGCTTCTCAAGCAAAAATGCCGGGGTGAACAGTTGCAGAGAAGCACACACACACACACACACACACACACACACACACACACACACACACCTCACAAAAGTCATTACGTTGCAAGTGCATCTGGTAGACTTGAATTTCAGCCTGACTGAAACCAGCAGAAAATAATGAATAACTAACTTATGACTCTTGTAAAACAGTAGCAATATCTTCAGGCTCTTGTGATTAATGCAGGAGTTACATAACCTGATATTCTTGGTGTTAGAAATGGAAGTGATGCTTGTTCTCAGCTTTTACTAAATCTGTTAGCAAATAGAAGTCATAAAAAGGCTCAGCATAACAAGCCTAGCAAATATTACCATTTATTCATCAAATCAACATAATTGTTATAAGTTGTTAAAACACATTTTTTTAATTGTTAAATGATTTTAATAGTGAGTTTACAGCTATTATTTGTGACAGAATGACTTTTATCATGCCATATCTTTCACTTATTTATGACAACAGTGATCCGTGAAGAAATAACCACTTCTGATTATAAATTAGGCTTGAATGTTTTAGCACAACTTTGTCAGATCAAATAATTGTAATGAGACAAACTAATTTGCTTCATCTGCAGACAAGTTTTCTATTAGCCGTGTTTTGAAATCCTGCCCATTTATTTAGATGACTTTTTTGTCACCACGACAGGCACCGACGATCCTGCGACCACAGCTCTGGTTGGCTGCCTCAACAATGGAGGCACGGAACAGGGTTCATTCAGACTCGATGTCCCCCGCCTCCCCCGGAACATTTTGGAAGTTCTGTCGGAGGTGGGAATTGAAGCTCCTTCTGACAGGAGACTCTGCCAGACGTTCCCAACAGACCCTTGCGATACATTTGGGCCTGTCTGGTCTGACCGGCATCCTCCCCCACCATCTGAGCCAACTCACCACCAGGTAGTGGTCAGTTAACAGCTCCGCCCCTCTCTTCACCCGAGTGTCCAAGACATGTGGCCGCAGATCAGATGAAACAACAACAAAGTCGATCTTCGAGCTGCAGCCTAAGGTATCCTGGTGCCAAGAGCACACGTGGACACCTTTATGTCTGAACATGGTGTTCATTATGGATAATCCATGACTGGCACAGAAGTCCAATAACAATACACCGCTCGAATTCAGATCAGTGGGGCCGTTCCTCCCAACCACACCTCTCCAGGTCTCACAGTCGTTGCCCATGTGAGCGTTAAAGTCCCCTAGCAGAACGAGGGAGTCACCGGAAGGAGTGCTTTCCAGCACCCCCTCCAAGGTCTCCAAAAAGGGTGGGTAGCCTGAACTGTAGTTTGGTGCACAAGCACAGACCACAATCAGAACCCGTCCCCCCACACGTAGGCGGAGGGAGGCTACCCTCTCATTCACTGGAGTAAACCCCAACGTACAGGCATTAAGATGGGGGCAACTAGAATGCCCACCCCTGCTCGGCGCCTCTCGGTGGGAGCAACTCCAGAGTGATAGAAAGTCCAACCCCTCTCAAGGAAACTGGTTCCAGAGCCAGAGCCATGCGTTGAGGTGAGTACGACTATATCTAGTCGGAACCTCTCAACCTCACATACCAACTCAGGCTCCTTCCCCACCAGAGAGGTGACATTCCATGTGCCAAGAGCCAGCTTCTGTAGCCGAGGATCAGACCACCAAGGTCCCCGCCCTCGACTACCACCCGTCACACACTGCACCTGACCCCTTTGGCCCCTCCCACGAGTGGTGAGTCCATGGGAAGGGGGACCCACATTTCCTCTTCGGGCTGTGTCCGGCCAGGCTCCATGGGTGAAAGCCCGGCCTTGGGTCCATGTGGCAGGGGTGAGGAGTGAGCACCACCTCACCTCTGCCACGTGGATCTCAAGAGATAAACCATCAATCCTGCTCAATGGTCAACTTTCCTTGCGGGGTCACCCATAAAGACAGTGGGAGGTTTTGAAAGACCAACCCTGCTTAGCCAACAGTGTTTTTGTCTCTGTTACAGCACCTCTTACAAAGATATCCTAACTATTCTTTCCCATGCCACTTCTAGCATATATAATTCCCAGGATTGTGTCCTGGGTTGGACCAAGTGTCCTCCTTTACGGAGGACAAGCCCAAAATACCTGACATAGGAGGTATCCAGGGGACACCCTGACCCCATTTCTGTCTGAACCACCCTGGCTGGCGCCTAGCAATATTACAGGAAATCAATAAAAAAGAAAAACTGCTCATTAATTGCAATTCATCTCTTTTAGCATGCTTCCATTCAATCTCACCAAATGCTATTTTTTAAATGAGCTGGCTCTTTAAAAAGAGACTAAAATAACATCTGAGGTCATCTTCACATTGATTCTACAGCTGTCATGTCTGATTACTTGCTGGAATAATCAAAACTATTTTATCAGATTTGCCATAACACAGCTGAAATTGATTAGAAATGATTTTTGAGTCATTGTAGTTCATTCGAAGTTGCATGGAAAGCTTGTGTGCTCGTTCTGAAGCAGGTGTGATGGGTCACTGGCATTGCTGCTTACATCAGAACAGAAGGAGGGTCATTGTGGCAAGAAAAGGCATTTAAATCACCCAGCTGAGAATGAAAGGTTATTGGAAGCTTCCAGTGGGGAATCAGATGCTGGATTTGTAATATTTTTACCAGATTTTTGCTGAAAAGCTGGATATCAGGCTATTTTATGTATTTTTAATGACCAAAATTAGACTTTTAATCAAATTCGCTATGAAAAAACGTGTATTATGAACTTTTTGCAGGGATTGTAGCATCTTACTGGTTGTGTTGTACTTGACTCCGTTGATATAAGCAGGGCAGGGTCTCTCTACAATCCTGCCGGTGCTGCTCCGTGGCCAGCAGGTTCCAATCTCATCGGTGGTGGCATTACAATATAAACCTTAAAGATGGAGAATAAAAAAGCAAAGTTATTCCATAAAGCATCTCTGATATTCCGAAGAGGAAATGAAACATAAAAAAGCTAGTCCATCTTACCATCAGAGCTCAGCAAGGACAGCGAAGCGTTTTCCCAGAAAGAGTCATTAAACTGCTCTATCAGACTACAGTTCAGGTCTCCCAGTTCTCCCACTATGATCTCATAAATGGTCGCATCCATTGTTAAAAATAAATAGAATAAAAACGATGCTATTCAGTCACAGGGGCTTGATCTGAAGTTGAGGAGGAGACGAGCGCTCTGAGCCCGGTGGTGATCGCGCGGCATGTGGATCTGAGGAGTGGCGATGATAAGCGGAGGGAGCTGGCGCGGCGCGCCGTCTGGGAGCGCATCCCAGCTCAGCCAATCACAGCCGCCGCTACCCTCATCCGTCTGCGTGAAGGACAGCCGACTCCGAGTTGAGCGCATCAGGGACGGCAGACATTTCACACTTGCCGCGCAACTGTCAGCTCCATTCAGCTTATGTTTGGGAGTGGAAGACGCAGTGAAAAGTGTGAGACATGCAGTACAAGCAAAAAGTAGATAGGCCTGCCTGGTAGCGAATGTCACTGAACATCAGCATCACGTGACTCTTTCATTTGTTTATTTATCCATAAAATCTGAAACTTCCTAGAAAGAAAAGGGGACTCTTGTCTGAAATTTATATAATAGAAATTCTTAAAAGGAGTTTGGAAAAAAGTTAAAGAGAAGCAGAAGTGACATTTTAACTGACTGGACTTGGAAGGCATCTAAGGAAACTTTGAGATCATCCCAGCGTCCTCCAGAAATATATTATCAATACAGAACATACATTTTTAAGATTTGGAGAGTTTTATTTTATGTTTAAAAAGAAGAAAACTTACCTAAATTCATGCGTTTGCAAGTTAACACCTGAACCCCTGGAGCTCATGAGTTAAAACATGACTGACAATTTTTAAAATGAGCATTTTTAGCCTCTGATGCATGTGAGAATAATCATATTACCATGTTTACCAACCCAACGTGTTTCCCTGAAAACTGAGACTCAATGTCTCTCCTTGCTAACAATCAGCTGCTGCTTGTGATCCGTGTGTGTAATTTTAGCCAAGTTGAGTGTGTCTCGTATAAAATAGAAGCCTTTCACAGTTAGAGTGCATTAGTGAGCGAGTCAAAAAAATGCTTCACAGCAAATCAGAAGTATGTTTTTTTTATGTTTGAACTTTAATTCTGAATTCTGTGGCACAGACAACCCCAGCTCCTCTATAGCCTCCATATTGTTAGAGGATAAAAGACATGAAGATATTTATGGTTTAAAACCTAACCCAAGTATGGAACTGAAGATTTCCATCTAAAACTTACATCTGGAACTGGAAATGTATCTCATAATATTGCAGCTGTTTACTTTTCAAATCATATGCATGACTTTTTCACCAGCAAAAGGTCTGCAGCACGCAGCCCACTTTAAAATATCATCATTCTGATTTGGTCATGTTGTATATAAGCATGGATCTGTCCAGCGTCTGAATCGACTTGACCATGTGGTAAAGAATCGCTCTAATTGCACGGCTAAAAATAGAACACCAAAATGTTAATTAATTCTCTCACAGCACCCATCTCTCCAAACTCAGTGATGGTGAGAAAATATTCTGTTTTATTCCATTTTCTATACAAGAAAATACCGGTTCAGTTAATGTACCAGGCAGTGTTTTTGGGATTTTTACCTGAAGCATCTGGTACAAAACACTAATAAGCTACTCATTACCATGGCGTCCATCTGGGGTTCTGCATCTAGAAGAATCTGTTTCTCTAAGCATCAAAGATGAGCTGTGGAGATTCAAGAAAAGAAAAAGTAAATTCATACTAGAAAGAAAATTAATAAAAAGGTGAGCTACAACACAGCGATGAACAAGTTCTACCGAAAATCGTCATGAGAATAACATTGTTTCATTTCAACTGATAACAGCAATCATCACCGACTTCACGTTTTATACTGACTAAATGTCTCAGCCGTGTGCGCTTATTTCCCTCTGCAGAGGTGATTGAGGTTGAATTTGACTGACAAAACGATCTGGTCTCTTTTTACTCCGTCAAATGGTCGGAGAAACGTTGGAAATTTCCTTCCATTGACTGGAAAGAAAGAGGTGAAATGCACCAGGTGATGGATTTGTGCAAATAAACTTTTGCCACTGCACCTTCCTGAGTGGTGATTGTAGGCTTGCTGCAATATTCTGTCAATCTTTCTTACTTGATGCTTCAAAGTCTGCAAAGGTCTTTATTCAAGGACTCAGTTACTTGTAATCTTTCAGAGTGGGTTTGAGCAATCTTTCATAAGGTTTTCTGAAGTTCTTGAAAACTTTTTCTATTTTCAGTCCAGTCAGTCTTAGCTCAGCACCTCTACATTTTTGAATTAATGTTTGCTTCTTTTTTCAACCCATTTACATGTAAAAGTACCCCTAACCTCACGGGATCTGACCTAAAGAGTCTCCTGTAGTCCTCCACATGTCAACTTTCCTATTTTTGAGCACAGTCATGGTCGGACATAACCCTGCAAACAGTCAACGTTGCATGGACGTGCAGATCATGTCCATATTGAGTCTGTTGGTCCAGACCACATCTATAGGATGTCCAAAGTAGGTCTTTGCACAGTGGGATAGACTGAACTTGAATGAAAATACACTCAAAGTTTCAAAAAGCAATCATTCAAAGAAGCTCCAGAAAGCTTCACTTTGAATAATTAATAGATCCTTGAGAGCAAAACAGAGAACTTAGGGTCGGTATTTCTTTGAGCACCTTTAGGAAATGCTCTGCATTTTCCATAGACTAATCCATGCTTTCAGTACTCTGTGTATGAACTTTTGAGAGCTTTTGCAATCACATCAGGCGTATTTTATTAGGGTTGAGATGACCCATGCTTTTGTTCATGCTCCTTTGATGTGGAGCAAGCTAAATCTGAAAGCAGGCAAAAAGAAGTTCAGCCTAATCCCACATAAATCTGCTCAACCAGAAGTCTAATCAGATTTCTGAGAGGTTTAAGGTGGTATTAAGCACATGGAACTTGCAGAGATACTTTCATTCAGCTTGGGATCTTCTAACCAGGTGTAATGTACAACGTACTGCAATGCAGTGTTGTACTTACTGAATTTTCACATTAACTGGATGCAATACATTATAAAAGCATAAAGTGGTGGCAGCAATTACATCATGTTTAAATAAAAGTGAACAGAAGTTGACAATATTACACATTGGCAGTGTTTGAGTGTAACACACCTTAGTGTAAAATAAAAAAGGGCAAAACAATCCTGTGAGTCAGGCTGAGAGGCTTCGCTCAGCTCCAGGGTTTTGTATGAACTACTTACTGCACTCTACAAAATGACAGCTCCTGAATACATATTCTCATGCACCGTCGTGCAGACCTGAAGACGAGTTGATCAAAGCTTGGCTCAGAAATTGCATACCGAGCCCCGTTCAGGTGACACAAAGTGATAAGCCCTCCTCTTTTGTAGTCACTTGATTCCCTGTTCATTTGGCTGTGGCTGACAGTTGAGTTCAGTTTGTTTCTGCAGCTGCTGCCAGCCGTGACACCGTCCTGTGAGTCACCGTGCCGTGAAACACTGAAACCCACAGGCGCACCTTTTGTGGACGCTAACATCAGGAAAAGAGATGACAGAGGAGCTGAGAAAGGGATGGAGGAAGCTTTCTTGTAACTCTAAACAAAGGTGGTGGCATGCATGTCACCCAAAAATAATTCTAATCTGACCTCCAACCTTTTTCACACCTTGAGTCATGATGTCAAAAAGAATCCGTGCTCTGGATATGCAACCCACAGCTGTGCAGGATCCTAATGATGTAGGGAGACACCTGGAGGAACATTGCATGAAGCTAAAGCCTTTTTATGTTTATGTTTATGTTTATTCATTTCGCAGACGCTTTTATCCAAAGCAACGTAAAAGTTTTTTTTTTATAACCTGTAGGGCATGTTGTGATCTGTGGGGGAAACTGGAGTACCCGGAGGAAACCCACGCATGCATGGGGAGAACACGCAACTCCACGCAGAAAGGCAAGTTTTGACCCTGCGACCTTCGTGCTGCGAGGCAACAGTGCTAACCACTGCGCCACCATGCCTTTTTAAGATAGAAGAAGCTCTAAAAAACACTAGAAATGCTATTCTGCAACAGTAGCATCATTTAAAATATGCATAATTAACAACATAAAAATATATTAAAAACACATTTCTAAGCTTAAATGGAAAATTCCTGCAGTGACGTGTGCAGACATCCCTTCCATTGTTCGAGCTGTCACATCAGACAGGAAACATAATCCTGCCAGACTTGAACAAAATTTACGAGCTTCATAAAATAATCCTAAGTGAAAACAAGGTGGCATAGATAGGAAGCAAGTGATTAAAACCAACCGAACCTTTTAGTTTCCTGCAGAGCATCGATGTCATCAGTGAGGCGAGGTCTTTGTGCGATGCCCATGAGGTGGTAAAAGAAAATCCCACCCCAGTCATGTTCTGATCACCCCCGTTTCTCCGTAATATCAAAGTATCAGCAGCTGCACCATCAAAAGGGCCATCTATTTCCTCATTAATTTAGTTCTAATATGGTTTTGTGATGCACGCTGACAGATAAGCTGAACTTTTAATCCTAACGATGGAAAATCTCTGACCCCTGCTTTCAGTCTGAGCTTGAGTTGATGCTGTGTACACAAAGCAGTCATTAAACTCTTCAATTCATTTCCCTATTTTAAAAAAAACTCATGTTAAACCAGCATAAAGAACCTCTCTGGGGGCTCAGGCACGCAGTCGTACTACAATGAAACCGCACTACTAAATGAGCTGTTGTCACGAGCATCTTTGTTAATAACTGCTTACACTTCAAAGCTAGCCCCACTTGCAGGAAGAGCCATGACGAATGCTAGGTGTTATCACTGGCAGCAAACTGCACTTGCATTAGCATGGGTGAATGGAGACCCCATATCTTTTAAAGCAGGTCATTAAAATTGGCTGAGCTCAACGTGAGAAGCTCCAGGTTCTGTGGATGCGTTCCAAATTAACATGCAGTTTGGCAGTACTGATGTGAGTCACTTAGTTGCTCTGTAAATATTCACCTGCCACGCTGTGAGTCACCGTACTAACTGGGACAGAGGCATTTTGTTTGCATACATTATATATGACAAATAAAACATTAAAACTGTAGAAAAAAATGCTTAATAATCTTCTCAGAAGTGTGAATGTAAATGTTAGTACATTAGTCGTGTAGCTTCAGTTTGAGCTATGAGGCCATCTGGGCGTGAATTGTAGCTGATGACTGTCAGAACAAGGTCAAAAACACGAACAGCTTACAGTTGCTGCAGTTCTCCGAGAGAATCCCTGTGACCTTCCTTGCAGAGACGAACTTCTGGAAGGACATCACTTATCACTTGTCTTTAAAAGAAATCCGATTTATGTACTGTAAAGAACCTGAAAATGGATTTTCCTATTTTTACCCAGGTCAGCTAGCTGAATGGAAGCTTTTAGATCAATTCCATTTATTGATTAGTTATAATATTTCAATTAAAATTCAATTCAAAGATACTTTATTAATCCCAGAGGGAAATTAGAGTTTCAGTACACACAATTCAGAGATCAGACATACATGCATAGGCAAAGGCACATGACAATAATTGGTGACTGTGGTCATTCGCAACCCTTTGTCATGCTACCTTAATAGAGATCAGAGGGGTTACATGGGGATTGGTTCAGTTGGAGGGAAAAAAAGGCACTTCAGAGTCACCCTCCACAGGGAGAGCAGCTTTGCTATGCAAAAAAACACCTCAAACAGAAATGCAACAGACTTCAGATATCACACAACATAAGTGTCCACTAGGTGGGGTGGTGGGTTTGGGACTCGCCACACGTCAGTGACTGCAGCCATGATAAGCAACGTACGTCACCTCAGTCTGGACAGGGGAGGGAGGTCTTTGGGGTTTGGAGGGCACAGTGACTCCTGGAACGATTCAGCGGCCTTCACAGCCCACAGTCCGGCCCAGGCTGGGATAGGGAGACAGAGTTGCCATAGCGATGGCAGCATTCCACATTTCTTCTGAGGGGAGAGTTTTTGTTGGAGCCTTGCAGGCTCAAGGTGTCACAATCTGCCCCTGCTTTCCTGACTGTGTCTCTCTCCTGCCCTGATTAGTCCGTATTGTTCTCGCCTGCCCCTCGTTAACCTGCCCATGTGTTCCGAATTATCCTTGTGTATTTATACCACCTGTTTTGCACCTGTCCTTTGTCAAATCATTGTTTGTGTTTGTGTTTGTGCCTGCTCGTTTTGTCCTGTCGCTCCCATACTACAATTAAACCATTTTTATTTTTCATCCGTGCCTGCTTTCCTGCCTCCTGTACCCTCCACCACACTGGGTCTGCCATCTCCATCCTCCCAAACATGACAGAATGATCCGACCAAACCTGGACCTGTGGTGAGCTAGCACCTGTTTTCTGGAGGATTATTTTTTCTTCTTTTTTTTCTCCTTTTCAGCGGAGGGAGATTTCGGCCTGGAGTCTTTGGTTTTTTTGGCGCATCCTACCTGTTTCGGGGTGGTCGAGCCCTCTGGGAGATCCTGGCGCATCCTATTCGTCTTCGGGGTGGTCAGGGTCATTCACACCTCCTGCTGTTTTGCCCCGTCCCATTTTTCACGGTAGCTGCTGTTTCTGGAGTTTTGATGGAGGTAACACCCCCTACGCACGCCAGCGTTCTTCGGAGTGGTAGGGCTGGTATTCCTGCTCCATGTCTGCTTCCCTTCACCCGAGCCTCTGCCCGTGGATCCAGTCAAGTCTTGGTGTGCGCCTACTCAGGACTGTTTGCCGAGTACATGCTACCGCTCCTGGTTTCCTCGCATCACTCCTGCTGTTCTTCCGCTTCCTGGTTCATGCCTGCGGGGTCTGTGCCTGCAGGTCCTTCACACTGCGGTTCCTGCTGGGTCCCATGCCTGTTGCTGCAGTTCCTGCTGGGTCCCATGCCGGATGCTGCAGTTTGTTTCCTGGTCTCAAGTCAAGTGTTCGTGTACCTGGTCTCCTGTCAAGTGTTTCTGTTCCAGTCAAGTGTTCCTGTGTTCCCGAGTCTACTGTGTTATGTGGCAATTTGGGCGTCTGGTATCCACCCCTTGGGGGGGGTACTGTCACAATCTGCCCCTGCTTTCCTGACTGTGTCACTCTCCTGCCCTGATTAGTCCGTATTGTTCTCACCTGCCCCTCGTTAACCTGCCCATGTGTTCCTAATTATCCTTGTGTATTTATACCACCTGTTTTGCACCTGTCCTTTGTCGGATCATTGTTTGTGTTTGTGCCTGCTCGTTTTGTCCTGTCGCTCCCATACTACAATTAAACCATTTTTATTTTTCATCTGTGCCAGCTTTCGTGCCTCCTGTACCCCTCCACCACACTGGGTCCGCCATCTCCATCCTCCCAAACATGACACAAGGGCACCAGATCCCGATTAGAAATTGTTTTTGGGCCAGACAGAGATAATTTCCTCTCTGTCTTAAAGTTCCGTTAGTCCTCAACCTCTCAAAATCCCAATAATGGTGTAAATTAATGTATCCCAATCCGTGCTGATTCGTCCACTCGCTCCTTGATGGCATCCATCTTTTGTGCCAACGCATGAATCTCAGCCAAAGTTCCAAGCTTATGACTCATCTCGACAATTATATGAGTCTGTGAATTCACAGCGTGGTGTAATCCATCCCTGAGTTTGGGGACAGCGCCAATATTCCTCAACAGCTCGTTAATTTTCCGGTAAGCCAGGAAGCCTCCTAGGCCAAAGAGCAGGAAACCTGACACCAACACCACGAACATCCATACGTCTTCAGAATCCTCTACAGACAGCTGAGAAGCTGAGATAGGCAAATCAGGTTCCACTGTTTCCAGGAGTCCATGATATGCCCAACTGGATCTGTCCCAGAAGGGCATCCGGGAGCTCCTTCTCCCGTTCTCATCGTTGAAAAAATTTTGCCAATCGCGTTAAGTGACCAACTGACCAGGTTCATTTGAGTAACTTCAGTTTCCAGTTTCCAGAAAAATGCAGAAGCAGCCGTGCACCCAGAGACAGAAAAAGAGCTTTGAGGATAAGATATGGAGGAGAGGTGGAAAAAAGCGTCTGTACTCTCCAAGAACCGGAAGAAAACATTAATAACAGAATGGATCAGCTCCTTCTTCTGGCTCTTGGAGAGCACAGACTTCTTTTTTTCCTCCTCTCCTCCCTATCTTATCCTAAGGCTCTTTGTCTGTCTTTGGGTGTACGGCGCTTCTGCATTTTTTCTGGGAATTATTAAAAATGGACCTGGTCAGTTGGTCTCTCGATGCAATTGACAAAATTTTTTCAACGATGACAACGGGAGAAGGGGCTCCCTGATGCCCCTCTGGGACAGAGCCAGTTGGGCATATCATGGACTCCTGGAAACGGTGGAACCTGATCTGCGTCTCTAACTGTCCATAGAGGATTCTGAAGATGTCTGGATATTTGTGGTGTTGGTGTCAGGTTTCTTGCTTTTTGGCCTGAGTGGTTACCTGGCTTACCGGAAAATTAATGAGCTGTCGAGGAATACTGGCTCAATCCCGGAGCTCAGGGATGGATTACACCGCGCTGTGAATGCACAAACTCATATAATTGTCGAGATGAGTCGTAAGCTTGGAACTTTGGCTGAGATTCAGACTCTGGCACAGAAGGTGGATTCAATCAAGGAGAAAGTTGACGGGTCAGCAAGGATTGGGATAGATTAATTACGCCATTATTGGATTTAGAGTGGTTGAGGACCAACAGAACTTTAAGACAGAGAGAAAATTATCTCTGTTTGGCCCCAAAACAAGTTCTTATCTGAATCTGGTGCCATTGAGCCTGTGAGGCTGAAGTGAATACTCCCCCTTAGAAGAAATGTGGAATGCTGCTGTCGCCATGGCAACTCTGTCTCCCTATCCCAGCCTGGGCGGGACTGTAACCGGTGAAGTCCATTGAATCGTTTCAAGGAGTCACTGTGCTTTCTAAACCCAACTACCTCCCTCCCCTGTCCAAATGGAGGTGACTAGCGGTGGTTATCGCAGCTGCATGCACTGATGTGTGGAGAGTCCCCAACCCTACCTCCCCACCTAGTGGACACTTATGTTGTGTGATGTCTGAAGTCTGTTGCATTTCTGTCTGAGGTGTTTTTTGCATAGCAAAGCTACCCTTCCTGTGGAGGGTAACTCTGAAGTGCCTTTTTTTTCCTCCACCTGACTAAATCCTCATATATAAACCCTCTGATCTCTAGTAAGGTAGCGCGACTCAGGTTGCAAATGACCACAGTCACCAATTCTTGTCATGTGTCTATGCCTGTATGTATGTATGTCTGATCTCAGAATTGTGTGTACTGAAATTCTAATTTCCCTCTGGGATTAATAAAGTATCTTTGAATTGAATTGAACTGAATTGAATTGAACAGACCGTGTCACACTGTGCTACTATAGTGGGGAAATAGCTGGAGAGACAAAATGGTAAAATAATGCTAATTTTCAGTAGGAATCCCACTGACATACTATTTTGAACACTGATTGACCAGACAGCTTGGTGTATTTGGTACTGTTGCCTCGCAGCAAAAAGGTTGCAGGTTTGAATCCCATGTGTGCGAAATATGCATGTTTCACCCATGCATGTGTGGGTTTTCTGTGGGTTCTCAGGTTTCGACCCACGGATCTAAAACATGCATTCATGTGCTGAATGGTAAGTCTAAATCATCCCTTGGCGTGTGTGAGAATGGTTGTTTGTGTACATGAGGTTCTGTGATGGACTGGGGACCTGTCCAGAGTTTCCACAACCTCTCACCCAGTGACTGTTGGAGATGGGCACCAGCTCCCAGTGGCCAAGATGAAGAGGATGAAATAATGAATGGATGTTTGGCCAGGTCACATGGGGCATATGACACCATTGCAAATAAATTGTGAAAGTTGTGTACCTGCCATACATATTTTTTTCCACAGTTCAATCACAGTTATAACTTGGTTATAATTTATTTCCAGTGTGTCCCAAGGTTCTCTCACAGATTCTGCACTTCTGACTTGTAGGAACCCCAACTGAAGAACAATTGAGAAGGGTGAGCAACAAGTCCACTAAAACTTTGTCTAACTAATTCGAGAAAAAAAGTCTTTTGCAAATATTTTGAACTTGTTTTTAAAAAAGTGAAACTTTGAAAGAAGCATGAGGAGACCAGAAACCCTCAAGAACATTGAATGAATTAATTCCATCCAAAATTGAAATTTTTCACAGAGTTAAAAAACTTCTCAGTGGCCTACTGGTAGAGTGTCCGCCCTGTGACTGGGAGACTGGGGTTCAAATCCCGGTCGGTCAGCCACAGCTGCAGCTTACTTCTCCCCGTGGAGATGGATTTCACCAGTGTGTGATGAATTAACGGGACTTTAACTTGAAGTAAAAAAACAATTTCCCATTTGAGCCAGAGCAGTGTTGCAGAGGAACCATTTGGTGGCTTAACCCCACCCCCAATTCAGCCCCTTAATGCTGAGTGTCAAGCGAGGAGGTCTTTGGTGTGACCCGACAGAGATTTGAGCCCCGATCTTCCAGTCCCTGGACGGACACTCTACCACTTGGTCACTGAGCTGTCTACTTGGGACTAAATTTATGACAAAGCACAGCTGTAAGCCTCTGCTGAAAGGTGCAAGGCAGCCCCAAAGACACCTGCTTCTGTAAACACGTTGTTAGCGAACCGGCATAACACACACACACACACACACACACACACATGCACACACACACACACATCAAGGGGATAAGTCAAGGGGAATAGTTATTCTGCGTTATAACCAAAAATATTATGTTCTGGTATTATGTGAATAAACACCAAACTCCATGTTAATAGAGCCTAAACAACAATTAACCACTTGTGAGCACGAATATGTTCCCCTTTCTTAAGTCAGATTTTGTTCATTCCTAATTATTAGTAGTTTAGTATTAATTAACCACTTAAGGGCAATAATATGTTCCCCTTGAATTACTTTGTTTAAAGCCACATATTGATTTGAGCTAATTAGCATGTGCGTTAATCAGCAATAAACCATTTATTTTCAGTTAACAAACCATTATGAATGGCTTATTTGATAAATCTCTTAATTTATGGCCTGTTGATATTAGAATTACAGCATTAATAATAAACTGTTAATAAGTGCTTAATAATGACTAGTTCAGACTTAGTAGTCCACTAATATGCATATTAATTGGCAGCTAATTAATGGTTAATTTGTGTTCCCTAAACTAAAGTGTTAACAAATTTTTTGTTCAGTAAACCTTGCAAAGTCTTTCTGGATCAAACCCAACATTTCCCAATGCCGCCAGCAAACTTCATGAGTAGTTCTCTGACACATTTTGGCAGCTGCCTGTCATGGTAGCAGCCACACGAAGGGTTGGACTCATCTAAATATAACTCCCATCATCACAACACTCACTGCAGCTTGTGTTCTCCCTATTACGAATCCTGACGCCAGGTAAAAAGCAACGCTCTCCAAGTTAGGTGAAGTAAAATTTTATCCATCTGTCCAGGTCACAACTTTTTATTCCTCTGTGGTCCAATTTTGATGCCTCAGAAATATGTTGCCATCAGTAGCAGACCACAGGTCAGCATGTCCACCTTTTGACGTGTCTGCTAGGCAACTCCCACACAGCTAACTGAAATAGACTGCGTTCTCTCAGCTGTTTAAGGGTCATTTTTACAGCTTTTTCTTTCTAGACGTGTCTCGAAACACCCACTAGCCTATTGTTGGTGGATCCTGACCACAGATGACCTGCAACTTGCTACAAGAAGTTGAGTTGTGGCGATGCTGGGACCCATCCCTACAGCTACTACGGTTTGACTCTTGTCAAAACTTCTCAAACTCTTGTGCTCACCCAAGGATTTTCCTTTTTCGTCTGCCTACGACACTGTAACTTCCAGGAGAGATTGTTTATTTCCATCTAAATGCATACTGCTCACCAGGCACTGTTTTGTTAGCATCATGACTAATCTATGAACAATATGTAATCAAGACTACACTGAAGAAATGTTTGTATAGGTGACACTGTGTTTACTTCCCTATTGTTGTTTTTCAACTGTGGCACAAAAATCGTCTTCTTACCAATAATGGTATGACAAATGCTAACCCTGACCATAAAGAAGGTGCTAGCAAGATCTGTTCAAAAACTGACTAACAGCAGCCATCTTTCTCCAGAGGATGCAGAACTAGAGCTAATAACATAATGACAGAGCTAACCCGGTCACCCCCCTGCTTTCAGGCAGGAGAATGAGAAGCTTCCATAACTAGACAA
The DNA here is from genome assembly GCF_043380555.1 of Nothobranchius furzeri. Taxonomy (NCBI): domain Eukaryota; kingdom Metazoa; phylum Chordata; class Actinopteri; order Cyprinodontiformes; family Nothobranchiidae; genus Nothobranchius; species Nothobranchius furzeri. The sequence continues at coordinate 49,254,992 of NC_091751.1, read as the reverse complement.
CAAGGCTGATTATACGAAAGTTAAATAAATAAGCTATACTGTTTAAATTAAATGTTTTTAAAATGACTGTAGCATCAAACAGGGCTGTTTGGGTATTTGTTTTCCTTTAGCTTTAACTCTGGAAAAAGCAGCACAAGCTCTAGAACTCTCACAATTGTGTCACCGGCTCTGTGGAGAGTAAAGAAGTCAAAATTACATTATCAAGTTCCGACAGGGCAAATTAAACGACTGACAGAACCATTGAAAGGATATGTTGGATACCTGCAGCTCAAATGGAGATTTTGAGTGCTGTGTGACGAGTGCTTGTCAGTTAGATCCCACTGCGACGTCATCATTTTTAAAGGGGTTGTCAAATCAGCTGCTACCCAGGGCCATTCCTATGGAGTCCACACACTATAGGTGGTTAAAAAGTAATGAAATCCAACTGAAAACTTGAGATATGGAGCAGAATTCCTGATCAGCCACTGGGAAGAGTCGCTGAACAGCTGCTCTGCATAAAAACAAGAGACAATCAACGGTAGTGTGTTCTCTTAATTCATCTGGAAAACTCACTTAAAATTCATGTTATCATCATCTAAATGAAAACAAATCCTTCTTCTAATGACAAATCTTTTATAGTATTGTTACAGGTCATGTCTTCCTTTTTATTTGTTTGTTTTGAGACTTTTTGTGAACTCTGATCGAGGTCGTGTTTGTGTAAGTCAGGTAGCTGATGTGTTTTCTGACTTTAAACGCCCAGCTGGAAATGGGCTTTTTATACACACGTCTGCATGTCTTTACAAAACAAAAGAAGATGTTAGAATATTTATACATGCATTGCATCTCTTGTTTGTCTACCAACTTGTATTTTCCTGAATGTCATACATATTTCATCTTCTTGTCATTTCACAACATGGTAAATGTAAAAACATGCCCTGTTGGGGATGAGCTACGATGTAGCCACAGCTGCCCTGGGGCGCACTGACAGAGGCGAGGCTGCCGAGCACAGGCGCCAACGGTCCCTCCGACCACCACCAGCAGGCAAGTTGGGTTAAGTGTCTTGCCCAAGGACACAACGACAGCGACAGACTGAGCGGGGCTTGAACCTGCAACCTTCCGATTACGGGGGGAGCACTTAACTCCTGTGCCACCGTCGCCCACACATATGTACATATTGAAGACATTCCTTACTTGAGTTTCCCTGATATTTTCCTCACTGGATGACTGATTTACTCAGCTGAAGACATTTGTTGTCAGACCTTGTGCTTTAACTGAGATAGACCCACTTCTGCTTACCTAACACTTTTTAAAACTCATATTCAATGTGAAGAAATACTAAAATATTAAATATGTATCTCTCTTAAAAGCTAGTTATACTCAATGTTCTTCAGAAAATTATCATTCAAAGTTTAATTGCATGCAGTTGTCATCTAAAATGAAGCTTTGTTTGAATGAAAAGGTGGCACTTAGAGTAATCATGGTCTTTTGTTGTTATTTACTCCTGCTTGTCCTAGGCATCTGCAGTGGAAGAATGCTGCACAGTGCTTCTCTATGTATCTAAAGTAAATGAGGTTTTTCCTACTTTCAAGTTCAAGTTGATTAACACACCCCTTCAAAAAACACATCCATTCTTTGAGTCTCCTCCCGGTTGGACGCGGCCAGAAAACCTCACCAGGGAGATGTCAGGAGGCATCCTAACTGGATGCCCGAGCAACCTCAAGGGGCTCCTCTCGATGTGGAGGAGCAGCAGTTCCACTCCGAGCTCCTCCCAGACATCTGAACTTCTGACCTTACCTCCAAAGAAGAACCCAGACACCCTGCGGAGAAAACTCATTTTGATCGCTTGTGTCTGCAATCTCATTCTTTCGGTCACTACCCAAAGCTCGTGACCGATTGACAGGTAAATCGAGAGCTTCTTCTTCTGGCTCAGCTCTCTCTTCACCACGACAAACCTGTACAACTCCTTCACTTGGGTAAGGACCTCGTCCCTGATGCAGAGAAGGCGCTCTACCTTTTCTGGAGGAGCTGATTTTCATCCCAGCCACTTCACACTCAACTTTGAACAGCTCCAGCAAAAGTTAGAGATCACAGTCTGATGAAGCCAACAGGACCACATCATCTCCAAAAAGTAGCCACCCGATCCTTTGGCCACCAGAACGAATCCCCTTGACACCTTGGGTCCACCTATCAATCAACAAAAGTTATGAACATAGATTTAAAAATATCAAAAGGCAGCCAGATGTCCAAATTATTTCAGTGTTCATTTTTGTTGCAGAAGAGCAGCATTTGTAGTGTTCCTCATCTTATTTCTAACCTGAAAAGGGTAGAATATAGAGATCCATTTGCATTCAGGTCAAGAAAAGTAGATCATGGTCCCAAAGCATGACTCGACTACAAATATAAAAATGAAACAAGCTGCAAAAACAGCAAAGTAATGAAAACATTCAATCGAGGTTAGGGGGCATCATATCTAGTACATAAATCTAATGATTTTGGGGCAGCAGGTCAGAAAGATTCCTGTGCAGGAAATTAAGTCTCACTCTGAGGAAGCTATGATTGTCATATATCCTCATGGAGGATGGGAGAAACGCATTGATCACAAGAACTTTATTACTGAAAGGCTAATTTCATCATAGAGCTGCAATGTAATAAATGTCCAAAGGGCATGCCCTGAGTGCTTTTGTGGAATCGCTCAGAAATAAGGACGGTCTTTCTCTGGACATCACTCCTAGTGTATTATTCTAAACTTGTATAGAATAATCTCCATTCTGAACACAATTCTTCTGTATCAGTAAACAGTTTTCCTGATGCAGTGTTTTGCTCAGGATTCGGAGCCTTGTGCCAACACGGCAAAATCTAATGCTGCACACATTTCAAACTCAGTTATAATAATGATGCAATACTGTGCTTTTAAGTCAATGAAACTAAAAAATAAAGCTGAGCCAAGACGCTCAGAGAACTTTCATTCAAACTGCTGTGAGATAAAGTATGTGACCTTGGCCATATTGTGTCCCAAGGTGTTAGTGAAGGAGCCTCAAATAAAAACTGGCAATTTATCAGAATGAGTTAAAACCTGGCCCAGGGGATAGAGGTTTATTTCAGACTGTCACTGTCAAAAAAAGTCCTTGGGGCTGCTCAGACACTGAAAACCTTTGTTGGTTTTGCAGAACCAAACTATTTAAACACCAAATGCTTTGTGGTTTCCCACTTGGGGAATTGGAAGTTTTTTCTATTGTGCTCTGGAGAAATCTGAGCACAGCTGATAGATCATCTCTGAAAATTAAAGAATGGATATTAGCCACTAAAATTATCCTTTAAAATGTATTCTTGTGTGATTCTACCTCATGTTTCAAACACCTTATAACAATTTGAGATGTGTGACCTTGGTGCATGCATGAGTAATGCAGGAATGTGCAAAGATACATATTGTGCTGAAATTAAAAAAAAAAAGTTTAATTTGATTCAAGCATTGATTCTGAAACCTGTGTTTTTCTCTGAGCAAATGATTTTATATTTAGTCTATCCATCTGCCACCAGCTGCAGTCACGTTCCACGCGTTCAGCTTGATTTGCTGCTGCACCTTAATTAGAATGTGACTGACAGAGGCTGGGGTCTTTGGCACCTGAATCTGGGATAATAGAGGTGGTGCTTCTGGCACAAGCTGTCAAATGACAGGAAAAGCAATTCTGCATCTCCTATACCTTTGACCAGATGTCATTATCCAAGAGCTTTTCCCTTGCACTTGACTCAGAATTGAAGGCATGCAGGCCAGAATGCTGAGGCAGGCTGGAGAGGCTTTTTTGAAGAGCCATGCTGGTTATTGAGAATGTGAGCAAAAGAAAAAGAAATGTGAACAGAGTTTAAGATGCCATATTTCCCTGCTGCGTTAAAATCCCTGAAGTGGAGAAAAACCAAAGTTATTTTGCATTTTCCTTCCCTTAAAGCCTTCCTATGTAGCGTTACTGACAGTTTTTCTTTGCTATGGGTTTTGAACTTCAGGTTAACCTCGTTCTCTTAACTTGGAGATCGATACAGAGCATTAAAACACTGCTTCACCGCAGATGAGGAAAAAGGATTAAAATCAATATTTACTCATACTTTCTCAGGATACATCAGTTTGTGTTTCAGTACCACATCCCATCTCCCACTGCTTTTAAATTTATTAAAGAAGCCACTTCACTGCAGAGGAATGGGCAGCGAGAGCTTTTTAATCAATCACCCTCAAGATTGCATGTTTTAGCTTTTCAAATCACTAGACATAACACTCATTTGTCAGAAGTTGTTGGAATTCAAATGACTTTTTTCTGAAGTGAGCGCTGGATTTTAACATTTATTAGCCTTTTTTATCGTGTTTTTTAACAGTAGTCATGAAGGCGATACACAAAATTCTGCTAGAAAAAAATTACTGAAATTGATACTAACACTGAAAATATCTTACCTGGTTCTATCTTTGGCTGTTAAATTGTTCATGAAGTCCAAATTTTCAATTAATTTGCTTCATACTGGACTGAGATGTTTTGCCATCTGTCTTGTGCTGATTCAAATGCCCTGCAGATAATTGTGTCTGCCCTCTAATTTTTCCCCAAACACATCAATACTGCAGCTAAAAGCATGCAGTGAAAACGAGATCTGGTTTTCTTTGGCAATCACACTCTGTAGAAAATAAATGTGATCTATAAAGTTAGAAAATGTGAAATTGAAAGTAAATTTTCACCCCATGTTTGCTCCTTAGTTTCTCATGAAGCAGCTAGAGAACATAGGATCTTATAGAGCCTCTGTAGTTGAAGCTGCAAGTTCTACCATCAAAAGAGCCACTTTGCACTTTACCGTTCACACGTTTCACTTGTTTCTGCAGCCACTCGTCCTGATCTTCTCATGTTTCTGTCACGTTGTGATTGCTACACCAGCAGGGCGACTTTAGCTTCTCAATCACCTCTAGATCTTGTGTCTGGAATAACAGCTGATTTAGTATAAACAGAAAAAACACTAAGTTTAAATCACATTTATTATTGACAGCTGAAGCAGTCAGAACTTCGGTTAACTGGATTTTTTTGGTTAGTGGTGTGGATTTTATTGTCGCGCACTGAGATCTTTTGAAATGGACAATATTTTATCCTTTTAATATTTATTTCACAATATAAATGTTTGATTCAGTTTGAGATTGTTTTTTATTTTTATTTGAACAATTACACCAATATATTATAAGACAAAACTTCTTCCAAAAAAATTTAAGAATGGGTTCATGAAGTGTTAAAAACCTATCCAGAATGCGGAGGACATTGTATTCAAAACTCACCTTTTGCACCCTGCCATGTGGGTCTCTTCTGCCTCTATAAACACTTCAAATGCGGAAAACAACCTTCCATCCATTTCGTGTCAGTGTTTGGTTTTAGGAATTATGTGTCTAAAACTAACTGTTTGAAAAAAATCCCCATTCGGGATGTCACAAAAAGAAAATTACATCTCATGTGTAAGAGAGAGCTGCTACTCTAAACTCCTCCCGCATATCGGAGCTTCTCGGCCAATAGCAGCCTGAGTGGGATATGAGTGGGTGTGGCCAGCTCCAGCTTGTTTTCTTAAAGTGACAGAGCCCTGAAAGACTCATTCTGGACGATACTGAAAATGTCAAGAATAAAACAGCTGAAATTATTTTATGTAAAAGGAACTTTGTGCAAAGGACTTCATGAACATGTTTTACATTGAATATAGAACTATTATAACTTAAGAGATTTTTTTTATAAAATGTTCATTTTAAACCCGACGTGATTCTTTCACCAAGTTGTTTGCCGATATTTTTTTCAGGTCATAAAATATATATGGGACCCAGTTTGCTAAAAAAAAAAAAGGTTCTTTTTTTAAACTGAGTTTAGTCACAGAGAAGCACTCAGCTAAAAGTCTGTTCTGAAAAATGCACATTTTCCGTATTTGCAGTTTGGTCATGAATAGCTGATAATTTTCCATCTTTCAGGCACATTATTGTTGCAGGTCACGTGTTTTCTGAATGAAGGTTTTAAAATGCTGCACCATAGATACAAGCACTTTATCAGCCACTCAGAAATACATAGTGCATTGAACTCCTGAACCCTTTATTTGAGCTCCTGTTTCTATGTTCTTGTATTTTTATTTATTTTTATTTTTTTAATAGTTTTCTTTTGGTATGTGGAGGTTGAACATCCAGTAGACATTTGTTCTAAACCTTTGAGTGGGATGTCTGTGTTTTAGCCACTAATGCTCATTAAGAAACCTTCCTTTTTTTAATTTAAAACACCACTCTCTTGAGAAGAGGCATAACGCTGTGTGCCAACTACTTATGTATTTATGAATGCTCCTTGTTTCATCCTGTATAGAGTCTAATATCATTATCTCCACAAGCATTTCAGGATGGTGGACTTTAGGGGCGGCATGTTGGGTTTTTCCTGTCGTAACATCAGTCACAGCTTTCTCCTCACGTGTGCCGCTTACAAATCTGGAATAGAATAGAATAGAATAGAATATCCTTTATTGTCACTGTACACACTCGTGCAACAAAATTTGGAAGCCACTCCCGGGTGCAAGTTGAAAGAAATACATAACACTTAACAATTAAAATTCAGTCAGGACAAATACTTCCCAAAAAGAAATACATAACACTACTGTGGCAGTGTGAGTGTCCTGTCACAGTGTCCCGATTGATCATGCGCCCTGGCTACTTGGCCAAGGGGATGTCCCTTTGGCTGACTGGTTAGAGCGTATGACTCTCACCCGGGAGTCTGGGGATCAAATCCTGCCTGGGCCCTCGTTTATCCACCTTGCCACATTTGGCGTTGTTGGCAGGATCCATGTAGTACTGTTAAGTAGGTCCATGGATGTGAAGTTTGTGGCACCCTGCGTGGGAGCACGAGGACGTGCTTGTGGAAAGAGGGGGGAAGATGTGACAGTGTGAGCGTCCTGTCACAATGTCGCGATTGATCATGCGCCCTGGCTGCTTGGCCAAGGGGATGTCCCTTTGGCTGACTGGTTAGAGTGTATGACTCTCACCCGGGAGTCTGGGGATCGAATCCTGCCTGGGCCCTCGTTTCTCCTCCTTGCCACATTTATTATAATATTCTTGAGTTTAGCAACTTATTTGAGCTGGTCTTCTTTCTTCTGGAGGCGCAGATAAGACCTTGGGGGCAAAAGTTCGTTATTGTTTTGGATCAGACAAGTGGAGTCTGACTCCCAGCTTGTCAGGATCTGCTCCTACCCCTCTGACTCTTACTCTCTCCTGCCCCTGATTAGTTATTTATTGGACTCACCTGCCCCTTGTTAACCTGCCCATGTGTTCCTGATTGTTCCCTGTGTATTTATACCTCCCGTTTTGCATGTGTCCCTGTCGGATCATTGTTGTTGTTTCTCCACCTTGCCTCATTGCTCCTGCTGTATCCTCAGTCATTAAATCCATTTTATGTTATCCAAGCCTGCATTTCTGCCTCCTGGGTCAGCTCCACCACACATGGTCCGCTGCCACCCACACCGTTACGTGACAGAATGATCCGACCAACCTGGACCTGTTGTGAGCTCTAACATCTGCCTGGAGGATTAATTATTTTAGCTTTGTCTCCATCCAGCGGAAGGAGATTCTGGCTCGAGGGGTTTCGGCACATCCTACCTATTCCCGGGGTGGTCAAACCCATTCTCCTCTCCTGCTATCCGCCCCGTCCTGTTTTTTTTTTTTCCACGGAAGCTGCAGGTCCTGGAATTTTGGTGGAGTAAAAACCCCTACGCACGCCAACATTCTCCGGGGTGGTAGGGCTGATCTCCCCACTCCTCTTCTGCTTCCCTTCACCTGAGCCTCCGCCTGTGGACCCAGTGGATCCTGATGTGCACCTGCTCTGACCGTTTGTCGAGTACCTGCCGCCGATCCTGGTTTCCTCACGTCGCTCCTTCAGTACATCATCTTCCCGGTCCATGCCTGCAGGGCCCACAGCTGCAGGGTCTACGCCTGCAGGGTCTTCACCTGCAGGGTCTATGCCTGCAGGCCTTTCACACTTCAGCCTCTTCAGAGTTCCACGCTGCAGAGTTTCACGCCTGCTGCCGCAGAGTCCCAGTGTCTGCAGAGTCTTCAGTGTTTCCCCGAGTTCCAGAGTCTACATTCCCAAGTTCCAGAGTCTACGTTCCCGAGTTCCAGAGTCTATGTTCCCGAGTTCCAGAGTCTACGTTCCCGAGTTCCAGAGTTCCACATTCCCAAGTCTACTTTCCCGAGTTCCCAAATCTACGTTCCCGAGTTCCATGTTCCCAAGTTCCCGAGTCTATGTTCCCGAGTCTACATTCCCATGTTCCCAAGTCTACGTTCCCGAGTTCCACGTTCCCGAGGTCTACGTTCCCAAGTTCCCGAGTCTACATTCCCGAGTTCCAGAGTTCCACGTTCCAGAGTCTACGTTCCCGAGTCTACGTTCCCGAGTTCCAGAGTCTACGTCCTGAGTCTACGTCCCGAGTCTTCAGTGTTTCCCCGAGGTCCCGAGTCTACATCACGAGTTTCCAGTGTTCCTGCGTCTTCGTTCCGAAACCCCCGTGCCTCCATGTTCCGGATTCCTGGTCCCCTTGTCTTATGAGTTATGTGGGTCTTGTGGGCGTCTGGTATCCGCCCCTTTTTTTTTGTGGGGGGGGGGGGGGGGTGGGGGGGGGGGTCTATCAGGTTCCGCTCCTACCCCTGATTAGTTATTTATTGGACTCGCCTGCCCCTTGTTAACCTGCCCATGTGTTCCTGATTGTGTTCCCTGTGTATTTATACCTCCCGTTTTGCATGTGTCCTTGTCGGATTATTGTTGTTGTTTCTCCACCTTGTCTCATTGCTCCTGCTGTATCCTCAGTCATTAATTCCGTTTTATGTTATCCGAGCCTGCATTTCTGCCTCCTGGGTCAGCTCCACCACACATGGTCCGCCGCCACCCACACCGCTACGTGACACAGCTGGTGTGAAGGTAGACGTTGTTTAAAGGAACACAAGTAACACTGTGTCTCCTTTCTGACCAGATGTTGAATAGATGGTGGAAGGTCAGCTGTACCTAGACTGACCATTGCTGGACGCTACACGATTATCACTTGTTAGACGCTCTGGACAAAAGCGTCTGCTTAATACATAAACATAAACGTAAACATAAAACAAGCGTCAGACACTAAGGGCTCACATAGAGGGACTGAAAAGCCTTTATTTTTCTTCTTATCATTATTTTATAGAAGATAATAACATAAAACTGCAAATGTTGGCACAGCCATGCTAAGATACTACCAGACATCTTGCACAGTACAGTCAGACATTTTACAGCCTCCTGTGTAAAACATGGTCCTTTCATCAAGGCTTTAGCTCTTTGACTTTGGCTTTTTACACACATACACACACACATACACACACACACACACACACCTAACAGCAGAATATGTGCACTGGTAAAGAACACCCCGTATGGAGGAGAATTGCTCTAAACACTAATTAATGTTCCCGATCTTGTTGTAGCATGATTCCCAAGCATCCATGAGGCAAGCACGTGCATGCATTTTTAAACTTCATAATTCCTTTAAAGGGTAAAAGTTATTGACATAACATACCAAAGTATTGTTTGATATCTACAAAAAAAAACATGCAGAGAACGAGATGTTGCAAATGAACAGGAACTGAGGTAAAGGTATTGGTTGGAACATGAAGCCTTTATTGATTTTCTGAGATGA